>NW_024070204.1:20762807-21109243 GCF_014754425.2 Oryx dammah
AATAAAATCAATGAATTGAAATAGCCAATATCCATTTCTTATAGTTATCATGAGATTATATTCTGTTTTCCTTAATGATAAGTGTTATCATTCTCCTTAATGATAACTGTGTTCTCTATCGAGAATACTAATCACACACTTACATATAGGAGACCTTTCTTTGTGTCAGAATACTAAATATAATTTTCAGCATGTTCTTGTTTACACATATAGGAATGCTTTTTCCTTTATATTACTAAAACATCAAACAATGAGAAAAAATAATATATTTTTCTTGTATAAGGATCCTAATTCCTTATAGTAGAATAGCCTAAGTGTCTAATGTGTTCACATCTATTTTCTTTCTGTACTCAATTTGCCTCAAATGTACTTGATTATATAATTCTCTGTAATTAATTATTTTTGGACAAGTTATTATAGTATAATTAGCACAATATAGTAAAATGCTTACTTTTATCAATAGAGACATATTGACAGAAAAATCTAAGGAACAATCATGAAGAGTAGCCTTTTCACTCATTCAGTGACACCAAGAATTACCAAATTACAAATAAATGTATTTACAAGCCTAATGCATGGCTAATGTCATGTCATTTACAAATCTGGGATTAACACAAAAAACTCTGATGTATTCGTTCAGTGTAGATACTAATACAGGAAGGCAACTCTTTATTTCTGCATTAAAAATAAATACTTGGATGAAACCACAGGTGTAGGAATCAATTCTAAATTTATTAGTTAGTAACTATATAACAATAAAAGAGCAGTTGTTCTTTTGTCAAATTATTTTTCTACTTTGGTTTCACTAATCCTTACACAGGTCTTTGGAGGTAAATAATGGCTAGCAAATGAAAACTTCTGTCAGCTTCTCAATGGTTCTCATATTTTCTAATTTTTGAAAACAACTAAACCAATAAAACAAAGCAATTAAAAACAAAAACATATCTGGGGGATAAGTTTAGCACTTGCTAAACTTTTCTAAAATAAAGCTATTTTAAAAATAATATTAAATTATATAGATTCAAACATTATAAATGAAAAAAATAAGCAATATACATTAAACTAAAATTAAACAATAAGGCATTATATTTGTTTTATGAATTCCCTTAATATATCTTCATATTTTTACATTACTCAATGCATAAAAATTATGCCACTAAATGAGTTCAATTTTTTTCACCCTTTTCCTATCTCTCTCCAGAATAAATAAATAAAACAGGCACATTCCAAGCCAGATAACTATAATAAGATTCAGTTTCTCAAAAGGGCATTCAACAGACAAGAAGTTATATAGAGGCACAGATTGAAATGTCACTATCTGATAAATTATGCTGATACACTTAAGCAATTTAAATAATTCAGAGGAATAACAAGGGGATTTAGTCATTTGGCTAAAACCCTGAATAATTATTAATCCAATAACTTTAAATCTCTTTTTAACTGCATGATTCCAGATATAGTACAATAAGGCAGCAGTAAGTTTCAAAGTATAAAAGCATTCAAAGGAGACAGTTTTGAAGATTAATATTTTAATACTTTTATAAAGGTAAAAGAAAACATTCTGATCTTAGATGAAAAGTAAATATTTCCTACATTTTTTCAAGATATTTCTTCCAGAATGAATAATATTTGGGATCTCTTTTGCTCTTGGGCAGTAACAATTGAAATAATGGTATATATATAAAGGCTTTATGTTGACGTTTTCAATAAATGACAATGGAGTACAATTGTGTTAGAATGACAAAATTTCTTATCACTGCAAATGCCTTCATATAGAAGGAAAAAAAAGAAAGAAAGAAGCAAAAAAGCACAAAAAAGCAAAATTTAAAATGAACAAAAAGAAAGAATAAAGATTTCCAGTTGATCATGTAATGCATAATGCTTTGACTATATTATTTTATTAATTTTTGGTTCTGTTGTCATGGGATGAAGCTTTTCAGTGTCACTGCCTGTCTTATAAAAACCCAATATAATACTTGATTAGAAGCAAATAGCATTGACAGAATAAACAACTATTTTCAATAATTAGTGAGGGGAATTGTGCACCTCTTTCAGGTTAAGGAAATCTGAAACTCCTTGTTTAGGATGCAATGTGAATGTCTCTTTGCAGGAAGCACATCACATTTCTCATTTCATTTATCACCTCATTAACTCCCTTGACAAAAGATGTATGCAGATCTTGGAAGGGTTCAAAGTCTTTCCTTTGAAAGTCTCAGATACTATGAACTGTAAGAGTGGAAGTGTCTATCAATTTCACTTGGACAAGAAGCCTTTTTCAAAAATAATATTTTTCTTAGGGTTCTACAAATTCTTAAAATCTAACTGTGTGTCTGAACAGCTCTACTCTTGAACGAAATAGAAGAAATATAATTAGAAAAGAACTTTGAAAATTAAGTGATTTGTTACATTCAAATGATACAATTTGAAAACATTGTAATTAACTTTTCACTGGACATTATTTTACCCTCTTAATGAAGAAAACTACTACAATGGCTAAACAGGAAGATTATTTTTTTTTATTTCAGTTACATGTACCTACTTCTTTGAATGAGTAATAAGTAACATGAAGATGTAATGGAGGGCTATCAATGCTACATGAGAATCCTAACACATTCTATTTAGTTCAATAATATGGACAGTATTGCAATTTTATTTTATTGACAGTCATGCCATTGTTAATCTCAGTGACTTTGTACACCTACTTTTTAAATGCTTACAAAACTCACTGATTACCAAACAATAAAATTATAATGCTAACTCCTTGAAATTAGAATGAACTAAACATCCTTAGTAACTTCTTTTTTAATTACAGAAATGGTTTGGAGGCATTTCACAATTACCATTTCTATGACATCTCTTGAAAATGATAATAACCTCTTTCAAAGCTCACTGAAGTCAATGAATAATAACTTTACAAGAATACCCTGCATAATTCCTTACCTCTTCTAAGCTAAGTGACCTACCAAGTTAGTAGCCACAACATATGTAGCATATTCTTATCACACATCAGATATCAGATTTATATGTAAAAACTAAAAATCACTGTGGCCAAAGAGAAATATGGATTTAAGTTCCTTCTAAAGTCTGCTCATTCAGAATCCTCTCTTGGTAAAGACAACCCCGCTTTATCCAGTTGCTCCAGCAGAATCTAAGGAGATCACATTTATGCATGTTTTTTCATCCTTCATATCTGTTTATTTTAGCATATCTTTCCAACTCTAGTGTGTGTGTGTGTGTTTTTCTAATTTGCTGCATCTGGTCTTAGCTGAGGCACGAGGGATAGTTCATTGCTGAGTAGTCTCTCTAGTTGTGGCACACAGGCTCAATAGTTATGTCATGCAGAGTCTAGAATTTGTGGGCTCAGTAGCTGTATAATGCAGGCTTAGTTGCACAGTGGCACGTGGAATCTTAATTCCCTGACCAAGGATCAAACCCACGTCCCCTATATTGCAAGGTTCACTGGGCCACCAGGGAAGTCCCCCCCAACTCTAAACTCATATTCTTACTGTGTCCATTTTTTCCATCTTTCTTAGTATTACATGATTTTGTACAGGAATGTTGCAAAAAATTTCTTAACTTATTTTTCCTCCATTTCTGCCCCATATTACTTGGCTGGTCAAATAATTTAAAATATAAATTACATGATGGAATTTCTCTGATTAAAATCCACCAGTGATTTCTATCTTATTTCACAGAAAATTCAATTCTGCCTTCACTAACAAATTTTGATTTACCAATCTTGGAAGACTTGCTTACTGCTATGAACTTATAAGTTATAGTAATTGGTCTTGCTATTGGAGTTTTCATTAATCCATGAATATCTGATATTTAAAATTATTGTGTAACCCAAAGTAGGTAAGACATTTATCAGTTTGAATATGAGATATCATTATAGAAGTAAAATATGAAGCAAAAAATGAAAATACTACTTTGAAAGAAAATCTTAAATGCATATTCAATGTAAACTAAATGCAGTTGTTAATACATAATGTATTCCATGAATTCCCTACTATCTCATTAAAACTTGCATTCCATGGGGGTGGTGCAGAAGGGAAATGTGAATTAGCCTTTATTTTAGTCATCAGAGATTCTGCCTATCAAGGCCTAGTTTTTGAATTTTAACAAAAATTCTAGGTGATTTTAACAAAAGCTGAAGATTGAGAACCATGCTGTAAAGGATACACAAGAAAAGGTCAATTATAGAAATTCATACATGTTATTTTGTGGATTTCAGTGGAGAAGTTTGAGACAGAGATAGCAATTTGGAAATGATCAGCACATAAATAACATTTAAAACCACGGGGACAGTTGAAATTACCTATATTGCATGGGATGAAACAGCAGTGCCAGGACTGAGGCCAATATTTCCAGTTGGCTTTTAGGAGCCCCTAGAAAGACAGGGACACTGAGGATGTGATGTAGTTTTAATTCCGGCAATGAGTTTAGTTTCCCAGGTGGTGCTAGTGGTAAAGAACTGGCCTGCCAATGCAGGAGAAAGAGTCACGGGTTCTATCCCTGGGGGTATGGCAACCCACTCCAGTATTCTTGCCTAGATAATCTCATGGACAGAGAAGCCTGGCGGGCTACGGTCTATAGGGTCTCACAGAGTTGGACACAACTGAAGCGACTTAGCACACACCCAATGAGTTTGGAAAATTACTTTTAAATCCTTAAACCTTTACTTTGTGCAATGAGGCAAATCTCTTCAAAATGTCTATTTTATTTTTATTGCAGTTTTAAATAAAATTTTCATGCCAATTTATTAGGTTTATCATTCTTTTGAAATATTTGTTTTTGAGTCACAAGAATATGTATTCTTTAATAAAGATCTGTGATAAGAGTATAATTAATTAGGGGGGAAAGAACTAAGTGAAAAAAGGAGGAAGTAATAAACAATGTCCATGGAAGCTAAGTTCAGCACACTTTAAAAAGTGCTGGTTTATGTATAATAACAGGCTCTCTAGGAAAAGAAAAAAAAAAAAAAGATGAGCAATATATGCCAATTTCTGTTCTGTAACTTTCAGCAGGTTTCATCAGAGTTGGGGAGAAAAATATAACTGCATTCAATTATATAGTATTTCTGCCACAAAAAAAGTAATAGATATAAAACAACATCAAACACAGGGAATGTATAACTAAATGTAGTCAAATATTAGAAACAAATGAGTTTTTATTACTAGCTTCATATAATTAGTACAATGGAAACGTGTCAGATTTTACTTTTTGGCGTTCCAAAATCACTGCAGATGGTGACTTCAGCCATGAAATTAAAAGACGCTTATTCCTTGGGAGAACAGTTATGACCAAATTAGATAGTATGTTAAAAAGCAGAAATATTACTTTGCCAACAAAGGTCCGTCTAGTCAAGGCTATGGTTTTTCCAGTGGTCATGTACGGATGTGAGAGTTGGACTGTGAAGAAAGCTGAGCACTGAAGAATTGATGCTTTTGAACTGTGGTGTTGAAGAAGACTCTTGAGAGTCCCTTGGACTGAAAGGAGATCCAACCAGTCCATTCTAAAGGAGATCAGTCCTGGGTGTTCATTGGAAGGACTGATCCTCAGGCTGAAACTCCAATACTTTGGCCACCTCATGCGAAGAGTTGACTCATTGGAAAAGACTTTGATGCTGAGAGGGATTGGGGGCAGGAGGAGAAGGGGACGACAGAGGATGAGATGGTTGGATGGCATCACTGACTCAATGGACGTGAGTCTGAGTGAACTCCGGGAGTTGGTGATGGACAGGGAGGCCTGGCGTGCTACGATTCACGGGGTTGCAAAGAGTCGGACACAACTGAGCAACTGAACTGAACTGAACTGAAATAATATTAAATATATAATGAATTTTTAATAATGGTTGTATTTTAACACCCATTCTGCAAAGTTCCTGAGAATTTATCTCTTCTCTCACGAGATCTCCTGATCTCTCATGATCTCAAGATCAGCTCTCATGAGCCAGTATAAACAAAATCCTGCACACCAGGGCTACAGATCTAAGAATTCAAGCGATGTTTTACCAGGTCCTGTGAGCTTCTTACACTGATGTTCTTAATATGTCTAACATACACTTGTTAGCTTTGATTTTGCTACTAAATTTGGGATATTCAAGACTGGAAATCATGTTTCATTGTGTAATAGTAGTGTAATCCACTCAGTCATTGACTCTTTGTGACTCCATGCACTGTAGTCCACCAGGTTCTTCTGTCCATGGAATTCTCCAGGCAAGAATCCTGGAATGGGTTGCTATTTCCTTTTCCAGGAGTATTTTATAACATGTGTTCATAAATTAAATAGCACAGAGATTGACATGTAACAGTTATCCAATAAAATTATTGATTTGCTGATAAAACTATGCCCTGCTCCTTCAACATCTAAAAAATCTTTCAATGGAAAGAGTATTTCTGTAGAAGACTTTGAACTCTATGAAGGTTAAATCTCATTTGAGTTATATTCATGATATAAATGAATTAGCTCATACTGGTTTCAATTGTGACATAATTTATGTAAAATCCTGACATATTGCATTCAATTTAAGATGCATGTCACCTAGAAATACAGTCTCTGCATGGTTGATTTTTGCTGGAGCTTCAAGGTAAAAAGGCAAATATGATAATCATAGCAAAAGAGATCAAGAGGGTATATGACAGTTTTGAGTATGTTTGGGAGCTCAATCTGATTAATTGAACTGAATTATTAATGGATTTGTTGTTGTTGTTATTGTTGTTCAGTCTCTAAGTGTCTCACTCTTTGTGACCGTATGTACTGAAGCATGCCAGACTCCCCTGTCCTTCACTATCTTCCAGAGTTTGTTCAAACTCCTGTCTATTGAGTAGGTGATGCTATCTAACTATCTCATCCTCTGAAAGCCCCTTCTCCTTTTGCCATCAGTATTTCCCAGCATCACTTTTTTTTTTTTAAGAGCCATGGAAGTGATTTTTTTGTAAAGTAAAAGCAAACCAAGGTAAACTTATCTTCTAAAATTTCTGAGTCTTTCCATGACATGAAGACTATCAGAGACCTTGGATACTGTTCTCAAACTTTGAGCATGAATAGAATTCATCCAAAACCAAGTTATTTTTCTTTGCCAAAAAAGTGCCCCTTGTAATTTCCAGGGGATATATTTAAATACCCCATGCTTGTACTAGTTTCCTGAGGATGCCATGACAAAATGCCACAATCTGGGTGCCTGAAAACAACAAACGTATGGTCCCGTAGTTTTGAAATGAAGGTGTCAGCAGGGCCATACTCTCTTTGAAATCTTTAAGGGAGAATCCTTCCCTGCCTCTTATTAGCTTCAGGTGTTTTTCTAGCAGATCTTGGAATTACTTGGCTTACAAATTCATCACTCCAATTTTGCCTTTATTGTCATATGGCTTTCTTTTCCCTGTGTGTTACTATCTTCTCTTATAAAGACATTATAATGACCTATTGTTTAATTAATTATATATGCAAAAGCTCTACTTTCAATAAAGCCACATTCATAAGTACTCTGGATTAGGACTTCAATGTAACCTTTTTTTCAGACACAATTCACCTTATAAAGACATCTTACTGAGTATGTCTCATTCTGTCTTTAAAAGAGGAATAAATACCCTTGGATGTATCATAGATTTTAGCTGACAGTCCAACTATTTCAGACTTAATTATACAGTTGTGTCTGTGTGTGTGTACTCAGTCATGTCCAACACTCTGTTATGCCATGGACTGTAGCCCACCAGATTCTTCTGTACATGGAATTCTCCAGGCAAGAAACCGGAGCAGATTGTCATTTCCTTCTCCAGGTCATCTCAACCTTGAGATTGAAACTGGGTCTCTTGCATCTCCTACATGGCTAGGCAGATTGTTTTCCCCTGAGCTATCTGGGAAGTCCCAATTATACAATTATGATTACATAATTAATAGTTATAACTTTTGAAAAATGTACCATCCCCAAATTGACGTTATCCATTTCACATGTAATAAATGATACATCCTTTTAGATATTTTAATGATGCATTTTAGTTTATAGTTATATTTCTATGACACTCACTTATACTCAAAAAAATGTATTTAATGTGAGGAGTGAAACTGTTTCCATTCTGTTATTCATTTTAATTTATTTCAGTAATAGTTAATCATATTTCCTGTTCATCTCAACTTTAAAAGCCCCTAATGACAGAAAACATCATTTAAAAGAAATCTGTTAAAGCCTATTTCCTTCCATGTACCTTGAATAAATATATCCATCTAGTAGCACCATAAAAAAGTTGATGGGACTGTAATGAGATCATTAACTTTATTGCTATAATCATGGTATTAGGATAAAGTGTACCCTTAACAACAGAAGTAGTATCCAACTGTTTTGGGTATCTAAGAATTTTCACTGTCCAATACACAATCCTTTGTTACTAAAATTAAATACTTTTCTTCTTTTAGTTTTTCATTTTAAAAGAATACTTCATCAGATGAGTTCATGAAGCAGATTTTCTTATTTACACATCTTATGTTTGTTTGGTTTGTTTGATGCATGTAATGAAGTTTATATAATAGTTTAAAATGATTATAATTATTATTCTTAGCTTAATATGAAAATTTAATTCCAGCTATTATGTACTTTACATAATCTTATACAATTAATGAAAAATTACTATATTTGAAATTAATATTTAATCAGATAAATTAAAAGCTCAATAATATAGTATTCAAATTACTCAATTATTTTGTGAGCCAAGAAGCATGAAGACTAGGGCTCTCTCTTAATTGAGTTGGTTTATGTGTTTTGAATGAGTGAACAAGATGTATGTGACTATGATAATAATAGAAACAGAGGAAATTATTTTACTGTAAAATTATAGCACATAAAAGAGAAAAACATATTCCTGGGGTGCTCATTAGAAAATCAGTATAATAATATACAACAATGACTTTCAAAGAATAAAATAATTGCTATGTAAAGTGAGACAAAGAAATAATTGTGAATTAATAAAATTGGATTAATTCTCAAATAAACAAATGGAAAATTAGATAAAGCAAGTGCAGGAAATAAGCAAGAATAGTAACTAAAGGGAATTGTGAATATCAAGTTTAAAATATCAATCTTCTTGGAAAGACACTGGGAAACCAAGAAATTTTTTTCTGTTTCTTTTGAAAAGCCAAATATGAACAAAAACAAAAAAAAATGTGGTATAATGTTATTTAGCTTAATTTTAAGTCTCATTAATTCAAAATTTTAAAGAACAGCCCAAAAATTAATCGTAATGTGACATTGCAAATCACAACAAAGATAGAGCTTTAACTTTTCACTTACAAGAGAGAGTTAAGAAGTTTCATAATATCCAGTCATTTCAAAGACATGAGAAAAGAAAATGTTCATAATCTTTTGGTGATAATTTAAATGGATGTATTCAACTTTTTTAGAGAGAAACTGGCAAACTTAAATATGCTTTATTTTGATCCAGTGATAAAGAGAAGTGAGTACAGGATAATCACTTACTTGTTATTAGGAGAAACAGAAATATATTCAAGTAACGCCAACCAGTTAAACAGACTATGGGTCATCCACAGGTTAAAATAAACAAACAGGCAAAAAGCCCTGTGCTTTGATGGAAGCGAAAGGTAATCTCTAAGGGCCAAAATGTATTCTAAGATTATTAGAGAGCACAGTAAGCTACAGAGCAATGTGTGTACTATGGGTGATTACCTTCATGAAAATAGTTTTAATTCACTACAATTGACAAATACAAACCTTTGGAAAGGCACTGAGTAGAGGGTGATTGAAGATTTCATATTTCACTTTGTTATTGTACCTCCATTTGTGATATGATTTATTCACTTACTTATTTCAGTTGAGGTTAACTAGGAGATTGTCTTAGTTGTCTCTATAGTTTTATCATTATACTTCTCAATTTTTGTAGAAATGTATTAAGCATTACATCAACATAGGAAGAGTACAGGAAAAATGAAGGAAGGGCATTTGATAAATTCTGCTGAAATTTCTTAACAATTGGAAATAAATCAATTCACATCCTTACTACACTGTAAAATTACCTCACACTATATATAGTTATTCGTTTCCAATGAACCAAAGTGTCATTGAAAAAAACCTGAAACATAAGATCTATTTATCAAAAACTGAAAGAACAATAGCTTTTGAATCTTAGAGGTCTAACAAATGACAATAGTAACCCTCAAAAACTATGTACATGCACGTTAGTCACTCAGTTGTGTCTGGACTCTTTGTAACCCTATGGATTGCAGCCTGCCAGGCTCCTCTGTCCATGGGATTCTCCAGGCAAAAATACTGGAGTGGGTTGCCATTTCCTTCTCCAGGGGATCCTCCTGACTCAGGGATCAAACCCAAGTGTCTGTATTGCAGGCAGATGCTTCACTCTCTGAGCTACTATGCAAGATGGAAATAAAGAATTTGTTGAAGATATTAAAAGAAGTAGTTGTGTTAGTTGCTGAGTTGTATTTGACTCTTTGCCAACCCAGGGATTATAGCTTGCCAGGCTCCTCTGTCTATGGAATTCTCCAGACAAGAACACTGCAGTAGCCATTCCCTTCTCTAGGAAATCTTTTTAACTCAGGAATCGAATCTGTGTCTCCTGAATTGCAGGCAGATTCTTTACCATCTGAGCCACCAAGGAAGTCCTATTACAAGAAAATCCCTAATACATAAGTCAGATAATATATCAAATATTAAAAATCTATAGTTGAGTGAAAACCGAAGATAAGAACACAGTTACCAGGAACAAAGAGGAAATCAAGGCCAGAAACATAAGAGGAAGGAGGTGGGAAGTTAAAACCAGGAACTGATACACCCCATAGGAGCTTTTATTGAATGTCAGTGTAACATTTCCTTCCTGGAGAAGGAAATGGCAACCCACTCCAGTATTCTTGCCTGGAGAGGACATAAGGCTGGACCCAACATTTGGAACATGATTGGAAGTGTGCTTCTTGTACACATTTGAGTTGAGATGGGACTTTCAGCCTCTCCTGCTGGAACTAGAAAAATACTCCTGACCCTGGAACATGGTATGGTGGCAGACAGCCTGCACCAGCGGTAGATGGGGCAATGGCCATTAAAAGAAAAAGCATATGCTACCCACCTTGGTGATAACCAGAGTCCTAGGAAACAGTAACATGAAAATTGAACTAGAAGAAACATAATCTGTTGAATCATGGTAGAATTAAAAACAAAATATGCCCATAGGAATATGTATAAACACAGGACACCTGCAAAACTCCCAGAAAGAAAACACACCCTGGAGGTTAACTCACAATATATAAGGAAACACATGGAAAACCACCAGGAGTGTTCAGCAAAGCAGAACAGAGCCCAGCTCACTCCATATAAAGTTTCATTCATTGGGTAATTTGTAAGGAGGTTTAAAATCCTGACCAAAATCTATTATGGAAAATTTGCTTCAGTAAAGATGCCAAGAGAAAAACTTATCACAAAACGAATAAACAATATAAGAAGAAAATAGCTGTGATTCTAGTAAATGAACAGGCGCAAACATATAATTTGCAAACATACAATTAGGAATAAATCAAGAAAAATGGTCAAACAAGAGACAAGTAAAGAATATAAGAGACAAAAAATGAATAATATCTCTTTCAGAAATCTAACTAACAAAATATGTTAACCAATGCTGGCAGCAACGAGCTGTAAGGGATCACTCTCATAATTGCATCTGTGTGTTTGTGTGTGTGTGTAGGTGTATGTGTGTGTGTGTTGGGGGGGAAGGGTTGTATAAATAACACAATGCTTTTCAATAGGATATTGGCAGTACTCATACAGAGCCCTAAATAGTCAATGATTGGTTTCTTAATTCTTTTTAAAGATCTTACTCAATGAAAATTGTATCAAATGTATAATATTCTGTTAGTGCAAATATATAATAGTACTATGTTAATTCACAAAAGTCTCACAATATGAGGTTAAGTTATCTAAGCCAAAGTATATGGTTCCTCTGTACATGGAATTCTCCAGGGAAGAATACTGGAGTGGGTAGCCATTTCCTTCTCTAGGGGATCTTCCTAACCCAGGGACTGAACTCAGGTCTCCTGAATTGTAGGCAGATTCTTTACCATCTGAGCCACCATGGAAGCCGAACACACCACATATTTATATAAAAGAGTCTCACAATATGGGGTTAAGTAACTTAAACCAAAGTACATTTTCTTGGGCTCCAAAATCACTGCAGATGGTAACTGCAGTCATGAAATTAAAAGACACCTGCTCCTTAGAAGCAAACCTATGACAAACTTAGAAAGCTTATTAAAAAGCAGAAACATCACTTTGCTGACAAAGGTCCATATAGTCAAAGCTATGGTTTTTTCAGTAGTCATGTATGGATGTGAGAGTTGGACCATAAAGAAGGCTGAGTACTGAAGAACTGTTGCTTTCAAACTTTGGTGCGGGAGAAGACTCTTGAAAGTCCCTTGGATAGCAAGGGGATCAAGCCAGTCAATCCTAAATGAAATCAATCCTGAATATTCATTGGACGAGCTAATGCTGAGCTGAAGTTCCAATACATTGGCTACCTGATGCAAAGAACCAGCTCATTGGAAAAGACCCTCATGCTTGGAAACACTGAGGACAGGAGGAGACGAGAGTAACAGAGGATGAAATAGTTGGATAGCATCATTGACTCACTGCACATGAGTTTGAGCAAACTCTAGGAGATAGTGGAGAACAAGGAAGCCTGGTGTGCTGCAGTCCATGGGATCACAAAGAGTCAGACATGACTGAACAACTGAACAACAACATGTACCCCCAGGATATTTTTGCCTAGATCTAAAAAATAATGTTTATAGAAAATACATAATAACATCTAGTACTAGCCAAATGCATGGTGTATAATGGCTAAAAGTATTTGTTGAATAGTGAACAGATGAGAGGAGCTACCCCATGACCAAGGTAAGAGGTGGAGGCTGAGTGGAGCTACCCCATGTCCAAAGTAAGGAGCAGTGGCTGCGCTTTGCTGAAACAGCAGTGAAGAGATACCCCTCATCCAAGGTAAGAGAAACCTAAGTAAGATGGTAGGCACTGAGAGAGGGCATCAGAGGGCAGACAGATGGAAACCACAGCCACAGACAATTAGCCAATCTGATCACACAGACCACAGCCTTGTCTAACTCAATGAAACTAAGCCATGCTGTGTGGGGCCACCCAAGACAGACCAGTCATGGTGGAGAGGTCTGACAGAATGTGGTCCACTGGAGGAGGGAATGGCAAACCACTTCAGTATTCTTGCCATGAGAACCCCATGAACAGCATGAAAAGGCAAAAAGATAGGACATTGAATATGAACTCTCCAGGTTGGTAGATGCCCAATATGCTACTGGAGATCAGTGGAGAAATAACTCCAGAAAGAAGGAAGGGATGCAGCCAAAGCAAAAACGACACCCAGATGTGGCTGTGACTGGTGAGAGAAGCAAGGTCCAATGTTGTAAAGAGCAATATTGCATAGGAACCTGGAATGTCAGGCCCATGAATCAAGGCAAATTGGAAGTGGTCAAACAGGAGATGGTGAGAGTGAACATTGACATTCTAGGAATCAGTGAAGTAAGAAGGACTGGAATGGGTAGATTTAACTCAGATGACCACTATATCTACTACTGTGGGCAGGAATCCCTTAGAAGAAATGAAGTAACCCTCATAGTCAACAAAAGAGTCTGAAATGCAGAACTTGGATGCAATATCAAAAATACAGAATGATCTCCATTAATTTCCAAGCCAAACCATTCAATATCATGGTAATCCAAGTCTCTCCCCTGACCAGTAATGCTGAAGAAGCTGAAGTTGAACAGTACTATGAAGACCTACAAGACCTTCTAGAACTAACACCCCAGAAAATATGTCCTTTTCATTATAGGGGACTGGAATGCAAAAGTAGGAAGTCAAGAAACACCTTGGGTAACAGGCAAATTTGGCCTTGGAGTACAGAATGAAGCAAGGCAAAGGCTAATAGAGTTTTGCCAAGAGAACACACTGCTCACAGCAAATACCCTCTTCCAACAACACAAGAGAAGACTCTACACATGGACATCACTAGATGGTCAACACCAAAATCAGATTGATTATATTCTTTGCAGCCAAAATGCAGAAGCTCTATACAGTCAGCAAAAACAAGACTGGGAGCTGACTGTGGCTCAGATCATGAACTCCTTATTGCCAAATTCAGATTGAAATGGAAGAAAGTGGAGAAAACCACTAGACCATTCAGATATGACCTAAATTAAATCCCTTATGATTGATTATACAGTGGAAATGACAAACAGATTTAAGGGACTAAATCTGACAGACAAAGTGCCTGATGAACTATGGACGAAGGTTCATGACATTGTAGAGGAGACAGGAATCAAGACCATCTGCAAGAAAAAGAAATGCAAAAATGCAAAATGGCTATCTGAGGAGGTCTTACAAATAGCTGTGAAAAGAAGAGAAGTGAAAAGTAAAGGAGAAAAGGAAAGATATACCCATTTGAATGCATTCCAAATACCTCTTTGAATGAGTTTCAAAGAATAGCAAGAAGAGATAAGAAAGCCTTCCTCAGTGATCAATGCAAAGAAATAGAGGAAAACAACAGAATGGGAAAGACTAGAGATCTCTTCAAGAAAATTAGAGATACCAAGGGAACATTTCATGCAAAGATGGGCTCAAAAAGGACAGAAATTGTAGGGAACTAACAGAAGCAGAAGATATTAAGAGGTGGCAAGAATACACAGAAGAACTTTACAAAAAAGATCTTCACGACCCAGATAATCACAATGGTGTGATCACTCACCTAGAGCCAGACATCCTTGAATCTGAAGTCAAGTGGGCCTTAGGAAGCATCACTACGATCAAAGCTAGTGGAGATGATGGAATTCCAGTTGGTCTATTTCAAATCCTGGAAGATGATGCTGTGAAAGTGCTGCGGTCAATATGTCAGCAAATTTGGAAAACTCAGCAGTGGCCACAGGACTGGAAAAGGTCCGTTTTCATACCAATCCCAAAGAGATGCAATGCCAAAGAATGCTCAAACTACTGCACAGTTGCACTCATCTCAAACGCTAGTAAAGTAATGCTCAAAATTCTGCAAGCCAGGTTTCATCAATACATGAACTGTGAACTTCCAGACAAGCTGGTTTTAGAAAAGGCAGAGGAACCAGAGATCAAATTGCCAATAGCCACTGGATCATCAAAAAAGCAAGAGAGTTCCAGAAAACCATCTACTTCTGCTTTATTGACTATGCCAAAGCCTTTGAGTGTGTGGATCACAATAAACCATGGAAAATTCTTCAAGAGATGGGAATACTAGACCACCTGACCTGCCCCTTGAGAAATCTGTGTGCAGGTCAGAAAGCAACAGTTAGAACTGGACATGGAACAACAGACTGGTTCCAAATAGGAAAAGGAGTACGTCAAGGCTGTATATTATCACCCTGCTTATTTAACTTACATGGTGAATACATCATGAGAAACACTGGGCTGGAAGAGGCACAAGCTGAAATCAGAATTGCCAGGAGAAATATCAATAAGCTCAGATATGCAGATGACACCACCCTTATGGCAGAAAGTGAAGAGGAACTGATGACCCTCTTGATGAGAGTGAAAGAGGAGAGTGAAAAAGTTGGCTTAAAGCTCAACATTCAGAAAATGAAGATCATGGCATCTGGTCCCATCACTTCATGGCTAATAGACGGGGAAAAAGCGGAAACAGTGACTGACTTTATTTTTCTGGGCTCCAAAATCACTGCAGATGGTGATTGCAGCCATGAAATTAAAAGACACTTACTCCTTGGAAGGACAGTTATGACCGAGCTAGACAGCATATTAAAAAGCAGAGACACTACTATGCCAACAAATGTCCATCTCATCAAGGCTGTTTTTCCAGTGGTCATGTATGGATGTGAGAGTTGGACTATAAAGAAAGCTGAGCACTGAAGAATTGATGCTTTTGAACTGTGGTGTTGCAGAAGACTCTTGAGAATCCCTTGGACTGCAAGGAGATCCAACCAGTCCATCCTAAAGGAGATTAGTCCTTAGTGTTCATTGGAAGGACTGATGTTGAAGTGATGGCTGCCTGATGCAAAGAGCTGACTCATTGGAAAAAACTTTGATACTGGGAAAGATTGAGAGCAGGAGGATAAGGGGTTAACAGAGGATGAGATGGTTGAATGGCATCACCAAATCAATGGATATGGGTTTGAATTTGGGTGGACTCTGGGAGTTGGTGATGGACAGGGAGGCCTGGTGTGCTGCAATTCATGGGGTCGCAAAGAGGCAGACACAACTGAGCAACTGAACTGAACTGAACTGAACAAATGAAAGATCAGTTGAATCAATCAAAATGAAAGCAAAAATCAATATATAATATGTATGTTTGGTTGAAAATACAGATAAGCTAAAAACATCCCCATGTAAACTATAAGTTTTGAGTATATTTGCATAAGGTTCTTAGAAGTAAAGCCACTGAACTTTAAATCATTTAATCAAATGATTTATTAATACATGAGTAAATTAATTTACTAGATATATTTAATGTTATTTCGCCTTTCTATGGTATTCAGGTGGCTCAGCAGTAAAGAATCCACCTGCAATTCAGGAGTCACAGAAGACCTGGTTTCTACCCCTTGGTTGGGAAGATCTTCTGGAGCAGGGAATGGCAACCCCCTTCAGTATTCTTGCCTGGAGAATCCCATGGACAGAGGACCCTGGTGGGCTACAGTCAAAGAGTTTCAAAGAGTATGACACAACTGAAGTGACTTAGCACGCAGGTAGACACGCTTTCTAATTGTTTAATAATATCAAAATAGTTATTATTTTACACTAAATAATAAAAAGGAGAGATAATTTTTTAAAGCATAACTCAAAATTCACAAATTCCTCCTAAACGGTAAATTCCCATTATAGTCTATAGTTTTATCCCATGGTTGTCTTAGCTTGAGCTGTTAAAACAAAGTACCACATGCTGGGTGGCTTAGATAGCAAAAACTGATTTCTTATAGTTCTGGAGGCTGGAAAATGACAGCTGCCCTCTTGGTGTGCCCTCACGTGGCCTTTCTTTGGAGAGGATGAACTATCATTTCTCTTTTTTGGGGGGCTCAGTTTCTCAGTCAAGTCTGACTGTTTCTAACCCTGTGGACTACAGTCCACCAGGGTTCCTCTGTCCATGGGATTTTTCAGGTAAGAATACTGGAGTGGTTGCTATTTTCTCATCCAGAGGATCTTCCCAACCCAGGGATGGAAATCATATCTCTTGCATTGACATGTGGGTTCTTTATCATTTGTGCTTCTTGGGAAGCCCTCTTCTTTTTATAAGGATATTAATCCCATATAGAGGACTCCATTTTCATACTCTAATTTAAACCTAATGACCTTCCACAGGCTCCACCTCCAAACATCATTATATCAGTAGTTAGGAACTCCACAAAGAAATTTTAGTACAACACAAACATTCAGTCTGTACAAATGATTCTGTAATTAAATTGTATTATATTAAAATTTAAAAATATATATTTATTTATTTTAGCTGCCTCATGCAGCATGTGGGATCTTACTTCTCAACCAAGGATCAAACCCACACCCCCTGCAGCGGAAGTACAGAGTTTTAACCACTGGACCACCAGATATGTCCTAAATTTTAAAAAATCTTTATGAAATATTTTATTGTATTATTTTTCATTGACTTCTTCCCTTGCATTGGCTCTTTCCTCATCTCTTATAAAGCAGGGATCATTATGGAAAAACCCTTCTTTATTTAAACTTCTCTCCCTTTACATTAGTAAAGTTTGTTCTATTTCTACTTTTCTTAAAGAGTGATTTTTCCTGTTGTGTGACCTAATTCTTCTTCTAATAAATGCCAGAATCCCCTCTTTATTGCTGGTTTATATTTGGTCCTGCATGATATTATATTCTTTTGTTGAACTGTATTGAATTGCATTGTATTGATTTTTTGTTAAGAAATTGAATTCTATTGTATTGAGTTTTTTGTTAAGAAATGCATTTTATCTCTCCTGCACCAGAAAAGTGAGCTCAATGAGAGGAAAGAATTGGTCTCCCTTTTTATACCATATTGTCACCACTAAGAACACTGGGCACATAGTAGTTGCTCAATTAATAGTGGCTGGATAAAATGAAACCATGGATATAATGTCTAAGTGTGAATAATATCTAATATAGCATCTGAATAATATTTAATGACTAAATATAACTCATATTTGTAACTAGTTTTCTTATAACTGCAATTTATTGTATCAAAGGCAACCAGGGTCACCTTTATAAATTGTTAATGGGTTTATAGCTATTTATTCCCTTGAACAGTCTTAGCAATTTTACTTTTTTTTTTTTAATGATTTGTAGTGCTTTGTGGGAAAAAAATCATAATCCTTTGCCTGAAGTTCTAGGCCTCTAAAATACAGATTAGAATTTTCTAACTTTAGCCTTAGTCTTCACAGTAATTCAAGTTCAAATGGCTCTGTTTCATCTATGAATTAAGACTCCACATCCCAACAATGGACATTCTACTTTCAAGTAACTACAAAATTTCACAGAGAAAAGAGTCTGGTTCTCTTAAATAGCTTGGAAATATATGCCAGGTTCCCATAACTAAATTTAGTGATATCTGAAAATAGAATGTATTTCACTTTTATTAAGATGTATTCTATAGCTCTCAATAGTTTTAAGGTACCTAGGATGTCTTTTGGAGAAGGCAATGGCACCCCACTCCAGTACTCTTGCCTGGAAAATCCATGGACGGAGGAGCCTGGTAGGCTGCATGGGTCATGCAGTCCATAGAATCCATGGGGTCGCGAAGAGTCGGACACGACTGAGCAACTTCACTTTCACTGTTCACTTTCATGCATTGGAGAAGGAAATGGCAACCCACTCCAGTGTTCTTGCCTGGAGAATCCCAGGGACAGGGGAGCCTGGTGGGCTGCTGTCTATGGGGTCACACAGAGTCGGACACGACTGAAGTGACTTAGCAGCAGCAGCAGCAGCAGCAGGATGTCTTTAGTACTATGTATATAGCTTTAAATAGACTTTATTGAACTTCTTTAACTCATTTCTTTTTTAAGGTAAATTTTATGATAAAACTTTGTATCTAATATAAAATTATATCCAGTATAAACCAGTGTATCTCATATAAATAGATACAGATACACACACCTTTTTGTTGTTCTCAAAATAGTGAAATATTTACAATGTTTAAGATATTGGAAATAATTAACATTTTCCCAAATAATATATCACTTTCTTCTATCTTTCACACATCTGAAAATGTTTACATTACCGATACAACTTCTAATAAATTACAGTTTTGCTAACTTGCCTGTGGTTTCAGTTTACCTAGCATACTTATGTTCTCATTCTTGAGCCCTAACTTAAGAGGAAACAAAATCTTTTGAGAGTAACAGACTAGAACATTTGTTAGAATCAAACAGCTAGGTACACCCACTACTCTGAATTGCCCTGTGATTACATACCTCAAATTAACATCCAGCATGAAACAGAAAGCAAAAAAGTATTATTCAACTGAAAATTAAGTGGCTCTTTTGTTAGTTTTCTAGGGCTGCCATAAGAAAAGTACTGTGAATGGGGAGGCTTAAACAACATGTATTTGTTATCTCAGAGTTCTGGAGGCTACAAGTCCAAAGTTAGGGTGTCAACAGTGTTTGTTCCTTGTGAGAACTGGGACCTAAGGTCCTATTCCAGTCCCCTTCTCCACCCCACCCCCTCTCCTGCAACCAATATGAAGACAGTTGTCTTTACCCTAAACCATTTTAAATTATCCCTCAATAGCTCAACATTCAGAAAACTAAGATCATGGCATCTGGTCCCATCACTTCATGGGAAGTAGATGGGGAAACAGTGGAAACAGTATCAGACTTTATTTTTGGGGGCTCCATAATCACTGCAGGTGGGACTACAGCCATGAAATTAAAAGACACTTATTCCTTGGAAAGAAAGTTATGAACAACCTAAGTAGCATAGCAGAGACACTACTTTGCCAACAAAGGTCCATCTCGTCAAGGCTACGGTTTTTCCAGTGGCCATGTATGGATATGCGAGTTGGACTGTGAAGAAAGCTGAGTGCCGAAGAATTGATGCTTTTAAACTGTGGTGTTGGAGAAGACTCTTGAGAGTCCCTTGGACTGAAAGGAGATCCAACCAGTCCACCCTAATGGAGATCAGTCCTGGGTGTTCATTGGAAGGACTGACGTTGGAGTTGAAACTCCAATACTTTAGCCACCTCATGCGAAGAGTTGACTCATTGGAAAAGACTCTGATGCTGGGAGGGATTGGGGGCAGGAGGAGGAGGGGACAACAGAGAATGAGATGGCTGGATGGCATCACCGATTCGATGGACATGAGTTTGGGTAAACTCCGGGAGTTGATGATGGACAGGGAGGCTTGGCATGCTGCAATTCATGGGGTCACAAAGAGTCAGACACAACTGAGTGACTGAACTGAACTGATCTGTGTCCAAATGTCCTCTTCTTGTAATACACCAGCCATACTGAGTTGGGGCCCATCCCAACAACCTATCTTTAAATTGATTATCTCTTTTAAGGCCCTATCTCCAAATAAGGTCACATTGTGAGGTAATAAGACAAGTCTGGGACCTGGGACTCTTTGTTGCAATGCTGCAATGCTTGTACCTGGACACACCACTTCTCGAGCTACAGAATATAAATTATATGGAGCTAAAAATAACTCTGTACATGCACAATTGAAGCAAATTCCGGATCAAAATATACCCCCAAATAACCCCGAATGCCATTTATGAAGAGCCAGAAGCAAAAATTGTGTGTCGAGAGCAAAAGCAGGTATTGCACACGCCCCCTGCACTCAATACCACCAGAGAGGTGGGGAAAGCACCTAAGCTGTCCCTCCAGCCCCACCCCTGGATACACCCCTAGAAGTGAAGTGCAGTGAAAGTCTCTCAGTTGGGTCCGACTCTTTGCGACCCCATGGAACTAACTCTTTAGTCCAGAGTACTGGAGTGGGTAGCCTTTCCCTTCTCCAGGGGATCTTCCCAACCCAGGGATTGAACCCAGGTCTCCCACACTGCAGCTGGATTCTTTACCAGCTGAGCCACAAGGGAAGCCCAACACCACTAACCTCACCTCATATAAGGTCCAAGCATCCCTGTCTCTTTGTTCAGGGAGCAAGAGAACTGTTACTTGCTTTCGCTCCTTCCTGCAACTGGTGCAGGAGCCCCAGCAAAGCCTTGATTTTACTTGTCTGGCCTCTAATCAATTTCTATTGATTGGGGAGGGCAAGAACCCTGGTTAGTATCAATACTTGGGTGGGGGTGGTAGAGAGGTGTTAGGATCCAACATACAATTCAAATTGTAAAAGGTTCAATGGAAAATATGTATTTTCTGGTTTGGCCACCTCTATTTAAATGTCTTAATTATTAATAGGTATACATTCTCCATTCATTTTCTTTCTAAACTTTCTTCTGTCAACCATGGGACGAGAATCACAAAGCCGACTTTGTCCTCAAGGTAAACGTGTCCAGATATGGTCTTGGAAGGAAGCACCAGTCCTCAGTGTGCCATCTTATGGAGAAATTTCTAATTTGTTTCTGCCAAAACTTCAGAGTTGTAGTAATTTCTCAAATCCCTGCAGCAATTCTTTTTTCTCATTTGACATAAAGTGAGTCTGCACGTCTTTTTCTTTTTTTGAAAGAGAAAACAGAAACCCTTAAGACAAGAGAATGAAAAGTGTTGGGTTAACCCTGGCAGAGGTGAAAAGATCAAAGATGAGGTGCAGCCTTCTGGCAGAGATCTTTTGTCATGACGAATAATTAACAAGCACTAGAGAGCACGGGCTTCTGCTTCCAGACAGACATCCATGCCTAGCATGGTATGCTTGTGTGTCTCAAGCTATATTGAGCAAAAGGATTTTCAGTTTATAAGCAAACACCTTGAGGATCTGGTATTAGACTCTGAAGTTTTTACAAAACTTACAAAACTGGCTTAAAAGACACAGACATTATGAGGTTAAAGGAAATGATCAGTTTCTTAATCTGGTTGCACTTCTACCATTGATCCTTTAAAATGTCTACTTTTACCTCCCTTCATTTTTTTCATTTTATGAAAAATTGATAGTTATTCTCTCCATTTTTAATATAGATAATGGTTCTCAGATTAATTGATAGATATGAAGGTATGGCCATAGGTAAGCTGTTAAGTACAGGGTGTTTATGAGCCTTTGGCTTCCTTGTTGCTCCATTGCACTTAACTGGAAAAACCCTAATTCTCGTTCTATCTAACACCCCTGCATTTATGTCTAAAACACTAAATTTGATTAGAGAAAAAGTCACGGTCATGGTAATTCTTATTTTAAATTCACAAGCATCTCCCTGAAGTGGTCCATTAGTGTAAGTCCAAGTAGCTTTCCCTAATCCCTTTCCTCTCTCTCTCACAAAGAGGATTAGTCTACTATTCTACACTTGTCAAAACTCTAATGTACTCCACACAGCTGATGACCTTGCCATTTTCTAGAAAATAGGAAGCATTCTTAAGAAATATTGCAGTTTCTCCCAGTAATGCATCTAGAGACTCTTTGCTTGCATGGACACATGTGCCTTTCTCTTTCACAAGAGCTTGTCATGCTCTTCTCCAAGTACAATGTCGACCTGTCCCTTGTGCATGGAATCTTATCACCTCTCTCCTACTTACACATTCTACTCTTACAACAGTCTTCCATTTTTCTGTCATCATTATTTTATGCCTTTCCAATGAGTCATCGCCAGAGACACAGAAGTATTCTCTTACACCACAGATCTTAAAAAAAGCAAAAGATTTCCTTGACCCCACATTCATTCCTCTTCACATACAAGGCTACATCCTCTCCAATTTTTGCTACCTCCTATAGAAAAACAAATCTATACCCTCTTTCTGCAATTCACCTTTCATTTTCTCTGGAACAAATTCAAAACAATATTTTATCTCTGTTTCTTCAGGTCAGGCTCCATTTAAGCTCACCAATAACTTCACATTCCAGTAGGTCTTGGTCATTGTGAGTGTGTCCTCAGTCATGTCAACTCTTTGCAACTCCATGGACTATAACCAACCAGGCTCCTTTGTTCTTGTAATTTTCCAGGCAAAAATACTGGAGTGAGTTGCCATTTCCTTTCCCAATGGATATTCCTGACCCAAAAGCTCGAACCTGTGTCTCTGGGGTCTCCTGAATTAGCAGGCTGATTCTTTACCACTGAGCCACTTGGTAAGCCCAGGTCTTGGTCATTATCTTCCTCTAACAGCATCATAGGGCAAAAAGCAATCACTTTACTGTCTGATAGTGCTTTCTTGATTTAGTTTCTAGAACATCACTCTCCGGAGCCTCACTCTCCCTGAGTTTTTCTTTCAGCTTCATGAATTCTTTCATCTTTTACATTGTCTTACTGAATCAATTATAGAAAAAAAAATTACTCTGACACTTTTCTTTTTAATGATGGAAAGATTTTTGAACTGTGGTGTTGGAGAAGACTCTTGAGAGCCCCTTGGATTGAAAGGAGATCCAACCATTCCATCCTAAAGGAGATCAGTCCTGGGTGTTCATTGGAAGGACTGATGTTGAAGCTGAAACTCCAATATTTTGGCCACCTGATGGGAAGAGCTGACTCATTGGACAAAAACCCTGATGTTGGGAAAGATTGAGGGCAAGAGGAGAAGGGGACGACAGAGGATGAGATGATTGGATGGCATCACCAACTCGATGGACATGGGTTTGGGTGGACTTCGGGAGTTGGTGATGAACAGGGAGGCCTGGTGTGATGCAGTTCATGGGGTTGCAAAGAGTCAGACGACTGAGCGTCTGAACTGAACTGAACTGAACTGAGAGTTATTGCAATAGGGGAAAGAGCACTAAACTCTGAACACATCAAAGACAGCTGGGGTGTTGTAGACAAAGAACAGAGTAAGGACATCAGTGGATGGAAAATTACTAAAAGAAGACACCCAGGTTACAGAAATAATTGCAAAACTGTTTTAATAGATCAAAGATTTATAAATAAAAGGTGAGGGGATGATTAAAAACAAAACAAACCTACAAAGAAAAAAAAAACTTAACCAGGTATCAAGAGTGACTGGATATCAAGGATGGGTGTATTCCCACTAATGACTTAGCAGGACTCTTGCTAAGTCTAGGCTGGACCGACCAAAAAAAATGACAGGGACCTTACTAAAGTTTGGTCAGGGTTAGAGTATTTGTCAAATCCCACTTTTACCACATTCTGAATTTTCAAATGCCACAAGGCTTTCTCTTCAGACTCTTTCTCTTCTCTGTTTGTATTTTCCTTCCTTCAGTTTCTAACCTGAATAGTTTCCCTAAATTTAGACATGAATATTCAACTGTTCACTAGACATGTTCATTTGGATTACTATGAAAATGTCCATGTTACTACAAAGAACAAAATCCTGCAATGCAGGAGATGTGGGTTTGATTCCTGGATCAGGAAAATTCCCTGGAGAAAAAAGTAACTACCCATTCCAGTATTCTTGCCTAGGAAATCCCATGGACAGAGCAGTTGGTAGGCTACAGCCCATGGGGTTGCAAAAGAGTTGAACACAACTTAGCAAGGGAAGAGCAACAATAGAGAGCAAACTAGTGGTTACCAGTCGGGGTTGGGGGGGCGGAGGAACAATACATTGAGTACAAATTATTGAGTATAAGATAAGCTCAAGGATGTTTTGTACAACATGGGGAACATAGGCAACATTTTATAATAACTGTAAATGGAAAGTAACCTTTTAAAATTATTTTTTTTTAAAAGAGAATTTGGCAGGGCTGCTGAATATAAGATCTCTCTATAAAAATGAAAGAAATTATTCCAAAATGACCATTTAGAAAATACATTACAGTCATTTCATTTATAATAGTATTAAATTATAAGAAAATTGTAATTAAGTGAAAAACAAGACATCTATGCAGAAATTTTTAACTCTAATAAAGAAGCTAAGGTATGAAAAAAATTACATCTTAGGATTTCCAAATCTACTGTTGATTTTTTTCCCCAAATCCTCATCTCTTCCTTCTGTATTTCTCATCTCAAAAAATTACATTAAGTTGCAGACCTATACTTGACATTTTCTTTTATTCCCACGTTCATTCTATCAAGCTATTGTGACATTATCATCAAAGCAGATGCAAGAGTTTACCACACTTAGCAACAAGATCTGTGCTCACCACACATTCAGTTCTATTAAACTATCCTCCTACCAAGTCATCCGGTTTTCAGATTTGTCTTGTTTCTTATTCTTCATTCAGAAAGGAGAGAAATCTTTTTTCAAGGGCAAGTCATACAGCATTACTCCTTTGCTCAATGCCCTTCAATGACTTCCCATCTTAGATGAATATTGCAATATATTCCAAGTTCATTACCGTGACCTTAGAAGTCTTACCTGATCTGTTATTAGAATTCTCCACCTTTGACTACTCCTGTATCTCTTCTCCCTTTCTTACTGTCCTCCAGCCATGATGACTGATGAGCTTTGAGCTCTCACATCGATGCCTTTGCACTGGGTATTTGCTCTCCCAAATACTATCCATTAATTTGGGATATGACTCATTTCCTTACTTAAGTCACATATTTGCTCACATATCAATTTATTCAAGAAGACTTCCCAAATCTTTGTATAAATAGATCTGCATCCTGACCCATCACTGCGTGCCTATGCTGACTTATATTCATCATAGCACTTAGTGTTTATCAAGGTATGCTACATTGATTGAACATCATTTGCCCACTGCTTTCTATTACAAGTTAAATTGCAAGAGGACTTTGATTTTCTTTTTCACTGCTGTATCCTAACACTTTAAACCTTTCATGAAAAGAAGTGACAATGAATATGAAAGTCTCTCAGTCATGTCCAATATAGTCCTTGGAATTCTCCAGGCCAGAATACTGAAGTGGATAGCCATTCGCTTCTCCAGGGAACCTTCCCAACCCAGGGATTGAACCCAGGTATCCTGCATTGCAGGCAGATTCTTAACCTGCTGAGCCACTGGGGAAGCCCTCAAACCTTTCATGGTAAGCATTAAATACACATTTACTGAGCGAATAAAAGTATACAGTGTGTTCATCCTAGTTTAATACTTTCCAGTTTGGAAAGTATTCATTTTGGAAGCACATGGATAAAAACACTTATGAGTGATGATACAGAAGTAATGTTATTAAAATTGAAGAGAGACTGTATAAGAATGTTCTTTCATCAATTGCAAAAAAATTTAACAAAAATCTTGACTCTGGTAAGAATGATTTTAAATTAAGGAATTAAAATATGAAAATAATATTAAAATAAGTTAGTAATCACTGCCTGACTCATGTGAGTATATATATCACAGACACTCTTGAATAAGGGAGAACTCTGACTGCAGCAAAATCCCAAAGGTAAAGGTGAGAACTTTCATTTTTAAGTAATTGTGTTATAAACCAGGACAGGCACACTGGTGGAGAGGTGTGATGTCAGAACAATCACCCAGGAAACTGCAGAAATTAGACGAAGGGAAACTATTCTCAGAGTAGCATGACAAAATAAAAAAGGTAAACCCAGTTGACATTTATAAAAGATGCACAACTGAATGGTCAAATAGATAGTGCTAGAAAATAAACCTTATCACAAAGAATTGAAAACATTATAGTAAACTGATAGCAGAGGAAAATGGTATGTAGGGAATTAATTTGGTAGAGGTCTGCTGCTGCTGCTGCTGCTGCTGCTGCTAAGTCGCTTCAGTCGTGTCCAACTCTGTGCGACCCCATAGATGGCAGCCCACCAGGCTCCCCCGTCCCTGGGATTCTCCAGGCAAGAACACTGGAGTGGTTTGCCATTTCCTTCTCCAATGCATGAAAGTGAAAAGTGAAAGTGAATTTGCTCAGTTGTGTCCGACTCGTAGCGACCCCGTGGACTGCAGCCTACCAGACTACTCCGTCCATGGGATTTTCCAGACAAGAGTACTGGAGTGGGTTGCCATTGCCTTCTCCGTGTAGAGGTCTGGTGATGCCCAGTGATTCCTTCCATGTGACCGCATAAATAGGTGGATGAACGTGGCTGAGTTGACCAGAAAACCTAGTATAATAAAGGTAGGATGATGTGTAAAGAATCAGGTTATTAGTGGTTATGGATACATTAAATGGCTTGGTATGTGAATATATATCATTACAGAGGAAGTATTCCTGACTTTTGCATTGTGTATGGGTGGTGCTAGTGGTAAAGAACCTGCCTGCCAATGCAGGTAGGTGTAAGAGACATGGGTTCAATCCCTGGGTTGGGAAGATCCCCTGGAGTAGGAAATGGCAGTCCACTCCAGTGTTCTTGCCAGAGCACAAATGGAGAACCAAATAGCATATGTGTCAGTGCTGAAAGCTGATGAATCAAGCTAAAGATTATTCCAATTTTCTTACCTTGAAAATTAACTTTTATGACAGCCTGAAAGTCCAGCCTAGGGAGATGGAGTCCCGTCTCTACCATCAGCCAGGCTCTGGAAACTGTCTCTGATAGGTTGGTCAGAGAGTGTCTGGGTACCTGATAGATACATTAACTTGAATTCAAAACCCAGCCCTCCTTGGTGAAAGGAAGGGCCAGAAAACATCCTGAACTGGGCAGATAATCCTCATTACTGAATCTTAAACAAACAAACAAACAAACAAAAACGGATGCCCCTGAAACAGCATTGTCACTTGGGCAATAAGATTTAGCATGATTTTAAACTCAGTGTCCTCAGTTGCTCAGTCGTGTCTGACTCTGCAACCTCATGGACTATAGCCTGCCAGGCTGCTCTGTCCGTAGAATTTTTCAGGCAAGAATACTGGAACGGTTGCCATTTCTTCCTCCAAGGGGTCTGCCTGACCCAGGGATGAACCCAGGTCTGCAGCGTCTCCTGCACTGGCAGGCAGATTCTTCTTAAGTCCTTGTACTTATTCTACTTTGTGATATTTGACTTTTCTTCAGGAAAATGTTTTAAGTTTACATGACAAATAGAACAGCATGGATGTTTATATTACCACCTGATCCAGGAAAAGTAACTCAAATGCTAGTAGGAAAAATTTTTATCTCAAATTTTGCAAATCTATAATTTCTATTTTAGGTAAAATGTATAAGAGAAATATTATGAGCATTTTCAACAGAGTAAGTGGAGATAAAAAATATTGACTACATTAATATATTTCCAGTAAAGGAAAAGTATAATAATACTGTCTTTAACACCAAAACTATAGTTTCTATTTGATATCAGATTCACTATAATTCAAACTAAAATGCAGATGAAGTTAAATTAACTTTGTTTCACAAAGAGAACCACAAAAATATTATAAAATGGAAAGAGACTGGAGATTTTTCCTCTAAACTTTCATTCAGCTTTAGCCAATTCCCTTTATTCCAAAACTAAGTAATTGCATTTTAATCTTTAAAGACATATATAGTAGTTGGAAAAAAAAATATCCAGTAACTGAAACATTTGCCAAGACACAAGACATTCTAAATGTAAATTTCAGATCACTTTTAATACCAAAAGTTGTACTAGCTGCATTTATCTGGTCTTACAAAAATAACATTTTATAATTCACCCACAGAATTCCCTAGAGATTATTTTATTTTCTTTTGAGCCATCAATGTACTAATAAAATATGTAATAAAAAGCTGCCTTGTATCCAAATGCTAAATCCTTAACTGTACATTTTATGAAAAAAAAAAAAAGCTTTTACCTATAAAATGGCTTTGTCAAAGTATGCCTCTCTTCATATAACTGTTTTACTTCTCTGTCTTTGTAGCTATCTGAGGTTAAATGAGGAAACTTATTATGCATTTAATGCTCTATAGTTCTCTGCTTACCCTATTTGGAAATACTGATTATTTTGATTAATTACAATGTGAATTTCCATTAATGCTATACTCAAATTAATGGATTGATAACATATTCATATAAGAATTTTATAAATTACAATTCTTAAAATATAAATTACCCAATTTTAGTGTCCTTGAGATAATTTCAGAATACAATTGGTAAGATGGCTTACTCTATTAGATGGCACATTTCATAAAGTGATTAAACTGATTTTAAGAAATGATCAATCCAATTGAATATAAAATTAATGCCAAGAAACTTAGGGTCATTTCACAGTTGTAAAGTAATCAATCTTTTCTTTTCTACCTCCCATTTTAATGAGTCAGTGATACTGTCAGTGGTACCTGTGAAACTTCTCTCAATCCTGTCTACCCTATCCAATCCTCCTTGTTCTTTTTTCTTTATCAAACTTGACATTATTGAAAATATTGAGATTAAATTGATCCTGAATAATATTTCAGTCATCATATCAGTAGGGAATATATTTAATTGTATGATACCACAAAAAGAGACATTCCTATAGTGAAGTTAAATATCTTCAAAATTTAATTCATGGATAAATATATCTTCACATTTGTGTACTAAAACTGTGTATAGGATGTTTTAATGTTCATTATATAAGATACACTGTACTGGACATTTGGAATTTTAAATCATATAATACAAGATTTAATCTCTGATTACATTGTTTTCCAAGCTGAAGAGTCCCAGTCAAACATTTTTTACCTATGTTTATGTTTGGGGAAGGTGGTAGATACAGGGTAGAAAAGTTGCCATAACGAAGTCCAGTGATGTGGCTTACCAAGAATTTGTGCCAAGACCTAGGACACCTTGTACCTAGAGAAATGTTAAAGTTTATCCACCAATCTCAACTCTTCTACACACACACACATACATGCATATACACACCACACATATATGCCTACTCACTGCTCCTAGGCTGTTATAATGCTATTGAATCATCCTTGTGGCTAAAGAGCAAAGCAACAACAACCAAGCAGTAAATAACAAAATCTCAGAAGTAACAGGAATCTTAGGGCTTCCACTTTTTCACCTGCATTGATTATAATAAATGGTACTGCAAAAACAATATAAAATTTCACATCTTGATTCATATCCACAAATCTACTCTGATGAAAAATGGGTGCTTTCTGAGAATGGTAAAAGCAAGTTAACCTTTCCATTATCAGTCGTGTCTCCTGGCATTTTCTAAATAAAATTACATTACTTTAAATGTGAAAAAAAAACCTTCCAATCCAAGTTGTGGATCTGACTCCTATTATGTACCATGAGAGATTGCTGTGTCTTTTTAATATGTTTCTGATGAGGGAGAAATACAGTGTGAAGCCAAAACTTATTTGAAAATTACCAGGCAAGAAATGAGATTATCTTTGGTATCTGAACTATATTCAAGTTGAGAAATCATTTTTAGCAAGTTGATTTTGTCAAGCAGACCAAAACAATCTAGTAAACAATCTCTTGTGGGTCAGCTGGTAAAGAATCCAGCTGTGGGAGACCTGGGTTCAATCCCTGGATTGGGAAGATCCCCTGGAGAAGGGAAAGGCTACCCACTCCAGTATTCTGGCCTGGAGAATCCTATGGACTGTACAGCCCAAGGGGTCACAAAGAATCAGACATGACTGAGCTACTTTCACTTTAAACAATCAGCAGCAGCCAAATATATTACTAATATGTGAAAGAGAAATGTGTGTCACAATAGAGAAGGTCAAATATTCAAATAAGTAATAGCAAATATATGATAATGTATTTACTTCTAGCCGTTGAACCTAAAAGACATGCTTTGCCTTAAATATCTAGTTACTAGAAGAATTAGATTTATGGGGAAAGGAAGCCCCATTTACTGTTAATTATGAATTTATGTTCACAAAGTGCATCCATTTACTAACATAATGAAATCCTGTATATCATAAATTTCTATTTGAGTGTTATCTTTCTTTTCCTTTCTTAAAAATGTTAATGGACAAATACTATCATTTAGATATTTTTGAAAGATCTTTTCCAGCATAACTGAAGAATGAAAATTCAGGAAATCGCTTCTGTTAGTTCTTTATCATAGAGAATGATACCATAAATCCAATTAACTATATTAATATTTCAAAGTATTCTAGCATGTTTATGTTTTAGTTTCTTATTATTCATTGAATGATTTAGAGGCTATTAACTGGATACATGAGAAAGAAAAGCAACTCAAAACAGAAAATTCATATTTCAAACATCAAGGCATGCGTGCCCTAGTATTCCTGAGGAGGGCATTTACAGTGAACATTTTCTTGTATCAGATACAATTTCTGAAGATAATACAATTAGTTTTATACATAATCTTCATAACCTGCCTTATGATTAATTTTGCCCTATTATTTTGCCATCTTTCTTCACCATCTCCCCCGAATTTTAGTAGAGAATCAACTTTAATTACTTAACATTTTTCAAAATGTAAGCTTTCTTTGCTTCATTTTCCATACTGATATGCTTATACACTCTCTCTCCCATTATACAACAAAAACAAACATGGCTCCTTTAAACTTTATACTCTTAGTTTCTGGAGCAGTCACTGGTAGACTATAAGGAATCTCTGTTTAACATGCTTTAATATAAGCAAATAAACAAATGTACCAACCCACTGCTAAGTGCCCAGCAGTATACTAATTATGCTTCAAATAATTAGTAAACAATGGAGTTAACAGTTCAGTGGAAAAAGCAGGCACTAAAGAAATAAAACCTCAATGAGTCTCACATAAAGTTTAGCACAATGCATAGAGGGACCCAATGTACAGAGAAAGAATGTCCACAGAGAAGTCATGGTAGGTAGGAATGAACTCTCCCAGGAAAGGACATTTTCCTGAAATGCAGGGCTAGAGAGAACTCACCAATTTGAGACTGAACTGATACTCTGAATAGAAACTTCCTACTTTTATTTAAAAGTTTATTAGGCCAGTGTTAAATACTTAAAACAGCAACTGAGTAGCTACCTATTTGTTGGAAAATGGATGACACAAACCTTACATAAAAAATTGAAAGTTACATTCTAATACATATTGTAATATTATAATTCATTAAAATAGATCAAAGGTGAACTTGAAAGAGGAATGAACATTTGTTTGAAGTTTTAATTTTTGTAGCTTATTGTATGCATTTATTATCACACAAAGCCAAAATAAAACCAAAGACAAGTGCATTAAACTCTTAGTATGCTATGAATTTCTTTGAATGTCCTCAGAAAAATTATGTAGTCTCTATGATGTTATTTTCAAATAATTCAAAAAAATTCTAGCCTTAATTGAAAAAAAAAAAACTACCTTATTAATTCCAACAATTTAGGCAAGTTGTTTTTAAAATGTCAGGACTTTGAATCCTGAGCAAGTTTTGTGCCAACTAGATTTTTCTGATATTTCACACTGGTAGTTGATGTCCACAAACTAGATTTAAGTAAAAACATATATTTCAAAATGATCTTGGTGCTAAGGTATTTTTATGCAATCATATTTTTTGAATAAATTTTTGTCCATTTTCTTAGACACTTTCACTAAATATCTTTAAATTCACTAAATATATTTACAAAGTACATTTAAGAGAAACTTTTGATTTAATATATGAGTTACAGGCTTCCCTGGTGGCTCAGATGGTAAAGTGTCTGCCTGTAATGAGGAAGACCCGGGTTCGATCCCTGGGTTGGGAAGATCTCCTGGAGAAGGAAATGACAACCGAGTCCAGTACTCTTTCCTGGAAAATTCCATGGATGGAGGAGCCTGGTAGGCTACAGTCCAAGGGGTCTCAAAGAGTCGGAAACCAGTGGGTGACTTCATTTTCTCACTCAGCCCAAACTCTATGAGCCTAAACCTAACAAAAGTGCATAAACTTTTCTAGAAATCATAGATTCTGAAGGTGACTCAGATCACTAGGATGGCTCTAGGGTGCTTCATTGTGCAATGCCCTTGTGCCACACTAGATGGACAGAGATCTGGATATAATGACACATATTCAAGTTTTCTTTTATCTTTTCTATCTAATTGCAAAGCAGATTATCAGTATGTGCAAAATGGTGAAAATTATTTTGATGTGCAGTGTTATTAAAAAAAAGAAATATAAATATTTTTTCTAGGAAGAGATCGTTTATAGCATATTTCCTTTAGATTTACTTTTTATCAATCAAGATGAAAGTGAAAGTCACTCAGTCATATCCAACTCTTGCGACCTCCGTAGACTATACAGTCCATGGCATTCTCCAGGCCAGAATACTGGAGTGGGTAGCCTTCCCCTTCTCCAGGGCATCTTCCCAACCCAGGGATAGAACCCAGGTTTTCCGCATTGCAGACAGATTATTTACCAGCTGAGCTATAAGCGAAGCCCATCAATCAAGTTAAATCATGTTATTTAATCTTTGTTGGTTACTCATTATTATATAAAAAAAATGCTATTGTATAATGGCTTTGTCGGTAACATCACCTAGTATCTCTCATGCTCATATATGGCAATTGTCTTCAGCCTGTTTAAATTCACTAGTTAGCATAATAGAGCTTCCCTGATGGCTCAGCCATAAAGAATCTGCCTGCAAATGCATGAGATGCAAATTTGATTCCTGGATCAGGAAGATCAAATGGAGGAGGGCATAGCAACCCACTCCAGTATCCTTGCCTGGGAAATTCCATGGACAAGAGAGCCTCATGGGCTACAGTCCATGGGGCCACAAAGAGTCAGATATGACTTAGCATCTAAACAACAACAGAAATAACAGTTACTATAATTGAAGTAATAAAATAAGTGAAAATAGATGAAGCTTATGTAAGTTTCATAAACAACAATGCCTATAAAATCTTGATGTCGTCACATAGTCATACTTGAGAAAATAATTCATAAAAGTTAAAAAGAATAGAATACAAACCTTACATATTACTTGGTAAGGGTCTCATATTACAGATGAGAAAAGTAAGTTCTGAAAGAACCAGGATCTCCAATTCAGTCTGGAGGACTTACTCATGAATTTCATCAGTAGAATATTCCCTCTTCATAAAATCGTTGTCCGTAAAGTACCCCACTTTAAAGCATGTTGCATGTGGCAGCAGGTCATTTGCTCTCTTAGCTCCATCTTGTCTAGACTCACTGTCAAAAAATCTCCAATTTAATCCAAGAAGGATGTTACCTTTCTGCATGTCTTTATGTGAAGCAAAACTAACTAAAACTAGAGGAAAACATTCTTAAAAGCACACCAATGATATCAGATCTATCAGATCATTCAGATCAGATTTCTATCATTCATTCAGATTTTTCCATTAAGACATTACAGAAAACCTAAATGAACATTTTAGCCAACCCAATATTTATCCCTATGTAACAGAAGGACATGGAACAACAGACTGGTTCCAAATAGGAAAAGGAGTACGTCAAGGCTGTATATAGTTACCCTGCTTATTGAACTTATATGCAGAGTACATCATGAGAAATGCTGGGCTAGAGGAAGCACAAGCTGGAATCAAGGTTGCCGGGAGAAATATCAATAACCTCAGATATGCAGATGACATCACTCTTATGGTAGAAAGTGAAGAGGAACTAAAAGCCTCTCGATGAAAGTGAAAGTGGAGAGTGAAAAAGTTGGCTTAAAGCTCAACATTCAAGAAACAAAGATCATGGCATCCGGTCCCATCACTTCATGGGAAATAGATGGGGGAAAAGTGGAAACAGTGTCAGACTTTATTTTTGGGGGGCTCCAAAATCACTACAGATGGTGACTGCAGCCATGAAATTAAAAGACACGTACTCCTTGGAAGAAAAGTTATGACCAACCTAGATAGCATATTCAAAAGCAGAGACATTACTTTGCCGACTAAGGTCCGTCTAGTCAAGGCTATGGTTTTTCCTGTGGTCATGTATGGATGTGAGAGTTGGACTGTGAAGTAGGCTGAGTGCCGAAGAATTGATGCTTTTGAATTGTGGTGTTGGAGAAGACTCTTGAGAGTCCCTTGGATTGCAAGGAGATCCAACCAGTCCATTCTGAAGGAGACCAGCCCTGGGATTTCTCTGGAAGGAATGATGCTGAAGCTGAAACTCCAGTACTTTGGCCACCTCATGCGAAGAGTTGACTCATTGGAAAAGACTCTGATGCTGGGAGAGATTGGGGGCAGGAGGAGAAGGGGACGATCGAGCTTGAGATGGCTGCATGGCATCACTGACTCGATGGACGTGAGTCTGAGTGAACTCCAGGAGATGGTGATGGACAGGGAGGCCTGGCGTGCTGCGATTCATGGGGTTGCAAAGAGTCAGACACGACTGAGCGACTGAACTGAACTGAACAGAATACTCAAATAAAATTATCCATAGTAAAGAATAGTTTTGCCATTGTTTAAGTTTTTTTTTTAATGAAGTGCAATTTAGGCAAAGTTTTAGCATATTATTCTTATAGTTTAATTCTGTCACTAAGAGAGAATCATGTAATGTGTTCCTTAACAAGCTATTAAAATATAATACATTCCTCTGAATATTCTTTTTTTTCCTCCCTATCCCATGTTAAACTCATATATCATCATCAAATTTCTATTAGGGTAATAAATATGATTGTGTCAGAGATTTTCCCAACAAATACCATTCACCTTGGATGATGATGAATTGATATATGTCCATCGTAAATGTCCAAACTAATGCAGTCAATTCAATCATATGGCCAGAGTGTTCTTTCAATGATGGACATCTTCTGACAATTTAATGCTTCATGTGCTTAGCTGGTACTTCATTCAACTTTCTCAAAAAATTGTCTAGTGACTTTCAGAAGGTATTAAAGAAGACACTCCTACACATTTCACTTCCCACTACCACCCTTTCTCTTCTCTTTGTTTTTTGAAATATACAGTCTTTCAAAAATTAATTACTATAGTTATAAAAGGAAATATAGGCTTTGGAAAGAAAAGGTTTTGAAAAAAATAACTATTGATTGAGACTATGAAAGTATTAGTTGCTCAGTTGTGTCCAACTCTTTGGGACTCCATGTACTGTAGTTCATCAGGCTTCTCTGTGTATGGAATTCTCCAGGCAAGCATACTGGAATGCATAGTTATTCCCTCCCCCAGGGGTTCTTCCCAACCCAGGAATTGAACCTGGGTCTCCTGCATAGCAGGAGGATTCCTTTCCAGATGAGCCACCAGGGATTGAAACTATTCCATGTCAAAAAGTTTGTCTATCAACTCATTCTGACCCTATGATCCTTGCCACCCCCACCCCCTACTCCCTGCCATATTCTCAGCTTGCCTTTTGTCTGTGGAAAAGCTTTGGCCAAAGAATAATTTAATCAGAGAAATGCAAAAATGCCAGAAACAAAGGATAACACTCAAAGTAATAGTTTAGTCATTATGCATATTCAAGGACCTTTAGTTGCTTCTCAAGGGCTACAGATAATATCCTTAGCCACATCCTATGAGCTGTCTTAAAGATACTGAAACCCCTACAAGGTGGAAGAAGTTAATTACATGATGGCCAGACTGCAGTCACGACAGAAGCTGCCCCAGTTCCCATAGCTGGCCTCAAACAAATGGGAACATACCAGTCCGGAACTAAAGACTAATTGTACTTAAAACAATCAAGATGGTGATGATGAGACCCTGAAGACCAGTTTCAGGATGATGTCAGGGATGACTGTGCTGTTTCTGCCTGTTATCCCCTCACTCTGTTTATAAAAGTACATACCCCTTGATTGCTGGTGGGGGTATGTGTGTGAGAGCTGGAGAGCTGGCCCTTGGACAGATGTCTGCCCTTCCCCCGAGGTTGCCAGCATCAAAATAAAGCAAACCTCCCTTTTGACCAACCTGGCCTCTTCATTGGTGTTTGAGCAGCAAGCAGCCAGATCCCACTTTCATTACAATTCTAAGTGTATGAGAAGATATACAAAGAATGTAAGATGCTCTCACTGCTTCAAGTCTCTCTTAATCCCATTAGAAAAACAAAATTTACATAAAAAGGAAAGGAAAAAGTATATACAAATATATTTATTTATAACTCAATAATTGTTTGTTGAACACTCTGTGCCAGGAGCTATTTTAGGTATTGGGAATATAGCAGTAGACGCGGTCTCGACTCTCATGCAAATTTCTTTCTAATGGTGCAAGACAAATGATACAAAGCAAATAAACAAAGTGATGTGAGGGAATCATTTCTGGGTTTGCTGTTCTAAAACTGCATTGTAGAAAAGACCTCTGTTAAGAGAAAACATCTGAGCAAAGATCTAAATATAGTGAGAGAATGAGTTTTGTAAATTCCTGCTGGAAAATTTACCTGCAGAGGAAACAACAGCATGCAACCCTTAGGCAGAAATGAACTTGGTCTGTCAGGGCCAAGTAAGACTTGGGTAGAGAAAGTGAGAAGTAGAGAAGACTTTTGAGAGGCCCTTGGATTGCAAGGAGATCAAACCAGTCAATCCTAAAGGAAATCAATCCTGAATATTAATTGAAAGGACTGACGCTGAAGTTGAAGCTCCAATACTTTGGCCACCTGATGCAATGAGCCAACTCATTGGAAAAGACCCTGATGCTGGAAAAGATTGAAGGCAGGAGGAGAAGGGAATGACAGAGGATGAAACAGTTAGATGGAATCACTGACTCGATGGACATAAGTTTGAGCAAGCTCCAAGAGATGGTGAAGGACAGGGAAGCCTGGCATGCTGCAGTCCAAGGGCTCACAAAGAGTCGGAAAAAACTGAGCAACTGAACCACAACAACAAAGAAAGCAATAATAGGTACTAGTGGAAGATGTCAGGGGAATGCCAAGTTTATAAAAGTGTTGCTAACAATAAGGAATTATTTATATAATTCATTATTTATCAAAATGAGGCTGTGTTGTGTTAGTCTCTCAGTCATGTCCGACTCTTTGCAACCCTACAGATTGTAGCCCGCCAGACTCCTCTGTCCCTGGGATTCTCCAGGCAGGAACACTGGACTGGCTTGCTGTTCCCTTCTCCAGAGGCTCTTCCTGACCCAGGGATCAAACCCTGGTCTCCTGCATTGCAGGCAGTTTCTTTTACCACTTGAGCTACAAAGTCCTAAGTGAGGCTATATCATGTTGCTAAACTTAAAAATGAAGAGGAGTATATAGAAAATTCAAGAAAATTACAGATCACAATGTTGTGTTATCTTTAAATGCTGTGTTATGAGTGATATCTATTATTTATTTTTACCTCTAGTGATTTTTCACATTAAAAAAATTAATATCTATAGTTTTTAAAATGTAAGAATATGTACAGTTGGATCTTGGACAGCATAGGTTTAACTGCATAGGTCAACTTGCATGTGCATCTTTTTCAGTAAACATGTACTACATTTCAGTACTACATGACCCATGGTTGGTTCAATCCATGGCTGTGGAACCATGGACACAGACCAGGCCTCTGTAAAGTATGTGGATTTTTCACTTCTCAGAGAACCAGCACCCCTTACTCCTGCACTGTTCAAGGGTAAACCATATTAAGAAACATATTTGTGCTAAAATAGTATTTAATACCTGATATCTTCTCAACAGTTGCTTTCTTGAAAAGAAGAGATTCCACCAATTCAGATCAGTTGCTCGATTTTGTTGGACTCTTTGCGACCCTATGGACCTCAGCACACCCATAGATTCTGTGCATCAGTCTTAAAAGCAGATTAACTAACAAAAGAGTAATTTAAAAGATCATTGTGCAAGAAAGTAAACTGTGGTATTAAATAGATCAGGCCCAGCACTGGCTGTATTTAGATTTGAAATCTCTCCTTCAGCACAACTTCTATAAAAGAAATAAAATAAATATACAATGGTCATTCTGTTTGAGATATAAATGAATATGAAAGCATTGTGAGAACTTTCTAATGAATACTGTAGATGATAAACACTGAATTTAAAAGGACAGATGATCACTATGAACTTGCACTTGTTAGTGCTAATGTGTACTGCAATTTTTCAAGCCCAGAGGCTTTCAGAGAGTAAAGGTAAACTTCATTACAAATAATGTGGAGCCTTGATATCAGGGAGATGCCAGGACAACCAAAAAGCAAAGAACAACACAATCACAGAGGATGACAAATTGATACATACTGGCATCCAGGCTACTCCTGGGACATGGCAACTTCAAGAATATTGTACAAATCCAGCAATGTTTACATTTCACAAATAAGAAGTTAATTTGTTTATTCAAATTAATGTAGCATATTTCTCCAATTTTTGATTTACACAATAATATGTTACTACATTCTTCAAGAGTCTTTGAATACATAATTTAAAATATCTAAACAATATTAGGGAAAATAAAATACTACCAATTCTAGAAAATATATATGCAAGTTTACTTTTTGAAAACAAAGTAAATTTGATGTACTTTTCCTAGTCGATATTTCAATAAAGATATTCGACATGAATATTACTAAATGGTGGAAAAGGAAATGGCAACCCACTCCAATATTCTTGCCTGGAGAATTCCGTGGACAGGGGAGCCTGGTGGGCTGCTGTCCATGGGGTCGCATAGATTCGGACATGCCTGAAGTGACTTAGCATGCATGCATGCATTACTAAATGGTACAATAAAATGTTAGTCTCTTCAGTTGTGTCCAGTTCTTTGAGGCCCCATGGACTGTAGCCTGCCAGGATCCTGGGAAGCCCCTATCGTCCCTGAAAGTGGCTGATTCATATCAATGTATGGCAAAAACTACCACAATATTATAAAGTAATTAGTCTCCAATTAAAATAAATAAATTAATTTTTTTTAAAAAACATAGTGTTCTTCCTGCCTCCATTCTAATGTATTTCCACTTTTACATCATAGAGTTAAATCCGCCAGATTTTCTTGACTTTTTCTTTTTATTAAATTTTGATTAAATTTGGCCTATTATATTTGTAGTTTTATTTTCCATTTTCTTTCATGGTAGCTTTAGCCCTAAGCTTAAAATATAGCTCTAAGTGAGATTTTAGATCAACTTATGTATTCTGTAGATTCAGGAAATAGTTAGAACTTGTAAGAAATCATTTTTAGTTTTCTAGGAAATAGAGGAAGACACCTTTATTACAGGGAAGAAATAAATCATAGCAAAATAATGAAGCTAAAACTCATTTTTCCATTTTTTAAGAAATTTACTGGTACTTGAAGTGACACGAAAGTCGCTTAGTAGTCTCCAACTGTGTGACCCCATGGATTGTCCAGGCCAGAATATTGGAATGGTAGTCTTTCCCTCCTGCAATGGATTGTCCCAACCCAGGATTTGAACCCGGGTCTCCTGCACTACAGGTGGATTCTTTATCAACAGAGCTGTCAGGGAAGCCCTCTACTGGTAGGTAATATTTTGTCAAGTGTTTCACTAAAAGGTTTTGTTGTTTAGTCGCTAAGTCCTGTCCAACTCTTTTTGCAACCCTAGGAACTGCAGCCCACCATATTCCTCTGTCCATGGGATTTTCCAGACAAAATACTGGAGTGGGTTGCTGTTTCCTTCACCAGGGGATCTTCTGTACCCATGGATCAAACCTGCATCACCTGCATTGGCTGGGAACTCTTTACCATTGAACCTGGGTAAAGAATTACCCTGGGTAGCCCTCATTAAGAGGATACCAGCACAACAAAGATATACAGCCCAAGAGTGGCAACAAGTGCAGGTACTTCTTGCCCAATATCTCCCACACTGGCCTGGGGAGCTTTAACAGACAAACAGAAGTGCCAGCACAGGAGGTAGAGTGCCATCCACTACTAGCTTCCCTCAGCTGCTGCGCATGCCTGCTTCTTCTTATCAGACCTCTTCTGTGGGTCACCCAAGCCAGATCTGCCTTTCTGCTTCATCCCATGATCTCATTCTTCTCCCTTATTACTTCATATCACCCTAGCCTTAGTGATAGTCCATGAAATCATCTCCTCTCTTCCCCTCCACCAGTTCCTTTAGTACAGTGTCCCTATACATAAAAATCTTCACCCACCGACTACTATTATCTCTTCATGTGTTTTCCAGAATGAGTTTAGAAAAACAGCAACAACTGCTGCTAAGTCACTTCAGTCGTGTCCGACTCTGTGCAACCCCATAGACAGCAGCCCACCAAGCTCCTCCATCCCTGGGATTCTCCAGGCAAGAACACTGGAGTGGGTTGCCATCTCCTTCTGCAATGCATGAAAGTGAAAAGTAAAAGGGAAGTCGCTCAGTTGTGCCCGACTCCCAGTGACCCCATGGACTGCAGCCCACCAGGCTCCTCTGTCCATGGGATTTTCCAGGCAAGAGTACTGGAGTGGGGTGCCATCGCCTTCTCCGCAGCAACAACAACAAAAAATCACTTCTGTATAAGCACTGTCTATATAAATCACATAGACTGACAAGGAAAGAGAGAAGAAAAAAGCAAAGATGACCTGAATCAAATAAAAGAAATCAATGTAATTCTGCTGCCAGATGAAAGAAAATGAATCTGAAGGACACAGAAAGTAACAAATACAAGGAAATACATTAAATGGTCAACAGCAAGAAAAAGAAAACTATAAAGCTAAACCAAACAACCTTAATCTTGCACCTTGGAGTTGCGGAAATCTCAGTGATATACCATAGAGATAAAAAGTCTTAAAAAAGCTCTATTCTTCTTTAGTAAATGGTTAAAAATCAGATACAACATTGAAGACATGTATATATGTGTAATTATATATATATGTGTATATATAATACTTTACAGTGATAGATGTTGTATCAAAATGTTATTAAAACAACTGGCATTTATATTATCAGACATTCCTGTCATATGAAATAAATCAATATATATTCTTTGGTGGCTCAGCTGGTAAAGAATCCACCTGTAATGTGGCAGACATGGGTTCTATCCCTAGGTTTTGAAGATCCCCTGGAGAAGGGAATGCCTACCCATTCCAGTATTCTGGCCTGGAGAATACCAGTCCATGCGGTCACAGAAAGTCAGAGACACAACTGAGTGACTTTCACTTTCATATATATATATACACATATGCAAGCAAACAGGTTTCCCAGCTGGCACAGTGGTAAAAAATCTGCCTGCCAATGCAGGAGACACAAGAGACACAGGTTCAGTGGCAGCCTACTCCTGTATTCTTGCCTGGAGAATCCCATGGACAGAGGAGCTTGGCAGGCTACAGTCCATGTGGTTTCAAAGAGTTGGACATAACTGAGCAACGGAACACCACCAACATACACACAAACACTTTGCAAAAAAATAGGACTTTGTGTGAGCATCTGGGAACAGCATGTAATTTTGGCATGGAATCTTCGATACTAAATTTTAGCATTTACCAGAATTATATGCTTCACTGGTTCTATAAATCCATCATATTCATTTCATTTAACAGGAATATCTGGTAATATATATGCCAATTGGTTTCAATAACTTATTTTGATACAACATCCATCACTGTAAAGTATTAATGGCAAAAGCAAAAATAATGTAATACGTTCTAGAATCAGGAATGATGTAACTCAGAGGAAAGCACTTTGTAACAAAGGAACGTACTGGTGTAGTGTTCAGATTTAACATATTCTGACATATCTGATATAGAAAAGTACTAGAAATGACAGCTAAGTAAGTCTTCAAACAAAATCTGACAATATTCTTTGTCTGCTTTTCCTTCATTACTTTTAAATTATGAAGCAAAATGACTTAATCATTTAAATCACAAATAGAAGGCCTTTAATGGCTAACAGAGCAAAAAATTAAAGAAACATTCCACTTGAATCCGTTTACCTTACCATTATTTTAATGTTTTGACTTTTCTAGTGTAGTAACTACATAAAAACACAGAGTCAAAAATCACATTTTTTGTACGTGAAATCAAGGGAGTACAGCTTGTAACATATGCCTTTCATTTTCTACAGTCTGATGCTTTGATAGCAAGGGCTCTTGCTGACTCAGTAGGGGTTGCCCCTCACAGAGTTACCTTCTTTCTAAGAATAGCAAATAACTCACTAGAAGTACACCTTTCAACAGTGTATATGTGTCAGTCCACACACATATACTCTTGATACCAAGAATAAAATAGAATACTGATGGGAAGATACTGCATAGCACAGGGAACTCTACTTAATGTGTTCTAGTGTCCTAAATGAGACGGAAATCCAAAAGAGAGCAGATGTATGTATGTGTATGGCTAATTCATTTTGCTGTACACTGGAAGCTAACACTTCTATTCACAGAGTCAGATACAAGTTAGTGTCTGAACAACAATAACAGACCCTAACACAGTCTTCCCTGGGAGCTCAGTGGTAAAGAACCTGGCTGCCAAAGCACAAGATGTGAATTCGATCCCTGGGTCAGAAAGATCCCCTGGATGAGGAAATGGCAATGCACTCCAGTACTCTTGTCTGGAGAAGCCCATGGACAGAGGAGCCTGGTGGGTTACAGTCCATAGGGCTGCAAAAGTATCAGACCCAACTTAGTGACTAAACAACAACAGAAGCTAATACACCATTGTAAAGCAACTACACTCAAATAAAAATTAATCAATGAAAAGAAGTACATCTTTTACATGCAAGCCAGCCAATCCAGATCCCACACTTCTTGCCATCTTCTCTTTAGGGATTCCCCATTCTGGGCCATTATCTACACAGGGTCAGGCACCAGACAACTAAAGACAGCCTTTATGCCTCAAAGCAGACTGAAATGACTCAAACTAGCCAATCTTAAATCTACTTGTCCTATCTCATCCACTGCTTCCCACCAAAACCACAGTGTTTCTGTGTATGTTCTCTCATCCTACAACTCTTCCTCACCTTCTGATCTACCCAGGTGCTTCCCCGTGTGACACTGCATAACGTCTATGCCTCCTGTTTCTAGGAAAGTATAATAACCACTTTCAATGCAGCCATTTCTGATTCTCCATATATTTTCATGCCTGATTAAAATAAATCCTGGGTACTACTAAAACAGTACTCTTTTCTATTAAATCTTAAAAACAAAAGCCATTTGATAATAGAGTTATCAAGGGGATCAAGGTGTTCTCTCTCTCTCTCTCTCTTTTTTTTTTTTGGTTCACTTAATAGACATTAGAATTAAAATAATTTTCTATTACTGAAAAAAATTTGGTTAAAATTTGGATATTGAATATATGACCACAAAATAATGTTAAGGAATTTAAATTTTAGTTGGACACAATTTTATCAAAGTCATTAATTGTGTAAGTATCAGTGTAATGGTTACAACCATAAAGACTTTATTTTTAGACTACCTCATGATGTGTGCAGTGAAACACTTTCATGAAAAAGTATGTCAATTCCTATTTTCATACTGTTCTTTGTTACATTGGGTTTGCCTATTGAGATACAAAAGGTATGCTTTTAAATTATGTTATCATTTAACATAATTAGCAAAATGTTAATGGCTGAAACAATTACAACAAATACATTGGTTTTCCTTTTCCATTATTATACCTAGAAAAATTATGTTCATCCTTGAACTGATATTCCTATTAAGGTGGTACAAGGCTATATCCTTTATTCACTTTTATTCCCAATTTTAAGTCAAAGTTGGCTGCAATTATGGGAAGACATATACTATATAAATTTAATATTTATTCTCTCATATCATTTCTTTGCAGTCCTTTCCTGATGATCCCAGTTGTGCTGCCTCAGATCCAAAGCAACTCATTTTGTCTAGATTCCATGGAGCACTGCTTTGACATTATTGTACTGAATAGTAATGTGTTAATCAAACCAAGAAGCTCCTGCATAACAAGACGTCTCAGATGAGGATATATGTCAGAGAACAGGATAATCAAGAAAAAAAACCCTAATAAATATCTACTGCTTGTTCCTCAAAGACAGAAAATCCATAGACAAAAAGGAGAGAGATATAGTCCTTTTCAGATTTCTCAGTTTTGGAATTTCCTTAATCAGCAATCTTTTTAAAATGTGGGGATGAGCTGAGCTTGTCAGCTTTTTTCTACTAAATATAAATATTTAAATAAATCTTACAAACTACTAGCTACTGCTAACATCATTTCCTCTATAAGTAAAGAGTTTTTCTTTTTTAGAGCAAAAATGTAAGAAGGACATAATACCTTTGATTATACAACCTTAGAGGTTTTGTAGAGAACCAGCAAATCTGTTTAAGATTGGAGCTGTGGGCTGGGGAAGTGGAAGCACAGCTCTCTTTAATCCTAGATTTCTTCTCTGACATATAAAGTGACCTTATTTCCACTGAAATAGACAAAGCATTATCATGACTTAGAGAAGTTCATGGGGCTAGTGTATTACTTTATGAGGACTGCTTTAACAGCGTATCATAGACTAGGTGGCTTCGAATGCAGAAATTCATTGTTTCCTAGTTCTGAAGGCTGGAAGTTCCAGATAGTCAGCATGGTTATTTCCTTCTGAGGACCATAAGAGAAGGATCAGTTCCAGATCTCTCTCCTTGGCTTGTCAACAGATGTCTTATCCCTGTGTCTTCATACCATCTCTCTTTTTCTGTGTCCAAACGTATTCTTTTCATGACTTTCATATTGAATTAGGGTCCATTCTAATAAATTTTGGCTTCCCTGTGGCTCAGCAGTAAAGAATTGGCCTGCATTGCAGGAGATGTGTGTGGTCCATCCCTGAGTCGGGAAGATCCCTTAGAGGGGGAAATGGCATCCTACTACAGTATTCTTTCTGGAAAATTCCACGGACAGAGGAGCCTTGTGGGATACAGTCCATGGATTGCAAAGAGTTAGACATAACTGAATGTCTGAGCATGTATAACTTCATTGGTTGGTGAAAAGGTAATTACAGTTTCATACCATGAATTCTAAATCATTGTAACTAGGCTCAAACACACCTTTATTTATTAAAATAGGAACAATTATAATCAACACATTTTTGCCAAAAAGAAATAAGTTTGTTTGTTCCTGTAGTGTAAAAATACATGCTTTGGGATTTGACAAACTCTTGAAAAGTCTTTTCTGCCTCCTGCTGGTTGTGAAGTGTTTTCCTTGCAAAAAGTTGTGAAGATGCTTGTAGAAGTAGCAGTCAGTTGCACCAACCCAAATAACTGAATTACCTATTTAAGGACCTTATCTTCAGTCATACCCTAAATCAATAGTAGTTAGAACTTCAGAATGTGAATTTTGGAGGCGGACAAAATTCAGTCCACAACAGATGGTATTCCTGATTATTGTAAGTTATGACCAAGAAACTGTCTTGCAGAAGCAGATACAGCAGTCCCATGATGAATATTTCTCTCTTACCTGCAGAATTCAGTGTGTAGGAGATGCAAAAGAGAAGGAGCTGGGCAAGTACCCTATTATAGACATCAAGTGAAGATGACAACAGGACATCGAAATTATCTTCCCAGACTTCTTTATAGACAAACATCATACTTAAAAGGCATGCAGCTCTCCTGTTGTAGATAATTTTCTATCTCCAAAAACTTCTTTTACTTTTTTATTCTTCTACCATTATGCACTTTCTTTTAGAAGAAAATCTTTTCTTTAATGAAAGTTCTTTAAATTTCTGCCATAACATTCTCATTGATGATTTCTGTACACCTGAAAATAAAAGTTTTCTAATATATCTAACAAAAGCAACATGCCATTTCTAATGATTTCTCTTGCTATGTTAATATATGACTTTGGAAAATTTATAGTTTTTAAGATTTAAGATTCCCATCATACAAACGAAGAAATAGCCACTTAAGGCATCAAGCTGAGAAAATGTACTTCTGATCTTTGAGGTATCTGTGCTTATTCAACTTAATCATTTTAAAGCCCCATTCATTTTTACATATATCCGGGGAAAAATGTGAATTTTCCTAATGCTGAAATCATTACATAACTCCTGTCACATTCTTCATTCACATACATTACAGCAGAGTTATATAATACCCAGCATACAGCACAGATACTCATTAACTATTTCCCAACTTAGATTCCACTTTTGGGGTAAAATCATGAATATGTGCACAGAGAAAGATGACCAGGAACAATGACTATTCTATATCACTCTGAATACTTCACAAGCTACAGATAGATCATACACTTTCGGCTCTGATTTATTTGTCAAAAATACCCTTCATTCTTCAAGGTCTGTCTCAGTGCCTAGCACTTCCAGGATGTCATATCATTTCTGTATTCCTACACTGTCAATAAGCGCTTCCTGTTCTGCTCTCCTCAGAAGGTACCACCCATTTTCCAATTTTGTCACGCCATTCATTTGTTTAATACGTTGTCATGACCAGTGATCACAACAGAAAATCCATGCTCCTCATCATGGCCAACAAGACCTGCAATATCTGGCTCCTGACAATTTCTTGGACTTCATCCTCTCACTCGGTCACAATGTTTGTTCAATCTGGCCACGCTGGCCTTTTCTTTTGTCCCTCACTTTTGCCAAGTGTTCCTCTGGGGACATTTACACTATTTCTTGCTTTGGCCTAGTAAACTCTTCCTACATGTAGGCAGATCATAGATCCCACTTGGTCATTCGCATCTGGCTTAATGATTTCACCTAAGAGATAGTTTCCCTGAGCACCAATCAAAAGTGAACTCCTAGTATCTTCCTAATACACCAACTTGCTTGCTTGACTTCACTGTACTTTATGGCGGGAAAAAAATGGCTTAGTCATGTCTGTTTCTTTGCCACCCCATGGACTGTAGCCCACCAGACTCTTCTGTCCATGGGATTCTCCAGGTAAGAATACTGGAGTGGGTAGCCATTCCCCTTTCCAGGGGAACTTCCGATCCAGGGATTGAACCCAGGTCTCTTGTACCATTTAAGCCACAAGGGACGACTCAAAGTAAAAGTGTTACCCTCTCAGTCATGTTCGACTCTTTGAGATCCCATGGACACTAGTGTGCCAGACTCCTATGTCCAAGGAATTCTCCAGGCAAGAATAGTGGAGTGGGTAGCCATTCCCTTCTCCAGGGGATCTTTGTGCTTTACTAAACTCTAATCATTTCTTATAAATTAATAACTCACTTCTTGATTTTCTGTCACATTCAGTTACACTGGAAACTCCAGAAAAGCAGAGAAATATCAGGTTTGTTCAACATTAGCCCAAGGCAATCAAATCAGCACTTGGAATGAATCAGGGAAAATTGTCAAATAAATGAATAAATCAATAGATGTATACACAAAATAAATCTTAGTCATGCATACATGAATATATACTAGACACTGTACTTGGCAATGAGAACAGGTTTAAATTTTAGGGAGCACACGTTACTTCAAAGTTGCTATTATCATTGAAACTAGAATAAAGTTTTCAAATTAGGTAGAAAAGATTCAACTTCTCCGTTCATTTAAACTATTTTGTAAATTTTAATTTGGACCTCCAAATATGAATGTATTTCCTGTAGTATCTGCTCTTGTAGGGAGGTATCTATGTGTGCTTCTCTGGTGCTCAGATGGTAAAAAATCACCTGCAATGCAGGAAACCTGAGTTTGATCCCTGAGTTAGGAAGATCCCCTGGAGAAGGAAATAGCAACCCACTCCAGTATTCTTACCTGGAGAATTCCATGTACCGAGGAGCCTGGTGGGCTACAGTCCATGGAGTTGCAAAGAGTTGGACATGACTGAGTGACTAAGACTTTCACTTTCACATCTATTTCTGCACCTCAAGTTTAGCTAGCTCTATCATTCACAAGAAGAAATAGAAACATCTCAAGCTTTCAGCAAGATTAGAACCAGGTTATAATCTCTGTTTTCTCTCTAGGCTAAAACTTAACTTTTTAAGTATCTATATCTTCATCTAAAATGGTAGTCTATACAGCAGTTATTAACCATGTGTATGCATCATTAAGCATGTAAAATGTGGCTAGTACAACTGAGGAACCAAATTTTTAAGTTTATTTAATGCTAATTAATTAATTCATCTTTTGGCTATGCCATGTGGCATGTGGAACCTTAGTTTCCTGACCAGGGATCAAACCCATACCGCTTTCAGTGGAAGCATGGAGTCTTAACCACTGGACTGCCAGGGAAGTCCCAATGTTAGTTAATTTAAACTTCAATTGAAAAATTTGAGCAATGTTAAAAATGCCCTATACAAAAAATCTGAAATTACTTTGTTAATAATGATAAATTTGCTTCCTATTAGAAAACGATGATGTCACAGTCATCATCCCCTTATGTTCCTATTAGGTAATGTGTAAACATATCATTATGTGTGGTGAGAAGCCCTAACTTAAGTCCTGATATTATTATGTATGCATTGGCATCTGGGAAAAACCTGAAGGGCCTCAAATGTCCTAAGGGCAAGTGTTCCTCCCTTCTGTATTCCTACAGATAAATCCCTGGTCAAACAGCACCCACTAGTCATGGGGACCAACAAAGTGCCTGATTTCCTCTGAGGGGCCAAAGTCAGTTCCCTGACAGCCTGAAGGCTTGTTCACATAAGCCAATCACATCCTCCTACAGAAACCAGAGGTCTTCTCATCCCGTTGTCATTCTGAAGCCTGCCTGCCACAGCCCTTGCCCATTCATTCTTCTCAAAAACAGCCCCCTCTCAAATGCAGCCCCCACAAGGCTTCCCCCTGCCCCACGCTGTCAGTATATGGGACTAATAACCTACTGTCAACCTCACCTCCTATCAAATGTCGGGTGTTCTGCCTTTAGCCACCACCATAACCCTGGGGCAAAGTTCTCTCCTTCACCAACAAGGTGAAAAGAAGGAAATCAAGACTCAAATATCATTTGATCATTGTGAATATTCTTTTATTTAATGGCAATAGTTTATGTGTTCAGAGTATAAATTCAAAATGTATGAATATTAAAGAAAACTTATAAATAGCATCCTTATCCAATGGTTTGTGAGAAATGGATTGATTCCTGTCATATCAGGAAGCAAAGTGTATCCCAGTCATCAGTTATTTCAGCCCTCTAATGTGAGCCAGTGAGCCCTGAGGGAACTCAAAAAAAAAAAAAAAATAAAAATAAAAAATAAATAAAGAATGCCTGCCATCTAGCAGCCATGGACAGCAGCCACTTCCTACAGTGAGCCCTGAGGAAACTCAGGATGTGAAAATAAAGGATACTGGCCCAGATAGCTGAGGTGCATATCAAAGGAATGACTTCAGTGAGCACAGACCCTTGCATATTCTCATACATAGAAAAGTCCTAAATTCCTTAACTTGGGATATTTGGTTTTCTTTAGTTAGCAATCATATATTGATGTCCTGGCTACATGCCCTTTGTTGCAAAACTTCAATATAACCTGGCTCCCCCTCACCTCCTTGGAGCAGTTCTCTCAGGGTTACTGCAGATGCTGTCTCCTGGGCTCGAAGTCTTAAAAATTCCCACCAAGTAAAACATAATTCTCAACTTTTAGGCCGTGAATATTTATATTTTAAAATCCACAGTTATTACCTTTATCCAGTGGTCTATTAACATTGTCAATAACTAGTGTTTCTTTTAATTCTTATTATCAGGGCCATTCATATGGATATAATTTGAATAATAAGAATGCCAATATTCACTCATCTTTTACTCTTCAAAAGCATAAGCTGTGAATAGTTCAACTTAATATTTGAAAAAAAAATATTGTTTCACACTAAATAGCAGTGTTTAACAATGGTCTATTGCTTCACTGAGCAGCTAGCATCCAAATTCTTCCTTCTGTTGCTTTAAGTCTGGAAGGTTCTGAAAAGTAAAACTATTTTCCAGATTCTTTAAAAGCTAGAACGTTAAGTGATTTATTTTCAGCTAATGAGATAAGATCAACTAAGAATTCAACTAAGAGTTATAAGAATTCACCTGGGAACCAAGTTATGCAGAAAGAAAAAGGACAGTGATGCTTGGATCACTCAGCTTACTGGTGTACATCAGGAGGGGCACCTGTCTCAGCCAACTCTTCCATCATAGTTTCTGGAAACTTAGTTTGCACTGAAGCTATTGTGTTCCTGCAGCTAACCGTGCTGTGCTGGATTCTTGATCAGTGAATCATGACTAAGATGGTTCTGCCCTGGTGTCAGCAGGACACCTTTTCCTAGGTCTCTTTACCGTACCCACAGGAGAAAAGCCTAGGGCAGACCATTCCTTTGATAGTATTTTAAATCTCATTTAGAAGTAAGAGAGTACCTGAAACTCATACCCTAACATATTTTAAAATGTACTCTGCATAAAAATTAACTTTCTGCTTAACATATTGACTTTTGTTATCTTTAATTGAACTCTCAATTTATACTGCTTGATTGGAGTGAATCACCATGATAATGCAACCCTCAACAACATAGTTTTAGGTGTATTGTGACTAGCAATCACTGCTATCTTCATCATTTCATTGCCTGGCAGCGACATAAAATGGCTAATTTTATATGATTAAATGTTTTAAACCCACATAAAGTACAACAGCATATTTCATATACTTTAGAATCATACCTAAATTTTCTAGGCCCCAGAATCACTGATGGTGATCATTTCTCTAAACTCAAATTACGAGCTGAACAGTTAATGCAGTGTAAGTGCTGCTTAGAATTTAGGCTCATTTTATCTAAATCACTAGATGCACCCCTTTTCAAATCTATTTTTTCCCTGAATAAGTGTCCTTAGAGATGCTATAGCTGAGTAAAATTTTGCCATGTAATTATGGATGGGAGGAGATAAATTTGCTCTTTTATATACAGAAAAATATTTAGATCCTCTGAAGTGGGAGGTAAGACTGAGTGATTGAAGGAAGGTCAGTACAAGGGAAATGTATTGGACTAGGAAAGGGCCATTGGATCCAACACAAGGTCAGGGACTTTGAAATCTGCAATTTAATATCAGACACTAACACTTAAACAACCAATAAACTAATATGATAGGGACTCAAGTGGCTCAGTTGTAAAGAATCCACCTGCCAATTCAGGAGATGTGGGTTCTATCCCTGGGTTGGAAAGATCTCCTGGAGAAAGAAATGGTTCTCTAGTATTCTTGCCTAGAAAATTCCTTGGGCAGAGGAGGCTGGAGGACTATTGCTGTTGGGATCACAAAGAGTTGGACACAACTGAGCAACTAAGCACAGCTGCAAACAAATGATGAGATGGTCACAAAATGAACCTGACAGATTCTAGAAATGAGGAAAAAAAACATAGTAATTGATGTCCTTGGGGTGAGCAGTGAGGTGGTCCAGAGTGAGAGGACTGGGGTATGTCAGTTTACAGGAGAGGAGAGATGTTTTAGGCAGAGTCTGAGCAGATGAAAGTCCCATAACTGAGCAATGACAACATTGTAGCTGAGAAACAAAACTTTGTAACTATATGGTTTAGCACAGAGCAGCTCTAAATAAAGGTACAAAATCAAAACCAGACCACGAGAAGCCCTGTAAAATATATAAGGTCAGGAAAAATTTATCACTAGAATTGCCTTTTGCTGCTGTGGAAACACAAAGAGTATGCTGCAATAAGGTTGGAGAATTTAAGGCATAAGTATACCCCCAGAGACATTTCTGCTAAACTTCAATATTCTCTAGCTTTAAGGAGATGCAGTTTATTGCGAAATGAAATGTGATGATAATTAAACTATCAGAAGGCCTCAACACAGCATCGTGCACTATGGAAAGAATACAGGTTGCAAAAAAGAAATTCCCATTTGCACAATCAATGAAGAAGCTATCCTGTGTTTCACCTCTTCTGTCAAATCCAAGAGACACACAGAACATATGCTTTCTATCTAGTTTCAAAGATATGCTAAGAAGACAATCATCCCTTAGGGGCAAGAGGAAGAATGGATTTCAAACAACAGAGAAACATGGAATAAATATCATGCTTAAAAAAATGAATTTCTCCATCTGTCTTGTCATATGCAGCAAAAACTTTAGAGCAGCCTGCTGCTCTTCGTGGAAACATTTCTTTAAATTTCTCATGAAGGATCTTTGAACATTGATTCTGTTAGTAGGTTATTCACATGTGGAAACTAATTACTAAAAGCTAGAAAAAGAGGTTATATTTTGTAGATATTAATTAAACTAACAAGGCTGTAGGGCTCTCTGTGTTATGCACAAATAATTTATTATTTCCAAAGATCTTGTGTCAGCTCATAGTTTAAATAACAAACTCCATATGACGGTAAAGTCTTGCTATTATATAAAGAGTCTGACAAGTTGGGTGATAAACATAAACACACACACAGATACATACATCTATGTATACACACATGGGATTCCCAAGTGATGCTAGCTGATAAGATACAGGTTCAGTCCCCAGGTCAGGAAGATCCCCTGGAGGAGGGCATAGCAACCCACTCCGTATTTTTTTCCTGATGAACCCCATGGACAGAGGAGCTTGGCAGGCTTTGGTCCATCGGGTAGCAAATGGTCAGACACAACTGAAGCAACTTGGTATGCAATGTCTAAAATATCAACAATGACAGGTGGCTATGTTGAAATGAAAGGAGACACATGATTTCTGGCATCAGAGAAACACAGAAGAGCATATTCTGTTCTCTCCAAATTCCAGAGGAAAAGAGGAAAACAAAACATAGCCTCTTTATTAATAATGACTTGAACTGATTTACCACACAATGGACGCAGTTCAAACTATTTACAAGAACTGTATACGAATATAAATGCACATAACCTTTATAACTACCTTATGAGATATAATACTCTTCTTAGACCTATAGTATTCTACATTATAGAAAGAAAGAAATGATGCATGAGTGGTAAAAAAAAAAATTCCAAAGTCATACTACTAATAAATGGCCATCTGGGTTCAAATATAGAGAATCTAGCAGGAAGTCTATGCCTTACCTTCTACAGTTTGACATCAAATTGAAAATATTGAACTACGGGAATGCAAACTATACAGGCAATGCTAAATGGTCCAATGGAGTAGACACAACTTTGTTAATCATATAATGAATGATGTGTTTCACGTTTGAAGACATAAGCATGTGGGCTTTGACTTTGAATTGCATGCTCTGGGAAAGTGTTGAAACATAATGTATATTTATTTTGGCCTATGCCACATTATTATAATCCTTTCTTGGTAGTTTGAAATGTGTATGACTTTTTCTTTTTCTTGATTTGATCCATGAACCACAAGCATGTCTCCATTCGCATGAGAATAAAATGGCACAAGAATCCAAGAAGGCTTAAAGACAAATTTATATTAGACCTAAATCATCTACATCTCTCCATTATTCCAGCAGCATGAGTAGCTATAAGAAGTAAGATTTGTGAGACAGCTGTGCCTGCTAAGGGTGCTCTTACAAGGAATTGAGAAGAGAGGGCCACACCAGGTAAGGCTGTAGGATCAGAAGATGCAGAAATCTCAAGGGTGCAATCAGAATAAGATAAAAAACCATAAAGGAACTCATTGTGCTATGCTTAGTCACTCAGTCGTGTCCAGCTCTCTGTGGTCAGGTCAACTGTAGCTCACCAGGTTCCTCTGCGGAATTTTCCAGCAAGAATACTAGAGTTGGTTGCCATTTCCTAATCCAGGGGATCGTTCCAACCCAGGGATCAAACCCACCTCTCTGCATTAGTAGGTGGATACCTTACCATTAGCACCGCTACAGTGCAGGAGAGCAGGGTTGGTTCGATTCCTGGGTCAGGGAGATACCCTCGAGAAGGGACTGGCTACCCACTCCAATATTCTTGCCTGGAGAATCCCATGCACAGTGAAGTCTGGTGGGCTACAGTCCATGGAGTTGCCAAGAGTTTGACAAAACTAAGCACAAACACACATACACAAAAACCCTATACACACAGATAACAGGGGTATTATCAAGAAATGTTGATAGAGGGTATTGACCACTGAATGTGAAACACTGGACATCACGGCCAGGCCACTAGAACTGCTTAAAGTGTTTTGATGACAACTTTATCACTTGGGTACTGTGAAGTCTCTACAGAAGCCAGAGCATGACATTAGTGGAAATTAGTCAAGCAGCTCATATGGTTTGCCACTCTAAATACCAAAGCTAAACGCTGAGACTTTTAAAGAGTTGGAAGGAGTTATTCTGTGTCCTGATTATAAACTAATCATTTAGGTCCCTCAAATTTATTATAAATATAAATTATAATCTTCCCTATATTCTCACCTTGCTCTGATCTTCTAAGAACTATATATTTGTGAGATCCAAGGATATAACTGCCCTTTGAGGCATTTCATAAGGTAATTCCATTACTAAGGCATATAGTAAATAAGTTTGAAAAGCCCTTGTACCCGAATCTACCTACATATACTATAAAAAGTACATCTTTTACATTTTATCTACCTACATTTTCACCAAGGGCACTTATTAAACATTCAAATATTATATATTACTTAAGATTAGTTTTAGCCAAGGACCCCCCGTGATAAGAAGTTACCTGTTGTAAGTATTCTTTTCATAGTACCATGAATTGCAAACATGGATTATATTTGCAGTATTATGTGCCTCTGTGTTCAGAACTGATGTGACTTTTGTCATGCAAAACCCCATCTCCAGTTTAAAATTTGGCTAGGTCTAAAAATTTAAGCAGTTTGGGAAAATGTATATCAGGGTCTTTGAAATACTGTTCACTCTTTCATAGCTCTCTCTGGGCTTGTATTTAAGTTTGAAGGGACTCATGTGATGTAGAGTCGGGAGGAAAAAGAGTGTCATAGAACAGTGGTGAAGTTGCCTTGTGGGCTGACTGGCATTTGCTCAGATATGCTGAGTCTAGCTTCCCATAATTTATTTTTTTTATATCTTGTTGATTTGCTTTCAGCTGATAAACATGATATCTATTCTTCTCAGCTCAGTCAGGCCCTTCCCCCATTAATCATGTTGCTTTAGCCTCATCATTCTCCTAGGGCTGCAGGGGTGTCCACCTTGCACAAGCATCTTCTCAAGTGCCCAGAACACTGAGCAAAAATCTAGTCTCAATCTTCCTCCTTCTAACACTTTGGTCTGTTCTCTCCCTTTTACTGGGCTTCCCCAGTGGCTCAGGGGTAAAGTATCCACCTGCATTGCTGAAGCTGCAGGAGATATGGGTTCAATCCCTGGGTGGAAAAGATCCCTTGGAGAGGGCATGGCCACCCACTGCAGTATTCTTGCCTGGAGAATCCCATGGAGAGGAGCCTGGCAGTCTACAGCCCATGCGGGGACACAGAGGTGGACACGACAGAAGCAACTTAGCATGCACACAGGCATTCTAGTTTCCAGCTTCAATCACTGCACACCTGTGTTAAGGTATGCACCTGAAGTGGGTCACCCTGATTCCCGGGCTATCCCTCTATAGCGGATCATCAGTGCCTCAGCCAGGGGAGTTCCTTTAAAAAATGAACTGCATCATGGCCCAGCTTTGATCAGGTCTATCAAAAGCCTTCTGGGGTCCCTCAGAGTAAAAAGCAAAGCTCTGGCCTTGCCCGTGAGGCCCACCTTCTATCAGAGCCCACTTCCTGCATTCCTTCTCTCTCCCTCTAGAGCTTCCACCAGGCAGAGTTATCAGGAGTATCAAGTAGCTCCCACCTTGACACCCTGAGATGTGCAGTTGACTTTGAAACACTGTTCTTCAAATATGTTCATGGTTACCTCCACATTTCTCTTAAGTTTCTCCAAAGGTTATTTTATTGGTAAGATTTTCTCTTAAACGTGTTTCTCAGTATTTCAAGATGCTATTTTCTCTTTGCTCTACAACACAGGAACTTCCTCCTTCACACTTCTCAGCCAATTTTCTGCATCACATTTCTCATTTTCTATAAGTTGATTAAAAAGATGATCAATCATCTATTTTAAATATGACTTACACATTATATAATTTGTTTCCTTGTACTCTTTTCACTAAAATGTAAGCACTAACGTGAAAAACTTTAATGATACCTTTCACAAATGTATACACTACCCAGAGATAGTTCTTGACATGAAGTAACATACAAATTGCTTTAAATCCTATTATGGAGTAAATTAATCTGTTAACTGATAATTTATCTCCTCCGTACCAAGCACTGGATGCTTTATGTAATTAGGGAGAAGATTATTAAGGAAAAAATAAAGAGGAAAAGTGAATTAATTTTTATCTATATGTCACCCACTTCACATACGTGTTTGAAATATAAAAAATAATTTAAAAATATTATAATACATTCAATATATAATATATTTTCCCTCTAGCCCATTCTCCATATTTAATCATAATTTCAAATTAATTTTGATATGTAAACAGAGGTGCATATTTCCTGAGAAATCTGTATGCAGGTCAAGAAGCAACAGTTAGAACCAGACATGGAACAACAAACTGGTTCCAAATTGGGAAAGGAGTACATCAAAGCTGTATATTGTCACCCTGCCTATTTAATTTATATGCAGAGTACATCAAGCAAAATGCCGGGCTGGATGAAGCCCAAGCTGGAATCAAGTTTGCTGGCAGATATATCAATAACTTCAGATATGCAGATGACACCACCCTTATGGCAGAAAGTGAAGAGAAACTAAAGAGCCTCTTGATAAAAGTGAAAGAGAAAAGTAAAAAAGTTGGCTTAAAACTCAGCATTCAAAAATGAAGATCATGGCATCTGGTCCCATCACTTCATGGCAAATAGATGGGGAAAAAATGGAAACAGTGACAGACTTTATTTTTGGGCTCCAAAATCACTGCAGATGGTGACTGCAGCCTTGAAATTAAAACATGCTTGCTCCTTGGAAGAAAATCTATGACCAATCTAGACAGCATATTAAAAAGCAAAGACGTTAGTTTGCCAACAAAGGTCCATCTAGTCAAAGCTATGGTTTTTCCAGTAGTCATGCATGGATGGGACAGTTGGATTATAAAGATAGCTGAGCATCCAAGAATAGATGCTTTTGACCACTGGTGTTGGAGAAGACGCTTAAGAGTCCCTTGGACTGCAAGGAGATCCAACCAGTCAATCCTAAAAGAGATCAGTCCTGAATATGCATTGGAAGGACTGATGCTAAAGCTGAAACTCTAATACTTTGGCCACCTGATGTGAAGAACTGACTCTTTTGAAAGGACCCTGATGTTGGGAAAAATTGAAGAAAGGAGGAGAAGGGGATGACAGAGGATGAGATCGTTGGATGGCATCATGGACATGAGGGACATGAGTTTAAGTAAGCTCCGGGAGTTGGTGATAGACAAGGAAATCTGGTGTGCTGCAATCCATGGAATTGCAAGGAGCTAGGCACAACTGAGCAACTGAACTGAACTGAAACAGAGATGCAAATATTTGTACTTTTAAAATAGCGGTTTGTTTATAGCAAACTCAGGGACCTATAATTTTATGATTAAAGAGAAGGTGGTATGAAGTCAAATGTGATTTATCCTATTTTTAGCATAAAAATATACAATAAATTTCTCCCATTGACATCATATTACTAGGTTTTGTTTATATGACAAAGAAGCCTAGTTGAGTCTCGAAGTTCTATGCCCTCCTTGTCTTGAATTTGCCCTGGGAAATTCAGCACATATTTTTAGAAAGCAGATAACAGAACAGCTAAATGCAATGATACACAACACAATATGGGCTTCCTGGTGGCTCAGCTGGTAAAGAATCCACCTGCAATGCAGGAGACCTGGGTTCCATCCTTGTGTTGGGAAAATCCCCTGGGGAAGGGAAAGGGTACCCAATCTAGTATTCTGGCCTGGCGAATTACAGGCCAGTGAGGTATAGTCTGTGGGGTTGCAAAGAGCTAGGCACAACTGAGCAACTTTCACTTTTGTTTCATATCACATTTTGAACTAGTATACTATTATACTGACACCTGGAATGATGATAACAGGATCGATTCAAAAATAAAAGTTGAGCAAACTGACATTTAGCATAGAATTCGTAAGAAGGAGGATGAGCCGGAGATATGGCAATTGTGTTAATATTCCACACACTCTGTAAGCTACAATGGCTCAGTTGGTAAAGAATCCACCTGCAGTGCAGGAAACCTGGGTTCAGTCCCTGGGTTGGGAAGATCTCCTGGAGAAGGGAAAGGTGACCCATTCCAGTATTCTTGCCTGAAGAATCCACGGACTGTATAGTCACAAAGAGTTAGACACAACTGAGCAACTTTCACTAATCTGCACTAATAATACAATAAAGTTATTTTATTCTAAAATCATTACACTGGCTTTTATCATTCATGTGGTACTTGATCACCATTCCAGAGGATGTAAAACTGGTACCTAAAAAGATATTTGAACTAAGTTAGAATAGTATAGGATTGGGTGCCAAATAGAAGGAAATTTTGTTATCCCAAGTATGGGATGTAGAAGAGAGTTCATCCAGGACAGAAGTAGCTCAAATGGAAAGATCTGCTAGTTACACCAGTTATTTTCAAACCCTGGGTGTTTGTGACTTTCCAAAAGGCCACATTCCAATATGAACACAAAATGCATTTCAAGCTGAATATAAACATAAATATATATATATACATGTATATATATGTGTGTGTATGTATATGTATAAATATGTACACATATATACATATTTATATGTATGCATGTGTGTATGTATATATATATATATATATATATATATATATATACTTTAATTATCAGCCACTCTGGATTAGCAGCACTATGCTGGGCTGTATTTAGTGTTTCAGTCATGTTTCACTCTTTGAGACCCCATGGACTGTAGTTCTCCAGGCTCCTCTGTCCATGGGATTCTCCAAGTGAGAATACTAGAGTGGGTTGCCATGCCCTCTTCCAGGGGATCTTCCCAACCCAGGGATCCAACTGGGGTCTCCTGCATTGCAGGCATATTCTTTACCAGCTGAGCTACCAGGGAAGCACAGCAGTACTGTAGCTTTCCTTAACTCAAATTGATAATTAAGTATTGGCTACACTAAAAGAATTCTTGCCAAGGGATATTTGATATTAAACCAGGGAATCAGAAACTGGAATCTATTTGTATCTCTTGAATAGGTTCAAATTATCCTTGAAAAGTGATTTTCTTTATTCTCTTCCCTATCCTGGTGTTTTTATAAAGTTGCCAATTTCAGTTGTATCCTGATCCTGATTTAAGAGAATACTGAGGAAATTAAAAATTTAGTACTTTTCAAGAGCTTTTAAATTTGATTAAGGTTTCTATCTTCAACAAAAAATGAAACCTTTTACTGTGCACAGTTTACTCATTTCTATCCAAAGGCCTTTGATTATAATAATTTTTCAAATATAAACAATTAGTAACAGGCCATTTGTTTACTAAATGTTATAGAAGAGACCCAGCTGTCTTTACTGCTTCATTTGACTATTCTAAAGTTACAATTTTCTCATGACATTTCTCTATTTAAACATGTTTAACTACACATGAAGATCATTTGGGTCTGGGTATTTTAAGGTTATTTTCCATATACTGTCAAAAAGAAGCATGTTTCAATCTAAGAAAATGATTAGCATTTCACGTAAGTTGACTCCACTTTTAATATACCCTCAAAATATATCTCATCAGTTACTGTATTTCAAATTATTTTGTTTTGGAAGGGACCTTTTTTTAATCAACTTTAAAATTATATTCTGCTGACTTGCAAATGGCGGGTCAATGCTAATTGAGAGAAGACTTAAAAACTCTGACATCGTTTATCCCTGCATAAAGATTGCGTGCTCTGTGTGTTCTAATCTTCTGCTTTCCAATATTGCCTTTACGAGGTTAAGAAGATAAATGTTCATTGCTTTTAATCCTCACCATGATTTATGAGGCTCTTGGTATCCTTTCCCCAGAGCAGCTACAACTGTGTGGTTGTTCTGCCTGCTGCTTAAATTACACAGACATCTGCAAAGTAAATTATGGATTGTTGTCCCACAGACCATAACCAAGCATTCTCTCTATCTCTCCTGCAAGACTTTTTTTGTTAGAACAAAGACCATGTGCATTTTTATTTGCTGGGGTACTGAAGAAATTTTAAGTTAACCTGAGTGATAGTAACATTGACCTGAATTATGACCTGTCATATAACATCAAAGCAGCGTGACATATAAACAACATTACTTTAAAGCTAGGAAAAAACCCACCTCCTATTTATTTATATCTTTCTTGTTTATTTAGTAAATATCACCTTTAGCTTTTAAGAAGAAATGTGACCTTTAAAATTAGCTTAAAAATTGTGCTGGAATAAACTGAATGCAAGTGACCTGAGTCTCCAACCATGCAAGACTTCAAGAGCATCCTGTGGTTCTTTAAATCCAAACATTGAGCAAACAAAGAGAAAACTATATGAAAGAAAATCTATGGAAGATGGGTATCTTTTTTTTAGATTTTGTTTTTCTTATTGATATCACTGGTAGTACACCTGTTTTAATATCCTGGAAGCATCAGGAAATCATGAGTAATTGGAACAATCCTCTCTCCAGAATAAAAAGCCTAGCAGAGTCTAAGCTGAAATAGTCAACTTGCTCTGTATTCTCCTTTCTTTTCTCTGCTTATGATTCTGTGTAGATGATGAAGCATAATTCCCAATGACAAGTTCATTGTGTAGTCCTAACAGACATGTTTCAAATGTCTAACCTTTGACAATTACCTCAAATTAGAAATATTCCAGCATTTATTTTCTTTAGATGTGCTATCTGCAAGCCAAACAATAACCCATCAGGGAAAAAATTACACTAACAGTTTTTTCTTTAATACTCTCTAATAATGCTTTACAAAGTATATTTCTTTCTTAAACAGATGGCTCTGCAGTTAATATTTGAACTTGATTGTCAACTCAGAAGGATGTGGTGAGCCCTAAAACCAGATATGCTCAAATCCAGTCCTAGCTGAGCAGATCCTCTGCTCCCTCTGTGTTTGCATCAGTTTCTGTTTCACCTCGTCACTGCTGAGAGAGGGTGTGCTCTTAATGTCAGGACCTGATATTCATACCAGTTCCCTAAAGACTTTATTTTTAAAGACAGATCCTTGATTTCTTTGCCTCTGTGTGTCTATTCATTTATAAAACTTTCCATTTGCAATCGCACTTCACCTCTTGGTCCTTCTGAAATGAAGTGTGAAAGGAATCCTTAAGGATTAGATTTAGTTAAAACCCTAAACTACTTAAATATACCTCCAAACTGACAAATTTCTTTTGAATACTGATTGCATAGAAGTAATTGTCTTAGATATTCTAGGGAACAGACACAAATAAGATGAAGTTGGTGCTTCCAAACATTAGACATAAGGATATATGTATATATACATATACACATATATATGTATATATATATACACACACACAGATATGTGACTACAATCCCCAAGTGCATTACCAGCAATCATTTTCGTAAACACATAAACACACAAACACACACACCTGATTAGGTCATTTCTCTACATTCAAAAATAAACTGCAAAAACAAATGGCTCCACATCACATGAAACGTAAAGCCCCAGCACAGACATGACTTTATATTTCATCCAAGGTTCTTCCTTATCTGAGCCTACTTTTCTAGATTATTCACCAGGTATCCTCAGATGTGATATGCATTCTATTCTCTAACGTCCCAAATATTAGAAAACTCACCACATATGAAATAATACATATCATCCTGCTTTTTATACATCTATACCCTCTTATTTCCATATACGTAAGAATTTCTTTTTAAAACCAGCTCAAATGCCCTTCCCTTTCAAACAAAACATGCAGAAAGAATCCCAATTCAAACTTCTTCTCTGCAATAATAACATTTTTCAAATTGAAACAAAGAAGGAATCTATAATCAAAGAGTGCTGTTTGATCATATGACAAATTCATGATTTACTTTTTTTTAATTTTGACATAATTTATAAAAAAAAATTTAATTACTTGTGAGGCAATCATAGACATAAGTAAGCAGTGAGTAGAACAGACAGTAAATTTTGTAAAATGTTAACGTAGAAACAGATTGCTCATCTTTGTTCAGAAAAGCATTTACAAAAGGAGACACTGAGACTGCAAACAGACCCCAGTTCATTAACATATTCAAAATTAAATTAATCACAGACAAGTATTTTAATATTAAACTCATTTGCCTTGACATCTATATCTTCAGTGTTCTTGGATGTCACTATTTTTTTTTTCCCCCATATCATATGGCTTGTGGGATCTTAGTTCCCCAATCAGGGTTTGAACCTGGGCCATGGTAGTGAAAGCATCCGGTGCTAACCACTGGACAACCAGGCAATCCTCTCACTCTATTTGATTATATCATGCCACTGAGATTAATTTTAGGTCTACTTTCTTAAGTAAAATTTATGAAAATCCTTATAGTAAAAGGAAAACAATTTCAAGCCACTGTATTCAAATGTCTTTTGCATTAATTTGGACTCTCTCCTGGTTGAAAACAAGTGAACATTCTAATTCTTTAAAAGTTACTCATTCTCAAGTTATTATCTAAAGACTATTCTTATGTAAAATGATTATCAAACTGATATATTTGTTTTTTTTTATCTTCGGTTATAGCACAGAGAGAACCAAAGGACATTTAAGAAGAGTATGTTTCTCTTTTACTTGGATCTTTGGATATTTTAATGTTTCATTAAGCTTTAAAGTAAAAGACACAAAGTCTTGCATTAATAATTAGAATGGCAGAGTATTAAATTTTTATTACTCAGTCTTGGGTCACAGGTAATATTTAGCTTGATGGTTATGTAAGAAGGATAAGTTGCTGGTTACAGGAATAAAGTTTGAAGTACTAACCCCTTTTACCCTATCAATCCTTGAAGTTCTGGATGAAAATTCCCACCCTGATATTATTTAAAATCAGAAATTTAGAAACTATTCAAATTTTCTTTAAAATAGAAAATCAGAAGGATTCTACAAAGTAAAGACAAAATGTATCCTATAAAGTAGATATGAATATGATGAGAACAAACTGAAGGATAAATGAACAAGCTGAAGGATAAATGAATGAATAAGGATTAGGAATCAGTAGCACTTGAAATATAAAATGGCTAATAATTTTATTTCAAAGTTTTTATCCTGAAAAATTTTACCTGAAATTTGTTTAGTTTGTATTCAAAATTGACAAATTGAAATCAGTTGATGTTACAAAGATAGATAAAGGAGAATTTTTTTGAGTGAATTTATTTCAAAAAAGAAAAGTTAAAAACAAAAGGCATAATTTTTCTATTTGTTAAATATGAGAATGTAGAGTGAATCTGAACAAATATCACAGCAAGATGCATAAAGCCACATTAGCTTAATTACATAGTTGCCTGATGTCTTTAACCTTTTCTTTCTCAGCTATTATATCATGGTTAATCTTAATTGACCACTGATTGAGAACTGAGAATAAGAACCTTGTTTTGACTGTGGCATAAGAATAGATACTACACTTACCAAGCAAGGAGTGTCAAGGCTATGCTTTAATTATTGTCTTTAGAAGGTTAACTGTAAAAGTCTAAATCTCAGGGTTTATATTTCTCATCAGCAATGGAAAAACAGCCTACAATCGCCCTCCAAAAAGACAATTGAACTAGATTCTGCCATATTAATATTAATATCGACAAGGAAATCTATGACATTGTCTCTTTGTTTCCTGTGTCAGAGCTTTATCTGAGGTTTGCTTTGAAATAAGATATATTCCATTTAATGAATGTAATAGCCATTAATTATGAAGGACTAGGCAAAGTGTCATAAAAAAGAATATAAAAGGAAGAAAATCAATTTATGTTCTTTAGGAAGTACATAGCCACTAGGTCCTCTCAAATCTGCATGTAAATTGAAACAGTGTGAGAAAAATTAAATGAAGTAGCTTAAAAATATAGAATTCTTGCTAAAAGAAATGGTTACTTAGGTTTCATGGTTCTGTCATTCTATGTCAACTACCTGTAATCATATAAACAGTTGAATATTCTATTTTCTAATGAAATATATTTTAAACAGTAAAGAAGTTTTAAAAATAAGGTGGATTTTAAAATATTTATAGAGGTAAAAAGCACACATCTTGATGATATTTAAATGTCACTTACCTTTAAGAAAGCTGACATCCTATAAAACTCAAAAAGTGCTATCAAGTTCCAAATGGACTGTATTTCCAAGCAGAGTTGAATAGAGCTGGAAAGACAAACATGTACAGAATTGTCATGTTAAATATTTTTTTTTCTAAAATATATTATTTTAGAATAGTTTACATTCACTTAAAGTTTCAAAGAGAGTTCAGAGTTCTGGTATACCTTACATCTAATTTTTCCTATTGTTAGCATTTTACATATAATAGCTTTATTGGTCACAACTTTTGGTATACTGCGATACATGAACTGAAACCAATATAGATACATTTTTCTGATTTCATTAGTTTTTCTCTTAATGTCCTTTTTCTGTTCCCGGTATGCTGAACTTACTCTTTACGTCACCTCAGCATCTTCTGAACACTGATATTTTCTCAGATTTTCCTTGCTTTTGCTGACCTCATGGGTCTTGAAAAGTAGTAATCAAGCATTTTTTTTATATGATATCCCTCAATTGGAATTTGCCTGATATTTTTCTCATGGTTGGACCAAGGGGGATGAATGATCTAATTTCTTTTCATTAGACTAGTTTTTGGAGTAAGACCACAGAGATAAAGTCATTCTCATCATTTCACATCAAGGGTGTCATGTCAAAGATAACTTATTACTGTTGATACTAATCTTGCTTAACTGACTAAAATAGTGTTTGTCTAAACTCTATACTGTAATGTGACTTCTGTTTTCCCTTTCTATACTGTGCCCAATAGAAGTAAGTCACTGAATTGCAGTCCATGCTCAAGGGTAGGAAGTTCACCTCCTCAAGAGAGAAATATCTACAAAATACATTTGAAAATCTTCTGCAAGAAAGATTTGTCTATGCGCCCATTTGTTTGTGTTCCTTCCTTCATACAGTAGTTTATGCATATTGGTATGAACTCATGGACATTTATTTTGTGTTTTGTTTCATAATTTAAAACTGAACTATCTTTTTTGTTGCTCAAATGTTTCCAGCTTTGCTCTTCACAAGTTCTTTCACTTGACTTTGTATCCTTTAGACTTACCACATTCATTTTTTTTTTTCACATTCATTTGTTGATTGAGCTTACAATGTCAGATTCCCTCTTCACATTCTGATATTACAAGATAGCCCTATGCTAATATTATGTGCCCTAGACTCAGCAATATTTCAAGGATGTTGGATGATTTCATTGAAAAATAGTATAAAGAACCAAGATCTAAATACAAGATCTAAACACCTAGTATATGTAAATACCAAAATCTAAACACTTGCTTCTGGAACATTGTTGCTTTTAAATCTTCTCCTGAGACTGAGCTGCAAAATAGGTTATTTATACTAAATTGTGTATACTCACTAAATCATAATCATTTCTAATGTTCCCAAACATTATTTTTATACTGTTATCTCTGACTCTAATCCCATCATACATTTCAAATAAATAATATCTTGGATTTAATACATTAGTGAAACACAGCTTACATTTCTGTTTAAAATGTTTCTATTTGAGTAGTAGCAAGAGTGAATCTAAAAAGACTTCCTATCCAAGTCAGAAATACATGCCTTTATCAATGGCATTTTTCACAGAACTAAAACAAACAAACAAACTTTACAATTTGTATGGAAGCAGAAAAGACCCTGAAGAGCCAAAAAAATCTTGAGAAAGAAAGGTGGAGATGGAGGAATCATCTTTACCGACTTGAGACTATAGTACAAAGCTACAGTCATCATGACTGTATGGTACTGGTACAAAAAGAGAAATATAGACCAATAGAACAAGATAGAGAGTTCAGAGATAAAACCACACACCTATGAGCACCTTATCTTTGACAAAGGAGGCAAAAAATTCAATGGAGAAAAGATAGTCTCTTTAGTAAGTATTGCTCAGAACACTGGACAGCAATGTGTAAAAGAATGAAATTAGAACACTTCCTAACACCGTAAACAAGAATAAACTCAAAATGGGTTAAACATTTAAACACAAGGCCAGAAATTGTAAAGCTCTTAGAAGAAAATGTAGGCAGTACACTCATGCAAGATCACCTGTCTCCTAGATTAGTGGAAATAAGAACAAAAATAAATGAATGGGACCTAATTAAACTTAAAAGCTTTTCATAGCAAAGGAAACTATAATCAAGACAACCCTCAGGGTGGAAGAACATCACTGCAACTGAAGCAAATGACAGAGAACTAATCTCCAAAATATATAAGCAGCTCATATAGCTCATTATCAGAAAAACAGACAACTCAATGAAAAATGTGGGCAAAAGACCTAAACAGACATTTCTCCAAAGTACACATATGGATGACCAGTAAACACATGAAAAAATGCTTAGCATCATTCATTATTAGAGAAATGTAAATTAAAACTATAATGAGATATCACCTCACACCAATTAGAATGCCATCACCAAAAAATCTACAAACAATAAGTGCTGGAGAGGATGTGGGAAAAGTGTAAATTGATACAGCCACTATGAAGAATAGTATGGATATTCCTTTAAAAACTAGGAATAAAATTGCCATATGACCTGGCAATTCCACCACTGGGCATATACCCTAAGAAAACAATAATTCAAAAAGACACACGAACCACAATGTTCACTGCAGCATATTTACAATAGCGAGGACAAGGAAGCAACCTAGATATCCATCGACAGATGAATGGATAAAGGAGAAGTGGTGTATGTACACAATGGAATATTATTCATAAAAAGGAATGAAATTGGGTCAATTGTAGTGATGTGGATGAGCCTAGAGCTTGTTATACAGAGTAAGGTAAGTCAGAAAGAAAAAAACAAATACTGTATATCAACACATATGTATGGAATCTAGAAAGATAGTATTGATGAACCTATTTTCAGAGAAGTAATGGAGATGCTGATGTAGAGATTGGACTTGTGGACACGGTAGGGGAAAGAGAGGGTAGGGCAAATTGAGAAAGTAGCGCTGACATATATGAACTATAATGTGTAAAATAGATAACTAGCAGGAAGCTGCTGTATAGTAGAGGGAGCTAGCCTGGCACTCTGTAATCACCTAGAGGGGTGGGATTGGAGGCAGGAGGGAGGCTCTATGGGGAAGGGATATATATATATATATATATATATATATATATATATATATAATTATGGTTGATTCACATTATTGTATGGCAGAAACCAACAAAACATTGTAAAACAATTATGCTACAATTAAAAAAGAAAATGCATGCCTGTTATCTGATTCTGAAGAATCTTTGGGAAAGTTCATAAACTTTTATTATCGTTTATTCCTATTAAAGTTTTGCATGTTGGAAAAGAAAAATAACCTGTGCACACAACCACAGCTGCCTGATTGCCTTTTTTGTCGAGTGTCATACACTGAAAAAATTAAAAGAGAAAAAGGAAATATAGATTACTTATTAACTAATATATTTCTTCTGTTGCTATTACTATGTCTGTTTTATATGATTAAGTTTTCATCAAAGGATAAAAAGTCTGATATATCAAATTTACCTATCTAAGAAATATTATTTTTAATGAATTTAAAAAGAATGAATAAAGGGAAAGGGAAGTCACTCAGTCGTGTCTGACTCTTCGCGCCCCCATGGACTGCAGCCTAACAGGCTCCTCCATCCATGGGATTTTCCAAGCAAGAGTACTGGAGTGGGGTGCCATTGCCTTCTCCAAAAAAAGAATGAATACTAGTATATAAAAGTTAGTCATTATAAGTAAATGGCAATCAAAATACTTAGAAGTGTTTGTCATCTTTTTTATCTAAATATTGAGTGGAAAGTATGTATAATAGACTAGACTGATAACCTGTACGATGTGACTTATTTTCTGATATTTACCAAAAAGGTCTTCTCACCCAATGTTTTAGAAAGACAACATAGCTATTTGTAGATAACTACATAATTAAGCCGACTGAGCAACTTCACTTTCACTTTTCACTTTCATGCATTGGAGAAGGAAATGGTACCCCACTCCAGTGTTCTTGCCTGGAGAATCCCAGGGACAGGGGAGCCTGGTGGGCTGCCGTCTATGGGGTCACACAGAGTCGGACACGACTGAAGCGACTTAGCAGCAGCAGCAGCACATGATTAAGCAACAGTTAGAACTGGACATGGAACAACAGATTGGTTCCAAATAGGAAAAGGAGTACGTCAAGGCTGTATATTGTCACCCTGCTTATTTAACTTATATGCAGAGTACATCATGAGAAGCTCTGGGCTGGAGGAAGCACAAGCTGGAATCAAGATTGCTGGGAGAAATATCAATAACCTCAGATATGCAGATAATACCACCGTTATGGCAGAAAGCAAAGAAGAAATGAAAAGCCTTTTGATGAAAGTGAAAGAGGAGAGTGAAAAAGTTGGCTTAAAGCTCAATATTCAGAAAACTAAGATCATGGTAACTGGTCCCATCACTTCATGGGAAATAGATGGGGAAACAGTGGAAACAGTGACTGACTTTATTTTTCTGGGCTCCAAAATCACTGCAGATGGTGACTGCAGCCATGAAATTAAAAGACAGTTACTCCTTGGAATGAAAGTTATGACCAACCTAGACAGCATATTAAAAAGCAGAGACATTACTTTGCCAACAAAGGTCCATCTAGTCAAGGCTATGGTTTTTCCTGTGATCATGTATGGATTTGAGAGTTGGACTATAAAGAAAGCTGAGTGCCAAAGAATTGATGCATTTGAACTGTGGTATTTGAGAAGACTCTTGAGAGTCCCTTGGACTGCAAGGAGATCCAACCAGTCCATCCTAAAGGAGATCAACCCTGGGTGTTCATTGGAAGGACTGATGTTGAAGCTGAAACTCCAATACTTTGGCCACCTGATGAGAAGAGCTGACTCATTGGAAAAGACCCTGATGCTGGGAAAGATTGAGGGCAGGAGGAGAAGGGGATGACAGAGGACGAGATGGTTGGATGGCATCACCGACTCGATGGACGAGTTTGGGTGGAGCCCGGGAGTTAGTGATGGACAGGGAGGCCTGGCGGGCTGCAATTCATGGGGTCGCAAAGAGTTTGACACGACTGAGTGACTGAACTGAACTGAACTGAACTGAACAGTGAAATATCTGGCAGCTACACATGAAAAACAGTAAAAGGACCATTCTTTAGTTTCATTATGGGTACAGGAAAATATATTACCGTGGTTTGGTTAATTGTTTATTGTTCATTTCTGTGGTCTACCTCTTAGAGGCTCCGTTGCATTATTTGTGGGAAGGGTAGTCAACCTTGCTTTCTTACCACTTTTCTTCTCACCAGAGTATATTGTTTTCAATTTTTCTTCATTCTGGGCATTGGAAGAGGAAAGGAGACCATGTGTTTTATGTTCCTAATATGCTTCTGGTAACATAGGTCTCAGCTTCCCAGGCAGTGAAGTGGTAAAGAATCTGCCTGTCAATGTAGGAGAAGCAAGAGACACTGGTTCTATCACTAGGTCAGGAAGATTTCCTGGAGTAGGAAATGGCATCTTGCTCCAGTATTTTTGCCTGGAAAATTCTATGAATAGAGGAACCTGGCAGGCTACAGTCAATGGGGTCACAGAATTTAGACATGACTGAGCACACACACTACCCACCACCAACACAGATCTCATTAGAAAGAAAAATCCCTATAGGAATACATATTGTTTCTACTTTTATCTATTAGCATTTTGAACTTTATCTGTGTTTGTGACTTAATGGGCAATCGAACTGGAGAACCTGAATCATTGATAGACTTTAATATTTTTATTTTAATATTTAAAGGTATTTTATCATATATATATATACATATTAATTGCATTTTTAAACTCATCTTTTTTGTTAGTCTCTTGGGAGTTCAGAGGTTTGCATAAAAATTTTTAATATTTTGTTCTTTGAATGCGAGAAGTAAAAAGTAGGAGCAATATTAAAATTTTGGAGCCCATATTTAAGATCAGATCTTTGACAAACAGTGTAGAAAGGACATGTAACATTCATCCTCAATCAATTTCCAGATGGATGGGAAACATAGTTTATTTTATAGCATGCTACAAAGTGAGAGAGACTCTTCATGAATAAATAAGCATGTTAACTATGGCAATGGTGACTTATGCCATTGTGAAACTGTTTTACTAGCAATGTTAGTTGGTCACCTGGAGCAGGGGTCAGTCAACTTTTCTGCAATGAGCCGGATGTTAAGTATTTTAGAATTCACAAGCCACAGTATGTGACTAATTTTTATGATCTATTCATCAAAATCTAAGCACATAAGACACAACCAAATTCACTGTCCTTCATGTAAAGAAAGATAAAATTTATAGTCTAATATTGCTTATTAGGTTGGAAAGATCCCCTGGAGAAGAAAATAGCTATCCATTCCAGTATTCTTGCCTAGAGAATCCCATGGACATAGGAGCGTTGTGGGCTACAGTCCAGGGGTCGCAAAAAGCGGAACATGACTGAGCTACTAAGCACAGCACAGCATTGTTTATTAGTCACTATTAGCAATAAATAATGTAGTATGTTCCAATCATCATGTATAGATGTGAGAGTTAAACCATAAAGAAGGCTGAGTGCCAAAGAATTGATGCTTTCAAACTGTGGTGCTGGAGAGGACTCTTGAGCATCCCTGAGACTGCAAGGAGATCAAACCAGTCAATCCTAAAGGAAATCAACCATAAATATTCATTGGAAGGACTGATGCTCAGATTGAAGCTCCAAAACTTTGACCACGAAGAGCCAACTCATTGGAAAAGACCCTGATGCTGGGAAAGATTGAAGGCTAAAGGAGAAAAGGGTGATAGAGGATGAGATGGTTAGATAGTATCACCAACTCAGTAGACATGAATCTGAGCAAATTCTGGGAGATGGCAGAGGACAAGGATCGTTGTGTGCTGAAGTCCATGGATTCAGAAATAGTTGGACATGACTTGGTGACAGAAAACAACAACAACAATATTGTGTGCCCTTAATTGCATCAGGAAGGTACTACATTTCTCACATGACTCCTGCTATCAACTATCTTGAGCAAGAAAGCTCTCATAATGACAGAGCCATTGCTTTAGAGTTATGACTGCAAATTATTACCATTTGAAGATGAATATGTATTAGATAAGCACTGTAGATTGTAGACCCTTTATGCATATTGCTCCGTGGTAATAAAGCAACCACACTAGAGTAGAAGTATTATCCCCAGGTTACAGATTAACAACTTGAAGCTCAGCATGAATGTATAAATTGACCAAGGTCACTCTTAACTGTAAATTAAACTAGGGCACCAAATATTGATTTCAGATCTGTCCAACTCAAAAGCCCATGCTCTCTTTACATATGACTCAACTACATATGCTTTCTGTTACAGCTCTAGTCTATTTAAGATTGGCTTGGGAAAAATACCCACTATTTGCAACTGCTGCAAATTTTGGTGAGCTCTAATCACTGGTCAGCTTTCTTTATATTTCGTCACTTCTGTCCTCCAAATTTAGATGTTCTCCACCACCTTAGTGAAGTGAAGCTGCCTTCTATTTATTGAACTGCAGGACCATCTTACAGGAGACTATACTACATTAGTATTTATTACTTCTGATAGCACTGAAATGTTTTGTTTTTACCTCCTTTTGCTCTTCACTTCCTTTCTACTTTCCTAAGCTAGCCTAAGCAAATTTTTGCATCTGTCTTTCCCCACCAGAATTGTGCTTCACATATAACTTTGTTTCTCCTCATCTACTGGTTTCTAAGTGAAGTGAAAGTCGCTCGGTTGTGTCTGACTCTGCGAAACCTTGACTATACAGTTCATGAAATTCTCCAGGCCAGAATACTGGAGTAGGTAGTCTTTCCCTTCTCCAGGGGATCTTCCCAACCCAGGGCCTGAACCCAGGTCTCCTGCATTGCAGGCAGATCCTTTAGCAGCTGACTCACCAGGAAAGCCCAAGAACACTGGAGTGGGTATCCCTTCTCCAGTGGATTTTTCTGACCCAGGAATCAAACCAGGGTCCCTGCATTGCAGGTGGATTCTTCACTAAATGAGCTATCAGGGAAGCCCCTGGTTTCTAAACCTCAGCTTAAAAACATCCTGATCCTAATCCTCCAATCCCTCAAATATTCCCTCTCCACTTATTTCACTGCAGAACTCTGAAAGAACAGTATATGTCCTTGACAAAATATGCCACCGACTTATACAATGGATGCCTGGGTACTCTAACCAACCCTTTGTTCAATTCAGTTCAGTTTAGTCACTCATTCATGTCTGACTCTTAGTGACCCATGGACTATAGCACTCCAGGCTTCTCTGGCCATCAGCAACACCCAGAACTTACTCAAACTCATGTCCAGTGAGTTCGTGATGTCATCCAACCATCTCATCCTCTGTCATCCCCTTCTCCTCCTGCCTTCAGTCTTTCCCAGCATCAGGTTCTTTCCCAATGATTCACTTCTTCACATCAGATGACCAAAGTATTGGAGTTTCAGCTTCAGCATCAGTCCTCCCAATGAATATTCAGGATGGATTTCCTTTAGGATGGACTGGTTGGAGTTCCTTGCAGTCTAAGAGAATCTCAAGAATCTTCTCCAACACCACTGCTCTAAAGCATCAGTTCTTTGGTGCTCAGGTTCTTAATAGTCCAACTCTCACATTCATACCTGACTATTGGCAAAACCATTGCTTTGACTAGATGGACCCTTGTTGGAAAAGTAATGTCTCTGCTTTTTAAAATGCTATCTAGATTCATCATAACTTTTCTTCCAAGGAGCAAGTATTTTTTAATTTCATGGCTGCAGTCACAATCTGCAGTGATATTGGAGGCCCCCAAAATAAAGTTTCTCACTGTTTCCCCATCTATTTGCCATGAAGTGATGGGACCAGATGCCATGATCTTAGTTTTCTGAATGCTGTTCCATGTCCAGTTCTAACTGTTGATTCTTCACCGGCATACAGGTTTCTCAGGAAGCAGGTCAGGTAGTCTGGTATTTCAATGTCTTAAAGAATTTTCCATAAATTGTTGTGATCCACACAGTCCAGGATGTCTGACTTTAGGTGAGTGATCACACCATTGTGATTCTCTGGATCATGAAGATCTTTTTTGCATAGTTCTTCTGTGTATTCTTGCCACCTCTTCTTAATATCTTCTGCTTCTGTTAGGTCCATACTATTTCTGTCCTTTATTGTGCCCATCTTTGCATGAAATGTTCCCTTGGTATCTCTAAATTTCTTGAAGAGGTGTCTAGTCTTTCCCATTCTATTGTTTTCCTCTATGTCTTTGCACTGATCACTGAGGAAGACTTTCTTATATCTTTGCGCTATTCTTTGGAACTCTGCATTCAAGTTGGTATGTCTTTCCTTTTCTCCTTAGTCTTTTGCATATTTTCTTTTCACAGCTATTTGTAAGGCCTCCTTAGACAACCATTTTGCCTTTCTGCATTTCTTTTTCTTGGGGATGGTCTTTATCACTGCCTCCTGTACAATGTTGTGAACCTCCATCCATCGTTCATCGGGCACTCTGTCTATCAGATCTAGTCCCTTAAATCACTTTCTCACTTCCACTGTATAATCATAAGGGATTTGATTTAGGTCACACCTGAACGGTCTATGGTTTTCCCCACTTTCTTCAATTTAAGTCTGAATTTGGCAATAAGGAGTTCATGATCTGAGCCACAGTCAGCTCCTGGTCTTGTTTTTGTTGACTGTATAGAGCTTCTCCATCTTTGGCTGCAAAGAATATAATCAATCTGATTTCGGTGTTGACCATCTGGTGATGTCCATGTGTAGAGTCTTCTCTTGTGTTCTTGGAAGAGGGTGTTTGCTATGACCAGTGCGTTCTCTAGGCAAAACTATTAGTCTTTGCCCTGCTTCATTCCACATTCCAAGGCCAAATTTGCCTGTTACTCCAGGTGTTTCTTGACTTCCTACTTTTGCATTCCAGTCCCCTATAATGAAAAGGACATCTTTTTTGGGTGTTTGTTCTAAAAGGTCTTGTAGGTCTTCATAGAACTGTTGAACTTCAGCTTTTTCAGCATTACTGGTTGGGGCACAGACTTGGATTACTGTGATATTGAATGGTTTGCCTTGGAAACGGACAGAGATCATTCTGTCATTTTTGAGATTGCATCCAAGTACTGCATTTCGGACTCTTTTGTGGACCATGATGGCTACTCTATTTCTTCTAAGGGATTCCTGCCCTCAGTAGTAGATATAATGGTCATCTGAGTTAAATTCACCCATTCCAGTCCATTTTAGTTCGCTGATTCCTAAAATGTTGATGTTCACTCTTGCCATCTCCTGTTTGACCACTTCCAATTTGCCTTGATTCATGGACCTGACATTCCAGGTTCCTATGCAATATTGCAGTTTACAGCATCGGACCTTGCTTCTATCACCAGTCACATCTACAACTGGGTGTTGTTTTTGCTTTGGCTCCAACTCTTCATTCTTTCTGGAATTATTTCTCCACTGATCTCCAGTAGCATACTGGGCACCTACTGACCTGAGGGGTTTCATCTTTCACTGTGCTATCTTTTTGCCTTTCCATTCTGTTCATGGGGTTCTCAGGCAAGAATACCGTAATGGTTTGTCATTCCCTTCTTCAGTGGACTACTTTTTTTCAGAACTCTCCAACATGACCTGCCAGTCTTAGTTGGCCCTAAACAGCATGGCTCATAATTTCATTGAGTTAAGACAAGGCTGTAGTCCTTGCAATCAGATTGGTTAGTATTCTGTGACTGTGGTTTTCATTCTGTCTGTCCTCTGATGGAGAAGGATAAGAGCCTTATGATGGGAGAGACTGACTGAGGGGGAAACTGGGTCTTATTCTAACGAGTGAGGCCATGCTCAGTAAATCTTTCATCCAATTTTCTGTTGATGGACCTGGTTGTGTGCAACCTTACTTAGCTGAAATCGACCACTCAAGGGTTTCTGGCCATTCTGGAGAAAATCCCTCCTGATTGGCCTTAGAACTAGATACCAGGATTTTTCAGTGCCAATCCATGCTTTTAATTTCCCTCCTGACTTTGAAAACTTTTTCTTCATTTGTCTTTTTGCTTTTTCTTTCCCTGGATTCCTTCAGTAAGTGCCTCCTCTTAATTTCTGTTTTTCTTAAAGGAAGTGCCAGTGCTAAATTGATAGCATATTTTCTCTCTCTTCATATGCCTTCCCATAGGAATTTCACCTACTCTAATATATTGAAATATTATTTCAAACAGATTATATATCTATATCTGCTCTTTAAGCTCTGGATTATTTCCTTTCCATTTTCCACAGAGTGTCTGATATCTCTCCATGAATATACCCAGGAAACCTGGGTTCAATCCCTGGGTTAGAAAGATACCCTGGAGAAGGGAATGGCAACCTATTGCAGTATTCTTGCCTGGAGGAGTCCGTGGACAGAGGAGCCTGGCAGGCTATAGTTCAGCGGGTTGCAAACGTTGGGCATGACTGAGAAACTAACACAAAAGGTAATATGGGCTAAAACAAACTCACCCCATGCACATTCATGCAAGAAATCAGTATTTCTTTATCATCTATTGCTCAAATCTCAGAGTTGTCTTGAACTATTCCTCTTATTTATTTCTCTCTTATAATTTAGTTCCGCAGATATAAAACTGTCATATTCTATCTGAAATATAACTTATATTCAATACCTCTTTCCAATCACTGCTGCAGATCAGTATTTACACTTCATTTTATGAATTGCTTTATAATTTTACAACTCCTAACTTTACTCACCACCTCAGGCCTTCAACTGATTGAATCAGGACCACCTATGGTAGAGAGGGCAATCTGCTTTATTCAATCTGCAGATTTAAATATTAATTTCACCCAGACACTCCCTCACAGACAGGCTCTGAAGAATATTTGACCCACTACTGGGGCACTCCTGGACATAATCAAATTTACTGTGATAAAATTAATCATTACAATCCCCTTTTGACCAGGGCAAGACATTAGAGACATTGGCCATCTTTACTCAGTGGCAGCAGGCATTGGCATCAGGGAGGAAATTTTACTTTCTACTGCAAAAAGATTAAGCTATTTCAGGATCTAAAAACAGAGGTCAGGAAGAAAGGGCTCTCTCCAGACCAATAGACTGCTGACTGCTAACCCTGTTCCTTGAAGAAAGTTCTGGACAGCAGCACACTGGGTTGCAACAAAGATAAAACAAAACCCTAAAAGACTGAAATTAAATTGTTAGGATTCAAGTTCTCCATCTACCATAATAACTGACTATATTGATTTAGACTGTTGTCATTCCTGCTTCAAATAGTTAGCTATTAAGTTAAATACGTCAGTTTTAAGCAAAATTCAAACCACCAAAAAATAAACAACTTCTTTCTGATAAACGCATCTTGAAGGAATGGAATGAAACTGCAGTTTGAAAATAACTCATCTTTATTCCAGGAAATGGAATTGTGGGAAGAGGTAGCATTAAGAAAATAATTATAAGAGCATATGTATTTTTCATTTTGTCCTCATTCTGCTTTTTCATATATTTAACTTCCACATTAACCTAGATGAATTTTATATAGAGTCATTTGAAAGAAAAAAAAAATTATCTTTAAAGAACATTAAAATATATTGGCTTCAGATGTTTTTAGAAGGGCAGAATTTAAAGATGTCTAACATTTTACTAAAAGCATAGACATAGTCTTTCTTTGAAGGAACTTGACCCAATAGAAATACCTGCCTCATTAAAATGCTCAGTTTGCTAAGTTTGAACTTTAAAGTGCAATTTCTTTTCAAGTGAAAAAAAAAATGACCATATTTAACAGTTTAAATTGAACTTTTCCAAAAATGACAGAATGGATTTCCTAAGCCATTTTAAACTAACAGTCATGAAAATAAAAATACACTTTAAAATTCAAAGTTGTATTACCAGTAAGAGATAACTTTGCAATAACTATACCTTTTTAATAATATGTATACTTATGCAAATTAAGTAGTAAATTACTTTTTTCAAATTTTAATTACTCTGTGTTAACCAATAGGTATATTAATTATTAAAGTGTCAAAGCAATTTTTATATTTTTTACTTCTGTACAGCTGCTATACATCTCAACTAATTTTTTTGAAAATTATATTCCTTATTAGAGAACTTTAATATTTCTTCTGGAGTCTTTATTACATGTATCAACACATTCACCTCATAAATGTTTTTGTGTTTGTGTGCGTTTTGGAAACTTTCCCAAAATAGTTAAATACTCCCTTCTTTATCATCTTTTGCTGCCCACTTCTTACCTTCAAAAGGACTGAATATAATGTGCTAAAGACTAATATTATAATTTGATTTTATTTTCCTGTCAAATCACAAAATGCTCTGCAAAATCATTTTTGGAATGTCACGATTTTTAGTTGGGTAAGGATGGTTAGTTACAGATGCAATGATACCATCTTAGTGTTTATCTCTTCTTTGACTCTTTCCATTATTTCATCTTACCTTCCTATAATCAAATGATACATTAGAAATAGCCTAGACATTATGACTGAGTCCCTTCACTGCTCATCTGAAACTGTTACATTGTTAATAAGCTATACCCTAATACAAACCGGTTTTGGTGTTAAAAGAAAAGTCAAAATTAAATTTAAAAAGGACATTAATTATTTTAATTAAATAAAAAATGAAAAGGGAAACATTTTAAAAAAGAATTGCACTCTTTATTTTTAAATACTTTGAATTTGAATGTCTGTTGTAGCCATCATATTTATTAAGCTGATCTACTGAATATTTGTCCTTTAAACCTCAATGTATTCATCTGTAAAACACAGGATGTACCTGGTGGGAGGTGAATATCATTTTGTGTTTAGAATATTATTTCTCAGATGGCACTAGTGGTAAAGAATCCACTTGCCTATGCACAGGATGTAAGAGATGTGGGTTCAATCCCTGGGTCAGGAAGATCCCCTGGAGAAGGGCATGGCAACCCACTCCAGTATTCTTGCCTGGAGAATCCAATGGACAGAGAAGCCTGGCTACAGTCCGTAGGGTCACAAAGAGTTGGGCATGACTGAAGCAATACAACACACATGTGTGCATATTCTAATGTATAACAGATTGTGCAAAAATATCTACAATATTAGTTATAATATTTTATTGAAATAATTATACCTATTATCCTGAGTTTCTATGATCAAATATATATGATCAAACACAAATACAGATAAGAGTAACAGCTCATATAAATCAGCATGGAGTGTGATAGGTTCAACAACCAACATAACAAATGTTAATTTTTTAATTTTCAAAAATTTTATAATTGTCTAAAATAACACTATAAGTACACTCAGGTATAAACATCTATCAACGTAACAAATTGCCTTAATTTTAAAGAAATTTTCAGTAATCTTCTACATTTTCTGTCTTAAAGAAATACTCAGAAATTTAAATATGAGAGCTAACCATAATGCTATAAATATGCTTATTTTGACTCCTTCCTGAAACACTAATAAGATGAATGTTAAACAAAAACATACACCTCAAAAGTTATAACAGACAGAAGAGAAAACAGTAAAACTATGGCATACTAGAGAGCGTCCCAGGTGGAGCTAGTGGTAAAGAAACCCCTGCCAATGCAGGAGAAATAAGAGATGTGAGTTCGATCCGTGGGTCAGAAAAATCCTCTGGAGGCAGGCATAGCAACCCTCTCCAGTACTCTTGCATGGAGAATCCCATGGACAGGGGAGCCTGGTGGGCTGCAGACCAGTCCAGAGGGTGGCAAAGATTGACCCAGCTGAAGCGACTTATCACATAGCACACACATAGCACAGAGATTTGGGGCAGTGATAAAGGATTTAGAACACTGTATAATAATGCTGAGGTTTCAGGTACAGATGCCAAGAGGAAGTCCAGTTCACACCAAAGAACTCATGAAAGATTCAGAAATGAAGGCTAGTGGTACTTGTGAATATAAGAAGACACATAAGTATAAACATAGGAAGCCTGGCTGAAAGTCTGTATGAAAAGCAGCTAGACTCCAAATTCCCTGGGAGCGTCTGTGTGAACAGGAAACAGCTTTCCTCCCATCATGACTGACAGCATGAGACTTCACCATAGAGGGTCTCTGCATTCAGGGCTACCAGGCAAGCCTGAGGATAAGGTTGCTCTCCCAAGAATGGGGTTAGGAGGCTCTCTGGAGTACTACGAAGTGTGTAAATGGGTCAGTAGCTCAGGGACTATTAGAGACGAACCACATGGAGCTGTACAATAAGACAGAGGAATTAAGAGGAAGCAGAAAAAGGAGAGAACATGTTAATTGTGATACAATCAAACACATTTTGGCCAGATTTCTGACCCCCAGTTGTGCCCAATCACATGTGTAAATTCTCAAAGCTTCTTTGTTCCTATTAAAAGGATTTTACTTGTAAGACCACGGCACATGTAGGAAGGCAGTTACAGTCTGATTAGTCTTGTCCAACTCTTTGAACCACACAGACCATAGCCCACCAGGCTCCTCTGTTCATGGGATTCTCCAGGCAAGAATACTGGAGTGGATTGCCATTCCCTTCTCCAGGGGATCTTCATGACCCAGGGATCAAATCCGGGTCTCCTGCATTGAAGGCTGATTCTTTAACCTCTGAGCCACTGAGGAAACCCCCTGATTCACTTTGGGATAATTCTGATGATCAAATGATAGATATCTCATACTTCAGCATGCTATATGATATTTTCAGAGTTTTTAATAAGAAAAAAATCAGCAATTTATGAAAAATCTGTTTTCAATCAATCTAGGATATACCAAATTAAAAAAAAAAAAGATCTTCCAGAGCTTGAAAATAATTTATTCAAGCTCTAATTCTGCTAATTTAAATTTCTGCTGAATTAAGGCTTGATTTAATTTTACCATGGGAAAATACAGATATAGCTTTGCCTTTTAAATCTATGGTTTGCTAAGTTCTTCTTACACATAACTTTTTTGATGACTTCTGGTTTTACAGAGTCTCAGATATAAAATGATACTAATATTGTATAACTAAAACATGGAACTAATCCCCAAAAGTGTAAGAATTGATGAAAATTATAAGAGTAATGCTTAAAAGTTCTTGCAACATTGTTATATTGATTGTGACTTATTTGTGACAAATGAACAGTCAAATTTTTAGAATATCAAATGATAAACATACCATAGTCATTGCATAGTACCACTATTTCATTCAATAATGAAAACAACTAAGGCAAATAATATTGTCAAGTCTCCTGCATTGCAGGCAGATTCTTTATCATCTCATCCACCAGGCAAGCCCTTGTCAAAATATACCTTTTTTAATGAAGAAAGCACTGTGGTTTTGAAGAGAAAAACTTCAAAATCAAGAGACCTGTTTTTGTATATTTCTTGTAGATTTGCTACTTGACCTTGAATAAATCATTAAATCTATCAAGAAATTTGCTTCTCCAAGTATAAGTGGTGTGGTTAGATTTTATCCATGCTTTTTACTTAAGTAATTAATTCATTAAATAAACCCCATGTGGAAAGTCCAACAAATAAAACAGATCAAAGCATATATCCCTCCCACTGAAATGAGGTTTGATAAAGAATTCAAGTATAATAGCCCCCATAGTTATTCCAAGGGTGTCTTGAGCAGAGTTGAAAACTTCTGTATTATTAAGATATTTGAAGAATTTTGAGAAAGAATAAAAACTCAGTAAAGTCTATGGGTCAAATATAAAGGAATTTTAGATGCTCATTTGTTAGGATAACATATATTTTTATGTATGTATATAAATTTCAAAAGTATATACACATATGATATATATATATATATATATATATATACTTCTCATATTTGAAGTTTTAGAAGTTCTAGTCTTTGTTTAGGTGAAGCTTTCTTAGAATACATTGCATAAAATTTGCAATAAAAGCTCTTGCTTGATCAATTATACTTATGTTTTAAACATGTCTTGAACTATTAAAACATTTTTTTTTATTGTGGATTTTAAGATTTCTGACAAAGCATTGACTGGATGGCCCAAGCATATGTTCTCACATCAAGGAGTAGAATCTAGTTTGTCTCGAAGACTCAATTTGATTGATAGGTTGCTATGGAAGTGATGCTCTGGGACTTCTGGTCAGTACCTTAAGGAAAGCAACAGCCTCTGGTTCGTCTTGAAGATCTGCCACCATGGTATGCTAGTCTCCTGAACAAGGAAACACCTTACGGAGACAGACAGACAGATAGACACTATGTGGAGAAGGAAAGGATTTCAGACTTGTGAGTGAAGACAGGACCCTATGAAACAGAAAACGCACATGACAGCCTCCTGCTATAATGGTAAGAATTGTAATTCTTATGTGAACTTGTTAGATTAAGCCCAGATATCTGGCTAAATGTTATTTCTGAGCATCTATGTGAGAGTTTCTGGAAGAGATTAGCAATTTTTTTCTCAGTAGGGAGGTCTTAGTTTAAAAAATTAACTTTATTAAGGGATAACTGAGAAATATAATTGTATAAGTGTACAATGTGATGATTTGATAGACATATATATTTTAGAATGATTACCTGATCAAGATAATTAGCACATCCATCACCTAGCATAGTTAACTTCCTTTTCCTTTCTTTTTTATTTTCTGTGGTGGGAATGATTAAGATTTCAGTATCTTACCACCTCACAGATGTATGGAGAGAGTAACAAGAGTTGTGAAAATTATTAATTAAAAACCTTAAATTTGGTACTCTAAAGTGAAATAAAATTATACATTAATTTTTAATTTTAAAATAAAATTTAAAATAGTTTAATCTTTAATTAATTTCTACATTAATTATAATTTTTAAAATTATACATTATATAGGTAAGCCTCAGTTGGTAATATGTTGTGATTCTCCAAGAGAAATATAAGCTTATATGTTCTCAGAAATTATTTTACCACACAGTGCTTTCTTACTAATTCTCTTACAGACAGTAGAGCATTATTAACTATCAAGAAGCAACAGTAAGAACTGGACATGGAACAACAGACTGGTTCCAAATAGGAAAAGGAGTACCTCAGGGCTGTATATTGCCACCCTGTTTTTAACTTATATGTAGAGTACATCTTGCGAAATGCCAGGCTGGATGAAGAACAAGCTGGAATCAAGATTGCCAGAAGAAATAGCAATAACCTCAGATACACAGATAACATGACCCTTATGGTAGAAAGCGAAGAACTAAAGAGCCTCTTGATGAAAGTGAAAGAGGAGAGTGAAAAAGTTGGCTTAAAGCTCAACATTCAGAAAACTAAGATTATGGCAGCTGGCTCCATCACTTCATGGAAAATAGATGGGATAACAATGGAAATAGGGAGAGACTTTATTTATTTATTTTTGGCTCCAAAACCACTGAAGATGGTGACTGCAGCCATGAAATTAAAAGACATTTGCTCCTTGGAAGAAAAGTTATGACCAGCCTGCTGCTGCTGCTGCTAAGTCGCTTCAGTCGTGTCGGACTCAGTGCGACCCCAGAGATGGCAGCCCACCAGGCTCCTCCATCCCTGGGATTCTCCAGGCAAGAACACTGGAGTGGGTTGCCATCTCCTTCTCCAATGCATGAAAGTGAAAAGTGAAATTGAAGTCACTTAGTCGTGTCCGACTCCTACCGACCCCGTGGACTGCAGCCTACCAGGCTCCTACATCCATGGGATTTTCCAGGCAAGAGTACTGGAGTGGGTTGCCATTGCCAGCCTAGACAGCATATTAAAAAGCAGAAATGTTGCTTTACTAACAAATGTCCATCTAGTCAAAGCTATGGTTTTTCCACTAGTCATGTATGGATGTGAGAGCTGGACTATAAAGAAAGCTGAGTGTTGAAAAATTGATGCTTTTGAACTGTGGTGTTGGAGAAGATTCTTGAAAGTCCCTTGGACAAACAGGAGATCCAACAAGTCCATCCTAAAAGAAATCAGTCCTGAATATCCATTGGAAGGACTGATGTTGAAGCTGAAACTCCAAATCTTTGGCCACGTGATGCAAAGAACCGACTCATTGGAAAAGACTCATGCTGGGAAAGATTGAAGGCAGGAGGAGAAGGGGACAACAGAGGATGAGATGGGTGTATGGCATCTTCAACACGATGGACAAGAGCTTGAGTAGGCTCTGGGAGTTGATGATGGACAGGGAAGCCTGGTGTGCTGCAATCCATGGGGTTGTAAAGAGTCAGACACGACTGAGCACTGAACTGACTGACTGATGAGCTCCATGAATGTTAGCAAGTTTTGTCATTACCTAATCTTAGAGCTACAAAGAATTGGTGCTTTTGAACTGTGGTGTTGGGGAAGATTCTTGAGAGTCCCTTGGACTGCAAGGAGACCCAACCAGTCCATTCTGAAGGAGATCAGCCCTGGGATTTCTTTGGAAGGAATGATGCTAAAGCTGAAACTCCAGTACTTTCACCACCGCATGTGAAGAGTTGACTCATTGGAGAAGACTCTGATGCTGGGAGGGACGGGGGCAGGAGGAGAAGGGGACAACAGAGGATGAGATGGCTGGATGGCATCACTGACTCGATGGACATGAGTCTGAGTGAACTCCGGGAGTTTGTGATGGACAGGGAGGCCTGGCGTGCTGCGATTCATGGGATCTCAAAGAGCTGGACATGACTGAGCAACTGAACTGAACTGAATCTTAGGCATTTCTATTTGCTACATAGTGGATGTGTTACTTTTACAGGTCCTAATGTAGTTATTTACTTGTTAAGAATTGTGGTAGTGTGTTATATCAGCCCATGTCACTGACTGACTTACTTAAAACTCTCTTAGAAATTCTATAGAGTATATAAAATATCATATACTTAGAATTTAGAATGCATGCATAGCTAAAAGCATAGGACTTAAACCACTAACCCAGTGATCAAAAACTCTATTTATTTGGGGACTGTGGACTACTTTTTGTTTATTTACATTGCAGGTTATTTGCCTGAACTTTAAGATACATATTCCAAAGCTTAGCTCAGGTCTGAGTCCACTTGATTGCACAAATACCTCTCCTTAGCTTTCCTTTTTTATGATTTTCTTGAAGTAAATGTCCTCTTGTGTGACCTATAGAAATAGCACTGCACTTTAAAAAGAATATTCAAAATTCATTAAAAAGATTAAAGCTCTAACCCTTGGGCTTTGACCTCATCAGTGCTGACATACTGAGGGCTTCTGTTTCCAAATCCTGTGGACTAAATAAGCACCTTTTATTATGTCCTTGAGACACAGGCATTTTCTTAGTGTGCTGTTAATAGAAAGTGAGCATTAGGGCAGGCTAAAACTTCTGGTAATAGGCACATCAAACAAAACTTTAAAGGTAACGGGATTAAATATTGGTAAAGAAATGTTCTCAGTATCCAATTATCAGCTGAGTGAGAATGTTGCTGTTAAACTGTGATGTTAGGAAGGCAACCACTAAAGATGACTTGAAGAGTACTGCTTGAACAGGAAAAAGAAATGAACTTAAATCCACTCCAGTTGTTATAGTAGAAAGATAGCTCCAAATAAAAATAGTGTGTTTATCAAACCTCTAAGGCGTTTATTAGGAAATGGCAACCTACCCCAGTGTTCTTGCCTGGAGAATCCCAGGGATGGAGGAGCCTGGTGGGCTGCTGTCTATGGGGTTGCATAGAGTCGGACACGACTGAAGCAACTTAGCAGCAGCAGCAGCAGCAAGGAGTTTATTATGGTGGTATTACTTCTTATTGATAAAATTTTAAGAAAAGGCTAAGAATGTGTGCTTAGTTGTCTACAATTATCTAGACCTAGTGTATTGAAAAGATTCATTTGAAAAGACCCTGATGCTGGGAAAGATTGAAGGCAGGAAGAGAAGGGGACGACAGAGGATGAGATGGTTGGGTGGCATCACTGACTCAATGTACATTAGTTTGGGTAAACTCTGGGAGTTGGTGATGGACAGGGAGGCCTAGCATGCTGCAATCCATGGGTCACAAAGAGTCAGACACGACTGACCAACTGAACTGAACTGAGTGTATTGGTCTGCTTGTGCTGCCATAGCATAACACCATAAAATCAATTATTTAAAAACAGAGATCTATTTCTCACAGATCTGGATGCTGAGAGTCTAAAATCAAGGTGCTAACATCGTTAGTTTCTAGTGAGACCTCTCTCTCCAGTTTTTCCACTCTCCTCTTCTTGCTGTGTTCTCACATAGTGGTGGGAAGGAGAAAGCTGTCTGCTGTCTTCTCTGACTAGGGCACTAATCCCATCAGACCAGGGCCACACCCTTATCTAACCAACTATCTACCACAAATCCCTTTGCCAAATATTATTATATTGGGGAATTAGTGCTTCAATGTATGAATTTATGTGGACAGAAGTTTTCAGTCCACAACACCAGGATTTTAAAACCATGGCTCTGTTATGAACTGGATGATCATTTCTTATGGATTGCCTTGTGTATTGTAAGCTGCTGAGCAGTATTCAGCAAGACAAACATCTGAGACCTGGCTCATATTTCTTATTTTCATCTCTTCCAGTTGCTGTCAGTACACTCAGCAGCATGCCTCCATGGCCATGAGGAGCTGATATGTTAAGAGACATGAAATTCCTCCTTTCCTCACCCCACCCCACCCCATAGGCTCACATTTGTTTTCCTCTCTCTGGATTACCATCATCTTTACCCTCGTCTAAAATCCTGTATCACTTGTTGCTGTTAAACTGCAAAATCATGTCTGACTCTTTACGACCCATGGACCATAGCCTACTAGGCTCCTCTGTCCATGGGATTTCCCAGGAAACAGTAACTGAAGTGGGTTGCTATTTCTTTCTCCAGGGGATCTTCCCTACCCAGGGATCAAACCCATGTCTCCAGATCTCCTGCAGTGGTAGCTGGATTCTTTATCACTGAACCACCTGGGAAGCCCTTTGAATTATTGCAGTACTCTGTCAGGCATTCTACTCTCTTCTGTTTAATATCACTTCCCTAGAAACTCTCTTAACATTTTGTTGTTTGTTGTTCCACATGGAAATTCTCTCTTCAAAATCTCTTAACACAGATAGTATAGTCTCTATACTATAAACTCCAAACTTTCCTGGTTAACTTTAATGGAGTGTTTCTCAGCATCAGTACCACTGAAATATTGGGCTGGACAACTCTTTTTTGTGTGGGGCTATGATGTACATTGTGGAGTGCTAAGCAGTAGCCCTGGACCCTACCCCCTAGATGCCAGTGAACCAAATATGTATCTAGATGTTATCACATATGTTCAAGGTTGAAGAGGGTGCAAAATCACACCCATGTGAGAAATACTGGCTCAGAATGGTACTTCTCAAACTACTTTTGTTGAAAGACCAGGTGTTTTTTTTTTTTTAATTCCAATCTCCTTGAGACTGATAATTTTATAAAAACATATATACAACACTGATGCTCAGTTTATATCTAGTATTTTCAGATATCAAAATGTTTGAGGAGTAGCGCTAGTACATGTACATTAACATGGAGCATCACAGATCTCTAGTCAGGACCTGTACTAATCCATTATATAACAATGTATGCAGCAGCGTTAATAATATTACAACACAGAAGTAGAGATCCATATGCAGGTTTAAGCAGAATTTGCACATAAGATGTCAAAGAGTGAGTTCTTTAGAAGAGCTAGCAATGCATGTGCATACTGATGATCTGTGTAAAACCAGAGCAGGGCCTGCTTATATATTCACACGTATTTCTTGAATGCATGGGTGAAAGAAAAGGTCACTTAGAAGCGTTCCTCCTTAAATCTATGAAAGTACGTGACTTCGCGGCAAGACACTTTACCAAAGTGGGACCTTATAAGAACAGAGAGCATATCTGCACGTTACCAAGAATGATGCTGAGCATACAGTGACTGCTCAATAAACATGTACCAAGTTAGTATCTTCTTAATTTCCTTTTATCTGTGTTGCCAGTTAATAAATGAATGAATGATTGAATAAAGGACTAATAACATATGAGATTTTCCTGAAAATGGTGGTAAAAAAGCTTCCTGGCACAGGTGGCAGAGCAGACAAACCCTGTTGCTTGTCCACAAGGTTTACACCATCAAGATGATGTATTGTGGGACTTCCCTGGTGGTCAGGTGGCTGACTCCACACTCCCAATGCAGAGGGCCCAAGTTTGATCTCACATGCCACAGTTCAATATCCTGCATGCCACAGCAAAGATTGAACATCCTGTGTGCTACAATTAATACCTGGTGCAACCAAATAAATATATACATATATACTTAAAGATGATGTATTGTATGAAAATACACATTAGAAGTTGGTATAAATATGTGATATTTATACATCAAGATACAGATAAATGGCCAAGTAAATGGAGAGATGCCAACATTCAATTCTAGGAAGAGTTTGCTCGTTTGGCCTTGAGGGTATACATAAAAGTATGGATGAGTGAATGAGTGGGCTGTGTGTATGCAATCTGTATAGAAGTCCTACTTTCAAAGCTTCAAGTTGTACTGTTTAATTAAAGTAGCAAGGTTATAAAAAGTGCGTATCTTAAACAGAAACAAATCTTGGTTTCAAATGATTTTATGATGCCAGCTCAACAACTTGATCATATTGCTTGCCTTGTAGAATGTTAAGACAGCTATAAGACTGTTTTTAATTTACTCTCTTGGCCTGGATTCACTGTAGTTCTTGTAGCATTCTGTCAGCACTATTTTCCTATTGAATGTCAATGAGATGTTCTACTGTGATTTCTTGTTTTTAATTCAATACTTCAAGTGAACGACAAAACATGTGCATTCTGATTGACAGAGATAAATTATTTATTTTGTTACCAAAGAGCAATTTTATATTTTAATTATCATAATATCACACAATAAAGCCTCAGGTTGACTATGTCCCAAAATACATGTATATCTGTGTATATTCATATATATATACATATGTGCTATGCATATATTATGTATATAATGTATATAATATGAATGAAGAGAGAGCAGGGGAGAATTTCTATATTATTTCATTAATTAAATATTATATTTAAGGGGATATTATACTAAATTGTTGAAATGATGATTTATAATTAACTCCAAATATGCCATTTTAAAAGGGCTTTTTACTTTATTTTTGGCAATTTAAACTTTTCCATAGCATTATTAAATATTTAGAATAGAAGCCAGAAAAGGAAAAATATATCTATCACATTTTGAAAGCAAATGTCTTCACATTTAGTACTTGCATGTTATAAAGAACATCTGATCTATTTTTTGTCACATAAACTACTATACAGTTTTAACAAAGAAAGTAGTTTGAAAAATTCCAAGCCTATCATACTTTAGAAGTGTTTATATGCATTAAAAACACAGTGATTCACACAGGATTACTTTTAGTAACCTGATATTCTGTGAAATTAAAATATGAGTCTACCTACATTCAAATTCAAGGAATATATTTATTGTACAAAGCCAAGTTCACTCCTACAACCCTGGCATTTGCTTACCACCTTTTTCAAGAAAACTAACTTAATAGAAAGACTCAAATATATATATATATATATATATATATATATATATATATATATATTTTAAGTGAAAGTGATAGTCCCCCAGTTTTGTCCAACACTTTGTGAACCCATGGACTGTAGCCTGCCAGGCTCCTCTATCTATGAAATTCTCCAGGTAAGAATACTGAAGTGGGGTACCATCACCTCCTCCAGGGCATCTTCCTCACCCAGAGATCAAACCCAGGTCTCCTGTATTGTAGGCAGATTCTTTATCACCTGTACCACCAGAGAAGTGTTAATTCTGTGAAGCAAAATTATCATAGGTTGAGTGACATCAGTTATGTATGGATACATGTGCATACATTTATATATATGGTGATTATATTTAAAGGTTTAATGAATTATCCACACCTGTGCCTCATGATCTGCAGCCTCTAGATTTTTAAATACTTCTTGGTTGAGATGTAAAAATGAGCAAATCACTCTAACTGGCAGGATTACCTCAGTAAGGAAGCAACCGTTCAGTCTCCTGGTCTCCATGGGAAGTCATTTGTTTCCTGGCATTTAGGTTTGTATTTTTAGAAGTGACTAATAAGTCCTGGGTAAAAGCCATTTCTGCCAGGAGGATTAATTGTAGCTCTCATGCCCACTAAGCCATCAAATGTCCCACCTCCTGCCATGAGAAGACAATGGTGTCAGACACTTGAGTGACACTTCCCTTGTCAAAGCCCCATAAAGTTCCACCTGGACATGCAGCTGCTGCAGGGTTTTGGCAGCCTGCCAAACCCTTCATTTCACGCTTCTGCCTCTTAACTTGCACATGAAGTGTAAGATAAAGTGCTCAGCATTGGGCAAAATGATATAAAGCTGTAGTATCTAAAATAGACGTGATTTTAGGATTGGCAAGCTGGATGGTGTGAGATACCATGATTATCCTGAAATTCCAAGATCTCCAACATAATGAGGGTGAAAATATTTGTTAAAGTATGATGTGAACTCCCTTCGTGGCAAAACCTGATCAGAAAGAAGGGCACTGGAGAGTGAAAGTGTCTCATTGGTAAGGTTGTTCATGGTTCCTGTAGAAAGGATAACATGTCACATGCCAGGGTTCAGACACACAGGCTAGTGGTGATGGTATGCCAAGTACCCTGTTTGTGCCCCATAATCATGGTAAGATTTCTCAAAGTCTGCTGCTGCTGCTGTTAAGTTGCTTCAGTCATGTTCGACTCTGTGAGACCACAGAGACGGCAGCAAAACAGGCTCCCCTGTCCCTGGGATTCTCCAGGCAAGAACACTGGAGTGGGTTGCCATTTCCTTCTCCAATGCATGAAAGTGAAAAGTGAAAGTGAAGTCGCTCAGTCGTGCCTGACTCTTAGCGACCCCATGGACCGCAGCCTATGAGGCTCCTCCGTCCATGGGATTTTCCAGGCAAGAATACTGGAGTGGGGTGCCATTGCCTTTTCCTCCTCAAAGTCTGGGAATCTTTCAAAAAACCCACTTACCTTCAAAGGTAAAATGAGAGGTTGGAAACATAAACCTTAGAGAGAATCCTGGCCTCTAAAGTGACAATTGGGTGAAATTAGAATTTAAGCTTTGGGACTTTTTCGAAGACACATATCTGTCAAAATTAGGACTAGAATGAGTATTTTTTCTGACTCTTCCAGGACTTGAATCCAGCATCAACACCTTGTAACTCACTGATATAGTTCTTTCTTTTTTTTTTTTTCCTGTATATTGATCCATGGCTATTTCCTTTTATTTTCTTCATTAGGCTGCAAAGCCACTGACAGTGAGGTTTATTGCCCCTGTTTGCTTAGTCTCTCAGTCCTGTCCAACTCTTTCAGACCCCATGGACTGTATGTAGCCTGCCAGACTCCTCTGTCCATGGGATTCTCCAGGCAAGAATACTGAGTGGGTTGCTATTGTCTCCTCCTGGGGATCTTCCTGACCCAAGGATCAAAGATGTGTCTTCTGTGTCTCCTGTAATACAGGTGTGTTTTTACTGTTGAACCACCAGGGAAGCCATTTATTGCCTTTGGGTTCACTTTATAGAACACTTTGCTAAGTTTTGACAGAAGTACACACATTAGAAGAAAGACCACATTGCTTTCAAGAGTTAGTAGTTTTCTGATCATACTTTAAATTTCTAATGTCTAATCAGTGTTAACAACTGCAAAAACATTTTTATCTGCAAGTTAGAATAAGAAAAAGATATTCATATCTCTCTTAATACAATATCTGGTGATATACAACTTCTTATACATGACTCTTCCCTGGGCTTCTCAGGAGGCACTAGTGGTAAAGAGCCTGCCTGTCAATACAGGAGATGTAAGAGACTTGGGTTCGATCCCTGGATTGGGAAGATCCTCTGGAGGAGGGCATGGTCACCCAGTTCAATACCATTGCCTGGAGAGTCCCATGGACAGAGTAGCCTGGCAGGCTACAGTTCATGGGGTCACAAAGAGTCAAACACGACTAAAGTGACTTAGAATGCACATATATGAACTCTACCTTGTTTACAAGAGAGTGTTAGTCACTCAGTCTTGTCCGACTCTTTGCAACCTCAGAGACTCTAGCCTGCCAGGCTCCTCTGTCCCTGGGATTCCCCAGAGAATAATACTGGAGTTGGGTTACCATTTCCTTCTCCAAGGGATCTTGCTGCCCAGGGATTGAACCCCGGTCTCCTGCACTGCAGGAGGATTCTTTACCTTCTGAGCCACCAGGGAAGTAAAATTATTTTCTATTTTACTAGATAATTATACAGATTGCCACTGAAATCCCACCAGTAGCTTCCTGCACAATAACTGGAAGAAAATAAGTGTGTAAAGAAGAGAAAGTGGTTCAGATTGCCACATGGCTGCTCAATCATGATTTCTATTAAGTTATTTTAAAGTATATTAGTGCAGTTGTAACCTAATTTCAGTGATTTATATCACCATGAGAATCCCCAGAAGTGGCCCTGAAATTAATGCTCGGCTTTTATTTAAAATAACCACCTTAGTGGTTTTTTTCTAAGCGGAACTTCCTTAAGAGTAACACTTTGACTTAATTACTGAGACAGTTCATGTTTATCACCCTTGGCTGCAGTGGGAAATTTTACAAAGAATTAACATAAATGTGGATCTTTTTTTTTCTTCGTGGGGTATAAGAGCAGCGGAGCAATGTAAGACATGAAGAAAATCCTAAAAATAGTAACACTTGTCAACAGAATCTAGGACATTGAACTTAATTGCTTAAGTTAATGATGCCTGTGATACAGATTACAGCAATATCTGCAGAAGTGTGTGTGGCATTCACAGATGCTTGGCCTCAGTTTTATGTTTATCAGCATTGATGACTTTTGACAGTAGCATTTAAATGGGCAAATGGCAATCAAAATGATTTGTTCACAAGACATTTTCCTATGCGTGTCTCCTCAAATAGAAAAAAAAATTACTATTAATTTATTTAATAAGGTCAAAGAAAACTCTAACTGTAAATTACTATAATTCTTTAATTAAGGGAAAGAACAATAAAAGCAGAGCCAAGAAGATTATGTTCACTCTCCACCTTTACATCTAGCATACTGTGAGACTTAAGGCAAATGCATTACCTTTCAGCCATTGTTTCCTAAGTACCAAGCAGATTAAAAATGCCTACACTGTAGATAATACAGGGTTTATAGGAGTGTAATGAATATAAAACCCTTAAATTACCAGCCAGCATGTTAATGCCATTCACAGAAAAAGAGAACAAATGGATGCACCTTTGATTATAGCAAAATCTAAGTTACTGTTCCAGTAAGGTAGCATGTGTATTCTCATTTCATGTATACACACCTCTCTAAATTTTTTAAATTGTATTTAAAAAATGCTGCAATGTATTTTGTTTACTATTTATTACTGACTATAAAAAGTCCATCAGAAATTTTGGCAAATTGAGATATTAAATTTATATGATTGAGACAGTGAGGGTTGAAAAATTTCTAGTTAGTGTTCTCCAACTAATGATCAACATATTAATGTAGTTAATATGAAAACTATACACAAGCAGAAATGTGATTTTCTTCATTTCTGGGAACCTATAACCAGTCCATCCTAAAGGAGATCAGTCCTGGGTGTTCATTGGAGGGACTGATGTTGAAGCTGAGACTCCAGTACTTTGGCCACCTGATGCGGAGAGCTGACTCTTTTGAAAAGATCCTGATGCTGGGAAAGATTAGGGACAGGAGAAGGGGATGGCAGAGGATGAGATGGCTGGATGGCATCACCGACACAACGGACATGGGTTTGGGTGGGCTCCGGGAGCTGGTGATGGACAGGGAGGCCTGGTGTGCTGCAGTTCAGGGGGTCACAAAGAGTTGGACAGGACTGAGCAACTAAACTGAACTGAACTGATAGTTTAGAAAGAAATTATTGAAAGAAGCACAGAAAATCTAGGCTCTGCAATTTTACTACAAACTAGCTTTCATCATGTTAAGCACACTTAATAGACTAGACCTTAAAAGTCTTATATCTAAAATGGTGATGCTGAATTTCACAGTTTCTAAGCTTAGTTATAGTCCTAGTTCAAATTTTTAGTTCTAAAATACTTTCTCTATGAACCAATGTCAATACTTGTAAACATATTTCAAACCTCATGCACAGTTTTTTTTTTTTAATTAAATACAACTAATACCCTTAATTTTTACTTTTTACAAGCAGTTCCAGTAATCCCTCAGAGACTTTGGTGACCTAGGACAAGACAACAATCTAAACTTCCCTCTCAGTTTTGGTACCAGTGTAAAGTGGTAAAGCCATTATGGCAAACAAATGTGAAGATTTCTCAAAGAATTAAATATATATCATATGATTAAGCAATTCCACTTGAAATGAAATCACCATCTCAAAGAGATATTTGCACCTCCATGTTCATTGCAGTACTTTTTGCAATAGCTAAAATATGTAAACAATGTAAGGGTCCATTAATGAAAGAATTGGCAAAAAATATATATATATAAAACCCCTTAAAATAGTAACACATAAGGTATATAATAATAACTATTGGGTTGACCAAAAGGTTTGTTTGGGTTTTCTATAAGATGCTATATAAAAACCCAAGTGAACTTTTTAGCCAACTCATTACATGAATGTGATATAGAAAAAAAAAAACATATAAATATAAAAAAGGCTCTATATAACCTCATCTATAGATGAGATCTAAAAAAATGAAAAACAAGATCAAAGAAAGAGAGAACAGCTGGGTGGTTGCCAGTGGCAGGGAGTGGAGGCTAAGAAATGGGGGAAGGTCGTCAAAAGATGCAAGCTTCCAGTTATAAAGTAAGTCTTAGGGTTAGAGTGTAAGACATGGTGACTATAGCAAGAAGTGCTGAATTGTTTATTTGAAACTCACCAAAGAAATAGATTTTCAAAGTTCACACCACACATACACACACAAATTCTATATGAGGTGATGGATGTGTTAGCTAGTTTTACTGTGGTGATCACTTTGTAGTATGTACTTATATCAAATAATTTCACTGTACACCTTAAGCTTACACAATGTTACATGTCAATTATGTTTCAATAAATTAGAAAAAAATTGACTTCTCTCTTTCCCTTCACCCCAAAATTAAAGAATTGGAAAAAAAGATATGTACATGTATTGAAAAAAAGACAATAATTAGGCAAAAATTGGTTCAATTTCCTCTTCTTTATTCTAGGTTATCTCCCAGTAATCACCATCACCTTCCATTGATGCAGAGCAGTGTGAAATTAGACAATGCTCGCAAGTGGAAAATACTGTTGTTTAATATCTGATGAAAAATTGAACAGCCAAAAAAAATGACAAGAGGATAATTGATGAGGATAGAGCACTTTGTATATAATGAGATATGAATATTTGGTCACTGGAACTAATTCCATGGAAGAGTTCCAGACTCTCTCACTCAATAACAAGACCAGATCGTTTCCTATAAGCTCAAGAACTGTCACAGTCTGTATAAAGATTTAAAAATGTACCCATAACATTGTAATCTCAGATCACCCATCCATCTCCTGCAGTATAACACATCATCAAATGTCAGAGAATCATATGTGCCATGCTGGAAGAAGAGGTGACATGGCACCTTCCTTTCTTTTTGAATTATAGGAAGCCAAGGTTTAACCATGCTCTAGTGAGAAGTGGCAAAAATACTATAGCAGTCTACACACACACACACACACACACACACACACACACACACACACCCCATGAGTTTCCATTTACTAGTCTGCCATTGCAACAGGTGATTTTATGGTGGGTTTTTACTTGGTGCTTCTGGCTAACTTTGAGGTGAATATGTGTGCAAAGAGGGAAGACAGATTCCTAACCCTAAATTGATTAGGTCACTGTGCTGAAAGTTAGAGAAGTGCAGTTCAAAGAACTTAAAGAAGCCATCTCCCTGGCTGGCTCAATATCCATCAATACAGGGGCCACTCTTCCTATAAAGAATGTTCTTGGGCTATCTGATTATGTAGACAGAAAGCCACTGAAACAGCACTTAAATCAGCTAGAACTATCTTTAGCTTCAGCAGTGGCAGGTCATATTTTTTCCACTTTGAGTCATGAAATTGTTTGAAATTGTGTGACAGGAATGAGTATACTAACAGACATGTAGGGCAAGGTAAAGACAGATAAAACTGCTATGATATAGATCCCTAGATGATTCTAGATATGCTTGCGAAAAAAATAGTAAGATCATAACAAACTCTATACTAAAGCTGAAAAAAGGTACAAGGAACTATAATTTGTAGTTTCAGACCATTATTTCAGACCAACAATCAGAAAAATAAGGATGACTTGTAGATAGAATATGTATGCTGCTGCTGCTGCTAAGTCACTTCAGTCGTGTCCAACTCTGTGTGACCCCATAGATGGCAGCCCATCCATCCCTGGGATTCTCCAGGCAAGAACACCGGAGCGGGTTGCCATCTCCTTCTCCAATGCATGAAAGTGAAAAGCGAAAGTGAAGTCGCTCAGTCATGTCCGACTCTTAGCGACCCCATGGACTGCAGCCTACCAGGCTCCTCTGTCCATGGTATTTTCCAGGCAAGAGTACTGGATAATCATTAATAATTATGTTTAGATCCGTAAATGTATCCTTTTATATACTTACTGCTGCAAAAATAAATAATATGTAAAATATAATTATACTCATTCTATTTTTCTCAATTATTTTATATTTTGAACTTAGATAAAATTGCTAAAGTACATGGTAAATTTATCAGGACAACTAAGGAAATGTTTATTGCCAAAATTATATGAAATATTTGTTTCATTAAATATGTATACGAGCTAAATAAATCAGTAAAACACAATCTAAATTTACTATCAGAAAACTGCAATGTACTATTTGGTTCAATATATGCAAGTTATTAATTCTATAGTAAATGAAATAAAGATGCATATTTATAATTATGAAAACAATAGCAGCAATGAGTAAAAAATGAGATATTTGTGAGAACTGTCATTTCAGATTATTTTATAGCATAAATTTCTGTGTATAAATAAAGTAATCATATATACTATCTTCCATATATATTGTCAATTTAACTGAGATAACGTTAAGTGATGGCCGTGGTTTAGTCACTAAGTCATGTCTGACCATTTTGCAACTCCATGGACTGAAGCTCTCCAGGCTCCTCTATCCATGGGTTATCCCAGGAAAGAATACTGGATTGGGTTGCCATTTCCTTCTCCAGGGGATCTTCTTGAACCGGGGATTCAAACTGTATCTCCTGCATTGCAGGCAGATTCTTTACTCCTGAGACACCAGGGAAGCCCTTGATGTTAAGTGATATCCCATATGTAAGATATTATGAGTCCTTGATTGCATACCTAGAGAAAAGATTGTCCTGGAAATTTTCAGCTAGCATAATGCTGAACTCCACCTTAATCACCGAGCGCATACATTAGGCAATGTTCTGTTATAGTCTGACATCTTAATTTAGTGAAGTGTGTCACTACTACGTAGTCAAGTAAGAAGAAAGTTCAATGTCCCATTCTAGGAAAGACAGGAGGTGTACAGTCCAAATGTACACACATAATTAATGATATATTGAAAGTCTTTTGCATGTTTGTCGTAGTAATTTTCTAGAGCTCCACTTATAATCTTAATGTTTACATTTTTCACAATATTGCAAAAGGCAAGCCTATTTATCTTACTTTGATCTCAATCAAACACAAAACAAACATTGCTAATTTATTCAGTATTTCATCTACTATTAGATAGACGTAATAGATTAAATTTATAGACAGTAAATAGATATCTATTATGCATTCTATAGAGATATCTATTCTATCAACCAACCTATCTATACTTCTATCTATAAATATAAAATCTTTTTCAGAAATGAGATTGTCAAGTGCTTCAGAAGGTCATGCATTAGGAGACAATTTTTGCATTTTAAATCATACTGACTCATTTTAAATGATGCATGTCCCATTGGGAACATGCATCAACAGCATAAACAGAAAGTTTGGGGCTTTCCTGGGGGCTCAGTGGTAAATAGTCCAACTGCTAATGCAGGAGACATGTGTTTGATCCCTGGGTCAAGTCAAGAAGATCCCTTAAAGAAGGAAATGACAACTCATTCCAGAATTCTTGCCTGGAAAATCCCATTAACAGAGGAGCCTGGAGGGATATAGTCCTTGGGGTTGAAAAAGAGTAAGACAACACTTAGTGACAAAACGACAAAGGAAAGTTCACCTTAGAACTCCTGTGATTAAAAAGTTAAAACAGTCATGTAACAAAACTGAATAAGCATAGTTAGTGTGAAAGTATTTTTTAAAGGTTATCTGTGACTCTAGTTTGTTATGTAGTGGATCTCCTTCTATAGAGCTAGAGATTTGTCACATAGCTTCCCGTGCACTTCAGAATTTAGGCCAGGGTGTAGCTATTATGAGAAGCTACAGGTGATTCAGAACGTGAGATAACAGAGGCCTTAAATACCTGGGAGCATAATGTCTCCTTGAGGAAGACGAGATACTACTCATATTGCCTAAACTATAGCATCTTTTCCTGATTAGATAAGCTTCTTAAAAAGATCTTCCGTCTTCTATTTATGTCTCATAATTAATTTGAGATAAAAATAAAATGTGTGGCAACATATTCCAAGGGCTGTTAATGTAGCCTATCTGGGATAAAAGTATAAAAACATATTTTTCATAAATAATGTACTGGAAGCTCCCTGGTTGGCCCAGTGGTTAGGATTCTGGGCTTTCACTGTTGTGGCCTGGATTCACTCCCTGGTTACTGAACTGAGCTGTGTGGCATGGCCAAGAATAAAAACAAGTGAATGAATAAAATAATGTATCAATTAATATAGCATATTTTGCTCAATACACTTTTTAGTTTATTTTTATTTATTTGGCTGCACTGGGTTTTCCCTGCTGCACATGGATTTTCTCTAGTTGCAGCAAGCGGGGACTACTTGCTAATTTTGGTGCACAGGCTTTTTAGAGCGGTGGTTTCGCATTGCAGAGCACAGGCTCTAGGCGCATGTACTCTGGTAGTTGCAGTATAGGAGCTCGGTAGTTGTGACTTGATGACTCTAGGTGACAGGCTCAGCAGTTGTGGCACACAGGCTTAGTTGCTCCTTGGAATGTGAAATGTTCCCAGACTAGGGATTGAATTTGTGTCCCCTGTATTGGGATATGTATTCTTATCCGCTGTCCACCAGGGAAGTCACGTTCAATATGTTTTTATGGTCAGTTGCTGTTGCTGCTAAGTCACTTCAATCGTGTCTGACTCTGCGCGACCCCATAGACGGCAGCCCACCGGGCTCCCCTGTCCCTGGGATTCTCCAGGCAAGAACACTGGAGTGGATGCCATCTCCTTTTCCAATGCATGAAAGTGAAAAGTGAAAGTGAAGCTGCTCACTCGTGTCTGACCCTCAGCGATTCCGTGGACCGCAGCCTATCAGACTCTTCTGCCCATCGGATTTTCCAGGCAAGAGTACTGGAGTGGGTCGCCAGTGCCTTCTCCGTTTATGGTGGGTTCAGTTCAGTTCAGTTCACTCAGTCATGTCCGACTCTTTGCGACCCCATGTATCACAGCACGCCAGGCCTCCCTGTCCATCACCCACTCCCAGAGTTCACTGAAACTCATGTCTGTGGAGTTGGTGATGCCATCCAGCCATCTCATCCTCTGTCATCCCCTTCTCCTCCTTCCCCCAATCCCTCCCAGCATCAGGGTCTTTTCCAATGAGTCAACTCTTTGCATGAGGTGGCCAAAGTATTGGAGTTTCAACTTTAGCATCATTCCCTCCAAAGAAATCCCAGGACTGACCTCCTTCAGAATGGACTGGTTGGATCTCCTTGCAGTCCAAGGGACTCTCAAGAATCTTCTCCAACACCCCAGTTCAAAAGCATCAATTCTTCAGCACTCAGCTTTCCTCACAGTGCAACTCTCACATCCATACATGACCCTGGAAAAACCATAGCCTTGACTAGACGGACCTTTGTTGGCAAAGTAATGTCTCTGCTTTTCAATATACTATCTAGGTTGGTCATAACTTTGCTTCCAAGTTAATTAACATCAATTGTAGTTTACTCAGTGTTGGAATAGGTAACTGGTCTGAATACATTAAGGGGGTTTTTAAAAACAAAGATTCAATAAATTAAACACATTGAGCAGAGAATTGCAATATTAAATAGTGTAGTGATTGGAAATAAGTCTCTTGAGCACCATTTCTTCTCCTGAAAACCTTCCCCTCACAGCTGTGTTCAGTCACTCAGTCTGTGTTCAGTCACTCAGTCAAGTCTGACTCTGTGGCCCCATGGACTGTACCCACGAGGCTCCACTTCAGTTATTAACCTGGGGTAATAATAATGGGTTGTTTTCACAGGATTGAAATAGTTTTGATTATTCTGTCAATCAATTTACATAATTAACTTGATCTTAAATTTGAACTTTCTTTAAGCATGTTTAATAAATGCCATGGCACTTCCTGAATCTATAATTTTAAAAAAAACCGGCTTGATGAGCCCATTTATTATTTTCCTCTTAACCTGCCATTTACTATGAAGTGAAGTGAAGTGAAGTCGCTCAATCATGTCCGACTCTTTGTTGCTCCGTGGACTGTAGCTTACCAGGCTCCTCCATCCATGGAATTCTCCAGGCAAGAGTACTGGAGTGGGTTGCCATTTCCTTCTCCAGGGGATCCTCCTGACCCCAGGATTGATCCCAGGTTTCTAGCATTGCAGGCAAATGCTTTACCCTCTGAGCCACCAGGGAAGCCATTTACTATACTCCTTTATAAACTTTGAAGACTTCAAGCACATGCAAAATATGATTAACAAAAAATGCACTGACCTGGAAGGAAATGATAACATAGGTGAGAAAGTTTATTCATGTGTGTATGTACATATATATACACACAGAGACATATGCATACATACTGTGTGTGTGTGTGTGTGTATATATATATATATATATATATATATATACTCACTTTTGTTCCCACCTTAAAAGCAATAAATGGAAGTGGAGAGTGTGGGGTACAGCATCTGAACATAGCTGCTCTGATGCTCCTGCCATGCTCCCACATCTTGTTTAGCTGGTGCTTAGACACTCAGTCATGTCTGGCTCTCTGTAGCCCCATGAGCTGTATCCCACCAGGCTTCTCTGTCCATGGGATTTCCCCAGTCAAGAATACTGGAGTGGGTTGCATTTCCTCCTCAAGGGGGATCTTCCTGATCCAGCAATCCCACCTGAGACTCTTGTGTCTTTTGCATTGGCAGGTGGGTTCTTTACCACTAGCACCACCTGGGAAGCCATTGTTTTGCTTGTAGAGCATAAACCTCCACAGTGGATTTCTGTGTCTTCATATCCTATGAAAGCAGTATATCCAGTGCTTCCTAATTTTAAAGTCTCTAAAAATTTAGAAAAGTCAATTTTGGTCTTTTTTATCCTTAAAAGCCCACCATATAATGTGAGAGGTAGATGTGCTAGGTGATTCTAGCCAGTGTCTCTCCCTATCCCTGAGCCTTTTCTCTAGGCTGCATGCAGCTTCTTGGAAAAGGTATACTTCTATATCATATCTGACCAGCAGTGGACAGGGCAACCACTCAGAGGCAGGAGATAGTTAAGAAATATTTCAGATTCCTCACTCCTCAGTGAGAAAATGCTGAGGCAAATTCCACTGTTTATCTTAGAGGATTGCCAGAGGGACTGAACCACAATTTCTCATAGTGGTAATTTGTGCACTCTTTGCTTTTTACCATCCCTGCTCCTGGTCTCACTTTCCCATCTTCTCATAGTGCTTTTTGGAATTGCCTTTCTTCAAAATTATTTGGCCTCAAATCCATGTCTCAAGATTTGCTTTTGAGAAATCCAAACCGGGACACATACCGACATGCAGATAACTTGTGCACATGCGCGTGCACACACACACACACACACACACACACAAACACACACTTGTTTATTTATTTTGGAGGTGGGGGGATGAAGGACTCAAAGATTTACTTCTCAGTCATTGGCTTTCCTAAATTTACTATTTGCTGTGTATTGAGTCTCAAACCTCATCTCATACACACCACAGCCAAGACATAATGTTCTTTTATCAGCTGTTTTTGCTTTTTTAATTTTTTGAGACAGCTGATTTGCTTTAGATTTAATTAACAAATCAATGTTATATGGTTATCTATTCTGTATATAACTTGTCTGTCAGTGAAGAAGGCAATATTAAGGTAGTGTCATAGCAGCAATTGGTCTAAAGGTGGCTATGCAGTCCTAAAAAAATGAAACTTTCTAATATACAGAAATATTTAATAGATTTACACTATTCTTATGGTGTTATGGTTAATTTCCAACCAGAAAACCATTGTGAGATAATAGGCCATTGAACTGATACCAGATATTAATTAACAATCTCCATATTTTTCAAAATAGTAAACACAGTTTAACTTGAAGGGAACATTTCCAAAAATTTGCCAATTGGTACTATCAAATGTAGATTTCTTACATGGAAAAACTCTGGGCAGCTTTCACTGTATTTGCTGCCCCACCCTTGTCTCTATCTATCCTTGTCCAAATTGCACTTAAACCCAACTGCATTACTGAAATTGCCTTCAAAACAATTCATCTGCAGCTGTATCTCACCAAACATAATAGTCACTTCTTAGTTTTCCTTTTCTTCAACTTTCTCAGTAACACGTTACAAAATCATCACTTCTTGAAATCCCCCTATCCCTTAGAAACCATGACTCTGTCTCTCCTGACTCTGGTCATTTCTTAGTGGAGATTTATTTTTCCTCTGCTGGTTTCTCCTTCTCAGATCAACTTTGTAGAGTCAAATGTTCTTGGGCTGCATTCTTTTCCTGTCATCTGTTCCTCATTTTGTCCCTCAGTGATTCTACGTAGTGACAGAGTTTTAAACAGTCATTTGCATCTTGAGCTTTGATCTCATTTAGGAACTGGCATTCACAATAGTCAATTTAGCAAATATAATGGTCTAGATAGCATCACTGATTCAATGGACATGAATTTGAGCAAACTCCCAGAGACAGCAAAGGACAGGGAAGCCTGGGGGTGCTGCAGTCCATGGGGTCACAAAGAGTTGAACTCAGCTTAGTGACTGAACAACAGTGCGCTTAAATTTACATATCTGATCCAAATCCTATTTTTCCACAAATTCTTGTCCCTTTCTAAGGCTTCCCCTTCTCATTGAATGTCACTTAACTTCCCTAAGTGCTCAGCATAAACCCCAAGTATCTCTATTAATTTCTCTCTTTCATGCACTCCATGTTGAAATCTACAGAACAGATTCCAGATTCTAATTCCAAAGTATCTTGAGAATTTACTACCCAAGGTCTTTACTGTTACAGTCCAGATGTCCATTATTTGTGCTCACATATTGCACATTTAATGGTTTCTTTATGTTATTTCTGCCCCAGAGAGATCACTCTCCAATCAGTATGCAGCATAACCATTTAAGTGCTTAAATCTGATTTTAACATTGCCCCGTTTAAATTATTTATTGACTTTCCTTTGCAATCAAAATACCAAACAAATTCTTCACCATCAGATGTGAAAGTCTGCATTTGGGCTCTGCCTCCTGCCTACTTCCATCCTTCTTCCCACTTTACCTTCACTATACTTTAGCCATGGAGACCTTTTCTTCTGCGCTAATCATCCAGGGGAATTGTATATATTCAATTGTATATATTGTATATATTCAACATATATTTGATAAAGGAAAGGGAGAACTTGAATAATCCATGTCTTACACGTATTTTTTTTGTATGATATGGACTCTTTGCTTGATACCTTTTTTTTAAAGATTTTTTTGAGGTGGACCGTTTTTAAAGTCTCTATTGAATTTGTTACAATATTGCTTCTGTTTTGTATTTTGTTTTTTTTGGCCAAGAGGCATATGGGATCTTAGCTCTACAACCAGCTCTACAATCTGTATCCTGTGCATTAGATGGTGAAATCTTAACCACTGGAATACCAGAGAAGTCCCAGTTGCTTGATATTTTGAAGCCATAGTTTGTTATTTTACATACTAGCCATAATCTCTTCTATTTTGAATAGTTAATGTGAGAATTATGCTGATATATAAGCACCAATAAAACGGGAGTCACTTAGTGGTGGTAATATTCAATATTATTGTAAACCAGTAACACTGACCCAGTGACTCAAATTTTGGAAATCATCAACATGTCAAGTAATAAAGGCAAAGGCATGGCAACTCTGTTTATCTCTGGAACACATGTAGCTAAAGTTTAGATGTATTAGATGTTCTAAATTGTTTAGGGGATTCTTGCACTAGAATATATAAACTCATTATTTTAATAAAATGATGGTTGTACAACACCCTAACATGTAGGTTTTTGCAAGGATTGAAATATTTTACAGGCTTGGCTTCCTCATCTGAATATTACTGATAACAATAGGATGATCTTCCTGGATTGTTGTCAAGATTAATTTAAAAAACCCAGAAACTATTTTAGCAGAGTTCCCATACATAGTAAACATCTCATTTAGTTGAGATGCTAATTGTTCTGACAACCAGTGGAACAAGTATGATTTAGTTTTCATCACTATTGCTTGATATAAACATAAATCTGCTAAATATTAAACTCTCAGAGGATCTAGCTTAGGTTCAACCAAGTCTATAGCTTTCCAAGACTACTGTAGGTCATATCAAGCATCAGGAGATTCAGAAAGGTATAAAACTTGTCTGTATTAGTAACTCTTATGAATTGAATTATGTCCCCCACTACCAGTATAACCTGTCTAAGGTCTGATCCCCAATGTGACTATATTTGAAGATAGGGTCTTTGAGGTGGTAATTAAGGTTGAATGAGGTCATTTTTAAGTGTGGGGTCCTAATTCAATACAACTAGTGTCCTTATCTGGCAGGCTATACAGTCCATAGAGTCACAAAAATTGGAAATTACTGAAGCTACTAAGTACTCACAGTGATCTTATAAGAAAACTAAGAAATATCAGAAATCCCTCTCTCTGCATCCATGTTGAGAAAAGGCTGTGAGGGGACATAAGAGAGCAATCTACAAGCCTGTAAGAGAAATCTCAGCAGAGAACAACATTGCTAGATGCCATGATCTTGGACTTTCAGTCTTCAGAATGTGAGACAATAAATGTCTGTTGTTTAAGCCATCCAGACACTGGTATTTCATTATGACAGCCTGAGCATACTAAGACAGACACACCAGCCCAGCTCAGGAGGAAGGAGAACACTGAACATCAGGCAATTAGAAAATGGGCCAATGACACCTCACCAAAGATACAGAAATGACAAATTAGTGTACAAAAATATGCTCTGTATCATATGTCACAAGGGAAAAGCAAATTATTAATAAAACAATAAGACACCACTACACACCTATTTTGTTGGTCAAAATCTGCAACATTAACAGTATCAAGTGGTGAGAAAGATGTGGAACAATAGGAACTCCCATTCATTGCCGGTGAAAATGCAAAAGGGCACAGCCACTTTGCAAAACTGTTTGGTGGTTTCTTACAAAACTATATATACTCCTGTCACACTATATAGCAATCATGCTCTTGTACTTGAGGGAGTTGAAGACTTTTGCACACCTGAAAGTGTTAATAAGATGATTCAGTTCAGTTCAGTTCAGTTCAGTTGTTCAGTCATGTCCAACTCTTTGTGACCCCATGAATCACAGCACACCAGGCCTCCCTGTCTATCACCATCTCCCGGAGTTCACTCAAACTCACATCCATCCATCTCATCCTCTGTCATCCCCTTCTCCTTCTGACTCCAATCCCTCCCAGCATCAGAGTCTTTTCCAATGAGTCAACTCGTCACATGAGGTGGCGAAAGTGCTGGAGTTTCAGCTTTAGCACCATTCCTTCCAAAGAAATCCCAGGGTTGATCTCCTTCAGAATGGACTGGTGGGATCTCCTTGCAGTCCAAGGGACTCTCAAGAGTCTTCTCCAACACCACAGTTCAAAAGCATCAATTCTTCGGCACCCAGCTTTCTTCACAGTCCAACTCTCACATCCATACATGACCACTGGAAAAACCATAGCCTTGACTAGATGGACCTTTGTTGGCCAAGTGATGTCTCTGTTTTTCAATATACTGTCTAGATTGGTCATAACTTTTCTTCCAAGGAGTAAGAAGCTTTTAATTTCATGGTTGCAGTCACCATCTGCAGTGATTTTGGAGCCCCCCAAAATAAAGTTTGTCACTGTTTCCACTGTTTCCCTATCTATTTCCCATGAAGTGATGGGGCCAAATGGCATGATCTTCGTTTTCTGAATGTTGAGCTTTAAGCCAACTTTTTCACTTTCCTCTTTCACTTTCATCAAGAGGCTTTTTAGTTCCTCTTCACTTTCTGCCATATATAGATTACAGCTATTTTATTCATAATTGCCATAACTTGGAAGCAACTGTGCTGTCCCTCAGTAGGTAAATAGACAAATAGCCTATGCTACATCCAATCAATAGAATATTATTAAACACTAAAAAGAGTGAGCTATTAAGCCTCAGAAAGACATGGAGGAAAGTTACATGTATATTACACACTATATATTTACTTTTATATTAAGTGAAAGAAGCCAGTAATGAAAACCTATATAATGTAGGATTCCAACTATATGACATTCTGGATAAGGCAAAATTGAGAAGGCAATGGCACCCCACTCCAGTAATCTTGCCTGGAAAATCCCATGTATAGAAGAGTCTGGTAGGCTGCAGTCCATGGGGTCGCCAAGAGTTGGACATGACTGAGCAACTTCACTTTCACTTTTCACTTCCATGCATCGGAGAAGGAGATGGCAATCCACTCCAGTGTTCTTGCCTGGAGAATCTTAGGGACGGGGAAGCCTGGTGGGCCACCGTCTATGAGGTCGCACAGAGTCAGACACAACTGTAGTGATTTAGCAGCAGCAGCAGCATAGACATAATAAAAAGATCAGCTGTTGCCAGGTGTTTGGGGTGAAGAAAGGATGAATAGGCCAAGAAAAGAAGATTCTTAGGGTGGTGAAACTGCTCTCTATTCTACCACAATGGCAGAAATATGATATAATGTATATTTGTCAAAACCACAGAAATTATAACACCAAAAGGACACTGTAGTATAAACTATGGACTTCATGTAATTATGATGTGTCAGTGAAGACTCATCAGTTTTAACAAATGTACCACAATCTGGTGGGGGATGCAGGTAATGGGGAAGGCTATGTACTTCTGATATAAGGCATATAGGAGACTCTCTGTACCTTTCTCTCAGTTTTGCTATGAACCAAAAACTGTTCCAAGAAATAAGTCAATTTACTTATCACAAGAAGATCTAACCAGTCCATCCTAAAGGAAGTCAGTCCTGAATGTTCATTGGAAGGACTAATGTTGAAGCTGAAACTCCAATAATTTGGCCACCTGATGCAAAGACTGACTCATTGGAAAAGACCCTGATGCTGGGAAAGATTGAAGGCAGGAGGAGAAGGGGACAACAGAGAATGAGATGGTTGGATGGCATCACCAACTCAATGGGCATGAGTTTGAGTAAACTCCAGGAGTTGATGATGGACAGGGAGGCCTGGCATGCTGTAATCCATGGGGTTGCAAAGAGTCAGACACAACTTAGTGACTGAACTGAACTGAATTGACTTATCACACACACAAAAAAGAGTATCTTGGGAATATTTGTTTGATGAATTAATTGTTAGCACAGAGATGACTAAGAATAAAGTTTATTTTAATGTCTAAAATGACCACTTGATAGATAAATTAATTAATATATAAATATAACTACTACATAGAGAACATCTCAGTAAATACAACACAGAATTCACCCAGCATATTGTTGTCTCAGAAAAGCATGCTCCCTGTAAGAAGTTATTTAACTATGTAATAATGTCTGCTAATAGAATAAGGTACTATTGCTACTACCTTCATTTAATTTCACGTGAACATTATTATCTTTTTCATTTTATCTGTTTGTGCTCTGATATGAGTCATTTACCATAGAGAAGAAATAAAAACAGAAATCGAACAAGAGCTTTTATAGTCTACTTGAAATAAGTTAATTGTCACGATCTAACTATTACTCTCTCAAGAACACTTAATTTATTGATAGGGCACTATAATTAAAATTAAAACAAAATATTGCTCACCCAAGAGTATTTTTATTCATATTTACCTTTAAAAAAAGGTGGTATATTACCTAACCTGGCACTAAATATTGTTAGATTAAGCAGATCAAATAAAAAATCCCTAGCATAATTCACAGAAAGATCTTTTGTGATCCACCTCCTGCTGCTGCTCCTGCTGCTGCTGCTGCTGCTGCTAAGTAGCTTCAGTCGTGTCTGACTCTGTGCGACCCCATAGACGGCAGCCCACCAGGCTCCCCCGTCCCTCGGATTCTCCAGGCAAGAACACTGGAGTGGGTTGCCATTTCCTTCTCCAATGCATAAAAGTGAAAAGTGAAAGTGAAGTCCCTCAGTCATGTCCGACTCTTAGCGACCCCATGGACTGTAGCCCACCAGGCTCCTCCGTCCATGGGATTTTCCAGGCAAGAGTACTGGAGTGGGGTGCCATTGCCTTCTCCGGATCCACCTCCTAGAGTAATGAAAATAAAAATAAGTATAAACAAACGGAATCTAATTAAGCTTGAAAGCTTTAACACATCAAAGAAAATCACAAATAAACAACCCACAGAATGAGAAAAAAAGTATTTGCAAACAAATCAGCCATCAAAGGATTAAAGTACAAAATATACCAACTGCTCATGCAACTCAGTATGAAACAAACAACCCAATCAAGAAATGGGTGCAAGGTCTACATAGATGTTTCTCCACAGACATACAGATGGCCAGCAGACACATGAAAAGATGCTCAACATCACTCGTTACTAGAGAAATGCAAATCAAAACTGCAATGAGGAATCACCTCACATCAATCAGAATGGACATCATAAAAAAATCTACAAACAATAAACGCTGGAGACGGTTTGGGAGAAAAAGAAACCTTCCTACACTGCTGGTACTGATGTAAATTGGTACAGCCACTATTGAGAACAGTATGGAGCTACCTTATAAAACTAAAAACAGAGCTACTGTATGATCCTGCAATCCTGCTCCTGGACATATGTCTTGACAAAAAATAATTCAAAATGATACATGCATGTTCATTGCAGCACTATTAACAGTAGCCAGGACATGGAAGCAACTGAAATGTCCACTGAGAGAAGAATGGATAAAGATGATGATTCATATATACAGTGGAATATTACTCAGCCATAAAATGAATGAAATAATGCCATCTGTGACAACATAGATGGAGCTAGAGATTCATACTGAGTGAAGTAAGTCAGACAAATATCATATGATGTTGCTTAAATGCAGAATCTAAATAAAAGAAAGAAAAAGAAATGGCAGAAATGAAATTATTTACCAAAAAAATGAAGTCACAGACGTAGAAAACAAATTTATGGTTACCAAAGGGGAAAGTGGGAGGGAGGAGAAAATTGGGAGATTGGAATTAACATGTACCCAATACTGTATGTGTGTGTATATATATATAAATATACATATATAATATTATATATAAAATATTGATAACCAATAAGTACCAATTTAATAATATATATGGTACAGTATTGGGAACTCTACTCAATACCCTGCAAACACCTACATGGAAAAATAATCTTAAAAAAAAAGAGTTGATTCAAGTTTATATATAATTGAATCACTTTTTTGTACAGGAGAGAGTAGCACAAATTGAAAATCAACTAAGACTCCAATACAAATTAAAAGAAAAATTACCACTGCCAATGGGAACATCCCCTGGAGGAGGTCATGGCAACCTACTCCTGTAATCTTGCCGGGAGGATCTCACGGACAGAGGAGCCTCGTGGCTACAGTCCCCGGGTTGCAAAGAGTCAGAAATGACTAAAGTGATTTAGCATGCCCCACTGCAAGTATGCTGAACTCAGAGTACTATATTCTTCCTAAACACTTAGTTCAATCTTAAATGTGTTTTCTTTTCTCTTTTTCATAGAGTGAGAGGAGAAGGGAAAGGAAGAAGGCAATGGAAAGGGCAAGAGGGAGGGCTAGGACTCATTTTGTGCCTTTAAATAGATATAATAGAAATATTTCACATATTCTTTTATAAATTTTAAAATATGAAAAGCAAATAAGGCCATAAATTTTCTCACTGGAAAACAATTGAAGATGATAAAACCTAAGAGATTTAGAGGGACTCTTTAGATTAGGAAACAGTGGAAACAGTGTCAGACTTTATTTTGGGGGGCTCCAAAATCACTGCAGATGGTGGTTGCAGCCATGAAATTAAAAGACGCTTACTCCTTAGAGGGAAAGTTAGGACCAACCTAGATAGCATATTGAAAAGCAGAGACATTACTTTGCCAACAAAGGTCCATCTAGTCAAGGCTATGGTTTTTCCAGTGGTCATGTATGGATGTGAGAGTTGGACTGTGAATAAAGCTGAGTGCCAAAGAATTGATGTTTTTGAACTGTGGTGTTGGAGAAGACTCTTGAGAGTCCCTTGGACTGCAAGGAGATCCAATCAGTCCATCCTAAAGGAGATCAGCCCTGGGTGTTCTTTGGAAGGAATGATGCTGAAGCTGAAACTCCAGTACTTTGGCCACCTCGTGTGAAGAGTTGACTCATTGGAAAAGACTCTGATGCTGGGAGGGATTGAGGGCAGGAGGAGAAGGGGACGACAGAGGATGAGATGGCTGGATGGCATCACTGATTTCAATGGATGTGAGTTTCAGTAAACTCTGGGAGTTGGTGATGGACAGGGAGGCCTGGCATGCTGCGATTCATGGGGTTGCAAAGAGTCGGACACGACTGAGCGACTGAACTGAACTGAACTTCCTTTACATTGGGCTTCCCTGGAGACTCAGAAGGTGAAGAATCTGCCTGCAGTACAAGAAACCTGGGTTTGACCTCTGGGTCAGGAAGATCCCCTGGAGAACAAAATGGCAACCCACTCCAGTGTTCTTGCCTAGAGAATCCCATGGATAGAGGAGCGTAGTGGGTTACAGTCAATGGGGTGTCAAAGAGTTGAACAGCACTGAGCAACTAACACTAACAGTCACAGTAAACCAAACACATAGTGAAAGTGGCCAAGTGAAAGTGAAAGTGAAGTCGCTCAGTCGTGTCCGATTCTTTGCGACCCCGTGGACTGTAGCCCAGGCTCCTCCATCCATGGGATTCTCCAGGCAAGAATACTGGAATGGGTTGCCATTTCCTTCTCCAGGGGATCTACCCAACCCAGGGATCAAACCCAGGTCTCCTGCATTGCAGGCAGATGCTTTAATGCCAATTCTTTAAAAAGAGCCTCAAAGTGATTGGTGTGTGGGATGAATATCGAACCTTTTTGTTCTTCCAGAGGACAAACATTGCAAAATATAGAAACTCCAAAGACACAGTGTTTTCTTCACCGAAGTCTGTATTTAGAGCCATGGATTTTAAACATAAAATAATTAAGCCAGAGAAGGTGTTTTTTTCCCCAAAAACTTTAAAATTTGATTTGCAATATGGTCACCTTCAACAGATTATTTTTATAGACACTTAGTAGATGTGTATTTAAACCCACACCTCTACTTCCTTAAGGATTTAGTGATTTACTTAAGCATTTCCTTAAGTTTCTATTTATTTAAACATTCATTCTATTTATGAACTTTATATTTATACTATATGTGAAAATTTTTCAGCAGTTTAATAAAGGAGCCACTTTAAAATACAAACCAAAATTACAGACCAAGAAAGGCATACATTACAAATGAAGATCAAGAAAATGTTAAAAAAAGAAAAAGAAAAGAAATGACACATATTTAGGATGTACAATTGTTAGAGGTCAGATTATATTTTTTCAAAACTTTTTGCAGGTCAAAGTACAACAGAGAAATACAGTCAGTCACATTCTTTTCATTATCTACTTGGTAAATAGCTTTTTAAGGGAAGAAAAAAAATTTTTTTCACACTAAGTTCAAAAATAAGTTTTCACATGTGGTGTAAAACAAGACATAACAAGGGAATCAATAGATGAAATTGGCAAGGACATCATGTACATGGCGTGATCAGTTGCTCACTTGTGTTTGACTCTTTGTGACCCCATGACTGCAATCTTTCAGGCTCCTCTGTGCATGGAATTTTCCAGGCAAGAATACCGCAGTGGGTTGTGATTTCCTACTCCAGGGGGATGTCTTCCTGACCCACACAACTTGCCTTTGATGAGGCAAAAAACACAGCCCATTAGCATTTACTCAAAGCAATGCTGTGAGAGGGTTGAAAGGTAGGCTACCTTATAAACTCTTTGCACTCTTCCAACAGCTCCCTCTAGTGTTTAAAACTCTCCTGCCTTTTGTTTTAATCTCTTCTTGACTGCAATAACGGAATGATTTTTTTTTTTTGAATAAATTTTTTTTTGTCGCTTGTTTAACTCTTCCAGAGAAATTTTTCTTTGACAATATACATGCAACACATATGCACATAATTAACTCTTTAAATATATGTTTTCACATATCCTACGAGAAAAGGACTAAGTTTAAAAACAGAAATCAATGATTTAAATACACATTTCTTTACTACAAAAATTTATAATCAAATTGAAACAAATACGGAAACTACAATTTAATTTCCATTGTAGGTCATGAGAGCAATGCAAGAACTCCTACTCTGCTCTGAGGGACAATGATTATATTTCTCAGGAGGTCTTGCCTGAATGAAAAACTGAAAAATGGATGTAATTTTTACATATGGCCAAGCTAAAAAAAAAAAAAAAAGATATTTTCAGGCTTCTCTCTCAAGAAAATGTGCTTTGGAGGTGATCCTATAAAGTAATACAAAGAGGGTATGCGAAAACAGAATCAAGAGCATGAATAGAACTCAATCTTAAAAGTCAATTTTAGTGAGGCAATCTCAAACATATAGAGAACTCAAGTCAAGATCATTTTCTTTGAAGTTAATCTGAACAGCCGTAGTTAAGTGCACAATTATTGACGGTAATAAATCAATTTTTTTGAGAATTAGAAATAAAATCAATAAACTGCCATAGTAAAAGTTTATGTTACATAGATTGACTATGTGTGAAGTAAGTAATTATTCTCAATTTTTTCTTTTAGGAAACAACAGGCCTGATAGTAACTTTAAGTGTGTAACTTTTTATGAGTCAGTTTGGAAAGTAAATATTTTTATTTAAATTACTTTGATCCTAAAAAAAAATGATGCCTCAAGTTTACAGTGGTAACATGGAGCTTATTTCCTCTCATTCCTTCAGTTCAGTTCAGTTCAGTCACTCAGACTTAACTAAAACTACAATAAAGGAAAACATTGAATAAAAAATATATATATATAAAATGATAAGGAGAATGAGGAGCCAGGGAGAAAATACGCTCAATCATGTCTGACTCTTTCAACCTTTTGGACTATAGCCATCCAGTCTCCTGTGTCTGACTCTTTGAAACCTTATGGACTGTAGCCCACGAGGCTCCTCTGTCCATGGGATTCTCCAGGCAAGAATACTGGAGTGGGTTGCTACTTCCTCCTCCCAGGGATCGAACCCATGTATCCTGTATTTCCTGCATTGCAGGCAGATTTTTTACCACTGAGTCAAGGAATCCCACAGAGGCAGGAGAGGGCAGAGATTCCAAGTTTGTGGAAGAGATGGAACAATTAGCCAAGGTCAAGAGCATTACAAATGCAAAGGGCTAAAGCAGAGGAAGCTTAGGTAGAACAGATAAGCTTCTAGACACAGAAAGACAACTGCATATGGAAGCTATAAAGGTCAAATGTATAGAATCAAAGAGTAGGATGATGGCTGCCAGAGGGCTGGGTGTGGGGGTGGGGTAAATGGGAAGTTGTTGGTCAAAGGTTATAAACTTTCAGAGATAAGAAGATTAACTTCTAGAGATCAAATATCAAGCACAGTAATTACAGTTAGTAATATTATACTGTATATCTAAGATTTTCCAAGAGAGTAGATATTTAAATGTTATCACCAAACACCAAAAAAATGTGAATATATGATGTGAAGGGATGGAGGTGTTAATTGACTTGATGTGTTATCATTTCCATTGTACATGTATATTTAATTCTTATGTTTTATACCTTTAAAAAATCACCTTGTAAAATTGAAATATATACAATTCTACTTTTTAAATCATACCTCAATAATAAGCAAACAACAAGAAAATTCTTGAATCAGAGTTACCAGTTTCAAGGAAAAATGGAAATGGTGCTCATAGAAAGGAATTAATTGCAAGTGAATAATTGAATCTGTTTGCTTCTCACCTGATATCCAAGAGACTAGCATTAACTTCAAAGGAACAGAAAGATTGGTAGGTATTTGGGGTTCTCACAGAATACAATAAAAGAAATACTTGTAAAAAGGAAAAGTATGTACTGTGTGTTAAGCCATTTTCATCGGGCATTTGGAAAGAATCCCAAGGATGTCAAGAGTTGCTGATCTAACCACAAAAAGAAATCTGCAGGAAAAAAGTCTTTTACTAGGACTTAGTCTCTGCGTGGCTTAATTCTTAAATATGAAGGAACAGCATAGGATGAACAGGGATTTGAGAAAATCTGCAATATGAAATAAAAACACAAAAATAAAGACAAAAAAATATCTAGTGGTCAAGAAGATGGTAATATATGATTCTGTAGAGAAACTTAAAATCCCATATTTTAAATTATGTAGAAAAACAATAAAGTAAGAATATTAATTAAGATGTCAGAGATTTGAAAAGAAGAAAGGGATGGTAAAGCATAGGGATGTTTATTTCCTTAATTTACAAAATGACAGGGAATTCCCTAGTGATTGGTCCAGTAGTTAGGACTCCCTACATTCTATTGCAAGGGGCATGGCTTCAATCCCTGATCTTGGAACTAAGATCCCACATACCATGTGGCATGCACACCATCCCTCCCCCACCCCCACAAAAAAAAAAAAAAACACCTGAAAACTGGAAATTTTTTTTTTTTTAATAATGAAAGGAGAGAGGGAGAGGTGTAACTTGCTGCTGCTGCTGCTGCTGCTAAATCACTTCAGTCATGTCCGACTATCTGTGACCTCACAGATAGCAGCCCACCAGGCTCCCCCATTCCTGGGATTCTCCAGGCAGGAACTCTGGAGTGGGTTGCCATTTCCTTCTCCAATGCATGAAAGTGAAAAGTGAAAGTGAAGTCACTCAGTTGTGTCCTGACTCTTAGCGACCCCATGGACTGTTGCCCACCAGGCTCCTCCGTCCATGGGTTTTTCCAGGCAAGAGTACTGGAGTGGGGTGCCATTGCCTTCTCCAAGGTGTAACTTAGATAAACTTTTTTTCCATATCATGGGAAATTAATGGACATACAAAGTGAAAGAAACATTCTTTAAGGGAATGACATTTACTAACTGAAAAAGGACAAACCTTGACAACATATTAAAAAACAGGGACATCATTTTGCAAACAAAGATCCATATAGTCAAAGCTATGGTTTTTCTTGTAGTTATATACATATATGAGAGTTGGACCATAAAGAAGGCTGAGTGCTGAAGAATTGATGCTTTCAAGTTGTGGTGTTGGAGAAGACTCTTGAGAGTTTCTTCGAAAGCAAGATCAAACTAGTCAATTCTAAAGGATATGAACTCTGAATATTCATTGGAAAGACTGATGCTGCAGCTGAAGTTCCAATACTTTGGCCACCTGAGTTCAACAGCCTTGACTCATTGGAAAAGACCCTGATGCTGGGAAAGATTGAGGGCAGAAAGAGAAGGGGGCAACAGAGGATGAAATGGTTGGATAGCATCATCAACTCAAAATGGACATGAATTTGAGCAGTCTCCAAGAGATAGTGAAGAACAGGGAAGCCTGGTGTGCTAGAGTCCATGGGGTCGCAGAGCTGGACACGACTTAGCCACTGAACAACGACAGCTGAAAGAAAGGCCATTCCATGCTTGTCTGTTTGTTTTCTGACTGCTTAAGTGATTGCTTTTAGCACCCTCTTTCTTCCCCTCTGCTTTTTACCACCCCCTTTTCACACTCTTGAAAGTCCTAAAGTCCCGAGTACTTGGAAACTGTCTGTAGATTGGTTGTTCAAATAAAAATAAATAGGTTATTCTTCTAGCCCTGATAGTGAAACTGGCAGATAAGTAGCTTTATCCCATAAAATAACTTAAAGGTCATAGGCACCACTGACTAGGTTGTATAAAAATCCCAATAAAATGGCAATGGAATAAGAAAAGAGAATACGACAGCAGGATAAAAATTCTTGATTTCATTGTATTTGATTTTATATATATATATATATATCAGAAAACCACCAAACGACACACACTTTCAATTCAAAATTATATAAACTATTTTGGGATTTTGGGGATAGTTCTATGGATCCTTCCTTCTATTTGATTCCAAAAAAAGAAGAAGAAACAGTCAAATACCCACAAAGGAGAGCCTTTTGGTGATGCTAGGTTTTACCTGTGCTTAATTGCTTGTAATGTTCAACATGGATAAATTTCCACATTTTCCTCTTAGTGCTGCTGCACACTTTAACAGTAGGGACTGTTGAATTGAGACATCTGTGCTTACTGCTACAAAAGAAACATTTAAGATAAGATAGGCTTGCCACTGATAACTAATTACTCTTTGTGGCAATGGTGTTTCTAAAGTAATTTGGACTTATGTAGCATCTCTAGGTTATGAATCAAAGTAGCTTTCATATTTCCATATACTGTATCATACATGATGCAATCTATAAAGTTCTTTTAAACCCCAATCAAATATTTGTTTTGTTTCTGTTTGTTTTCTAAAGCAATTCCATTTAGTCTTACATTAAATAGATCCTTTGAGGTTTAACTCAGAAAGCTGATCTCAGAAGTACTATCCAGTTCTCATGTATAGAATATTTACTATTCTCCAGGGTCATTGCCAGTGAAAAATTGTAATTTTGTGATAATTTATGGGGAAGAATATATCCTTAAACTGATGAAATTATCTTTATCCCAGTCTTCTTTATTTATAGACTTAAATGGAACATGTCTCTAATCCCCTTACAATGTGACTATTGAAATGTTGAAAACAAAAATAGTAACAGAAAAACTGATATTGCAATTTAAAATTATCCATCTGTGTGTGTGTGTGTGTGTGTGTTTTCAGTCACTCAGTCGTGTGTGACTCTTTGCAACCCCATGGACGGTAGCCAGCTAGGCTCCTCTACCCATGGGATTTTTCAGGCAAGATTATTGGAGTGATTGCTACTTTCTCCTTCAGGGCATCTTCCCAACTCAGGTGTCAAACCCACATCTCTTGCATCTCCTGCGTTGGCTGGCAGATTCTTTATCACTGTGCCACCAATCTGAGAGGCACATAAAATAAAGTTGATTCCTTTGAAAACCATTCTCAAATAAAGAGACTGACAAAAGGAAGTGATATGTTACAAAGGTCAAGTTTTGACTTATCTTCCTTATAAGGATGTTTTACTCTTTGTTAGAATGTCTTAAGAAGCTGTTGATTTCTATAACTTTTAGAACATTCTGGGTTTTTTAAGGGATAGGAAATTGCTTTTTTAAGTCTTAACAGTGAAGAGAATTGTATGCTTCCTAGAACAGAATGGTGTTTTGTGCATAACTAACAGCCTTCTACCTAGTACACAGAAGGTTAAGACTACTTGACTTCTACTGAAGCAAGAAGCACAAAAGATGGTAACATATATTTTTTTGTTTATCACATCTGAAATCATTCTTCTGCAATTAAAAATGAAGAAAATACCAAACTGATGAAATTTTGTTTACTTTCTATTTTTAGGCATTTTTACTTGAAAAACAAAGGTTTTGAACACTGACATTTGTCAATATTTTTGCAACTTTTTAAACTTCAAAGTGATTTTGGTAAAAACTGTCATATTTGGAGACATTCAACTTTCAAATATCATGAAAAATTTATAATTGGGTTAAGTTGCATGAGAGTTACAGTTATGTTAAACTATGACCATTCAGTTTAGAAAACGTGTTCTCCTTACACATATATATGCACAATCTCTATTATTCAAAAATCTCATTTCCCCTTCATCAGGTAAGTGGGGAATACTCTAACCTAATAAGCAATTGCAATTCAATATAATTTAATTTAATTATATATGTAAATATATATAAAATTAATTCCAATTAAAGGCAGAGATAGGGCTGTAAAAAAGACAATTAATCTGTGATCTTTTTTTAACCTCAGGGAGTTGGAAGTATCTCTTCATCCTATTTGTTATCTTGGTGGAGATATTACATTATAGATGAAGATTCCAAGAACATGAAGGCTATCTAATACAGACAGGCAAAAATTCACTTTCAACTTTGAGTTAAGTGAGCTATACAGAAAGACAAGAGTGGCTGTTTTTGCCGAAGAGAACTGAAGTCAAGAGGGAACTAAGTAGAATCTGAAATGCAGGATCTCTACGTCAAATAGAGTGCAAATTTCAAATTAGCTGTCTTAACAAATATTGCATAAGAATCACATCTGTGTGAATTCTTCTTAGATAAGAGTTGGTCCTTATTCATCTTTTAATCCTGATATATACTGTCAGGATGATAAATATTAAAGAACAATAACTTTTTCTATTTATTAAACAGAAATACTTTCAGATGAATGAAGACATGAACAGTAAAGAATTTTCCTGTAATGGAGGAGAACCAGGTCCTATCCCTATGTTAGGAAGATCCCCTGGAGAGGGGGGTGGCAACCCACTCCACTCTTCTTGCCTGGAGAATTGCATGGACAGAGGAGTGTGGAGGGCTATATCCATGGGGTTGCAAAGAGTCAAGCATAACTGAGCAACTTTCTTTAAAGAAAATTCAGGGTTTTACAATTCAAAAGACAGAACATATAGTGTAAATAAGACATTTTTATCACTGCAATTTCAATGTACATAAGAGATGATAATGCAAAAACTAAAGACCTGGGAATTAAAAACAAGCTTCATTTATTGAGGTGAATATGACAAACTAGAAAACAAAATGAAACTGACATATTCGTTCTAATAATCAATAAAATATACAGATACTCACAAAAGAAGAACCATGTATCAGCAAAGAAGTTGAAAGGTTGACAAGTTGAAAGGTTGACTTTCTGGAAATTAGAAACTAAAAGGGATTGATTTTTCTTTTTTATATGAAAGTGGTGAGCAGAGAAAAAGTCAGAATATAGAGATCAAAGAGAGGAAGATTTCTACTTCCTCAATGGAAGGTTAGCCAGTCATGCAACCTTTCTTGTGTGATGAACGAATAATCAAAGAACACCAAAAAAAAAAAAAAAAAGCCAACGTACACAAACCGAAACTTGACCCCAAAGGAAAGAGATAATATAGGACACAGAAGGTAAATGTTCTTTAATCCATCATGTTAAAAGATATGGAGGAGTAATCTCATACATGGAATAATTTTCTCTTAAGGGTTGTTTCTAAAATAATAAAAGGACTACAGTAAAAAATCCACCTAAATGGCAGTGCCAAAGAATAGGAGGCCAAGTTTGTGAAAGTGGGATGCTGGAGAAGGAAATATGTCCTTTCACATTCTTGAATATAGAACTGAACTATTCAAAAACGGAATAAACAAGGTTCTGTAACCATATGCAATGCTTTTCCTTGGGTACAGAATATCTCTGATCACAGTGAAATTAGACTCTAAGGTCTAAAATATTATAGATATTATATATATCTCTGATATTATAGAAATAAAGGCATAATTGGCAAAAATTTAAAGAAAAAAGTGGGACAAAGATCAAAGTGCCAATGCCCTTAAAAGTCAAAGTCTTTAAAAAGTTAAAAGTTCACAAAACAACAAAATGCATATTTACACATATTTTGTAAAGTTACAGAGACTACCAATAGAAGATTAGAACTGATATAAATATTAAACCTGTGTTGACTAGATCAAGAGATAGGTAGAATAAATTAAATCTATTTTTTTTTCATATACAAGAGTTAACTGATTATGTTGCATACTTATAAAAAAAGAAATGTAGGTACACACATATATATATTCAAAAGTTATGAATGTAATCACCATTAGATGTTTAAAGATTGTTTAAAATGAGAATGAACTCTTTACATATTTGTTCTTTTTTATTAGCTCATTTACTTCAATGATGAATTGCAATGCTTACTAATGTATAAGTAATGGATTTCAAGAATTGGGTCCAAAATGTAAATGATAAACTTTCATTTGTTACTTACACCATGCAATTTTTCTTTACTTTGAAAGAGAAAATAAAGAGAGAAAAGTCACATACAAAAAGGCCTTACTGTGTGCAAAACCACTTTTCAGGGATCTGCGTGTATTACTCTCAAGTATGACTTACTCTGAGGTATTATGTCAGAACTGACAATAGCCATGGCAAGACCAAGAAGCTAGTAGAAGAGGGGTGATCTACAGAGGTTAATGTGATCTATAGTCTTATACATGTCTGTACACTGCTTCAATATCTTTGGTGTAGTGATGTATACATTCTTTGTTAATTTAGATATTTTCTAAATTACAGTTCATTTTCCATCAAAGCACAAAAACGACAACCACCTACGAAGCAACAATATGAATTTGATGTTGTTCAGTTACTCAGTTGTGTCTGACTCTTTGCACCCCCAAGGACTGCAACATGCCAGATTTCCCTGTCCTTCACCATCTCCTGGAGCTTGATCAAACTCATGTCCATTGAGTCAGGGATGCCATTCAACCATCTCATCGTCTGTTGTCTCCTTCTCCTCCTGCCTTCAATCTTGCCCAGCATCTGGCTCTTGTCTAATGAGTCAGCTCTTTGCAACAGGTGGCCAAAGTATTGAAGCTTCAGCTTCAGCATCAGTCCTTCCAATAGATATTCAAGATTGATTTCCTTTGGGATTGACTTGTTTGATATCCTTGCAGTCCAAGAAACTCACAAGAGAATTCCCCCACATCAGTGTTCAAAAGCATCAATTCTTCAGCTCTTGGCCTTCCTTATGGTCTAACTCTCACATGCATACATGACCACTCGAAAAACCATGCCTTTGACTATATGGACCTTTGTTGGCAAAGTAATGTCTCTGATTTTTAATATGCTGTCTAAGATTGTCATAGCAATAAATATGAATGGAGCTTAAACAATACAAAATACACACACACAAAAAAAGGGTGAGATCTAAGATCTGGGTCACCATGAATAACTGTTTTGAAAACTATTTTAAAACAAGACATTAATCCCTGTATGGTTTCACTTTTTCTATGTATAAATGGAGTGAGTTGGACTGATGTTTCAAGTATTTTCCAAATTCTAATCAATGAGGAAAACATGAATAACAGTATTTGAAGGGGAAAGCATTTGACTTCCCTGGCAGTGGTTAAGACTCTGTACTTTCAATACAGGGACTGATTTGATCCCCAGTTGGGGAACTAAGATTCCACATGCTATGTGGCATGGCCCACAACAATAAAATAATACAAGTAAAAATTAGATTGTTATAAAGAAAAAAAAAGCAATCTTTTAGCTAGTGATTCTGTAACAAAAATGTGGCTGTAATTGTCACTAAAAAATGAGGTTTCCCAGCATATATTTTCCTCCTTTTTTGTAATCTTTTGACAAGCAAAATGAGCCAGTTTCCAGAATCTAGGCTTTACTTAGTACATTGAGAGATTCTTATAAGTCAAACTAATTAGGAAAAATTATGCAACAGTATAGACCTGAGGCTAGGAAAAAAACAAAACAAAAACCACTGCTGAATAATATGTTGCTGTGAATCTCAGTCTGTATTGGTTTGTCATTTTTGTGTTTTAATAACACACTTGATAAAACAATGTATACAGACTATTGGACCACGTGTTCTACTTTTTATGGTTATTTTGTAAGTAAGAGAAGTCTCTGCATGTACGGTCTATAACTATCCATTTTCCACCCACTAATTTTTGGGCAAATCAACTGTGTTAATGATAAATACGGGGTGACTAAGTAACAACATGAGGAGACTCTGAAAGAGTTCATTCATATCATTAATAATGGTGCCTATGACTCAACTGCATTTTAAAATACAAATCTGGTATTTTTATTTACTTGGTTTAATACTGAAAAATGATTATTTTCAAGATAAGTATAACAGCTATGTGTCAAAATAACTTCTCAAAGATGCCTCCGTTGCCATCATCATCGCAGGACTTTGAGTTGGCCATGCCATTTCAGATTCATTTTTAACTGTTTTCTAGAAAATATGCTAAAGAGCCACCAATTTGAAATCCCTAAAACTAAAAATACCCTCTCAGGTTTTCAAAGCAATGTTGTTTGTTCTAGCTAGCAAAGGCTGATTGTCATGGTCATATGTTCCTTATCAGGGGTCATTTTCCAATGTCAGGGTATAAGGCAACCTCTTACATTTAATCAGTAACTCCCAGTTTCTCCTGTCTTTTCAGAACCACATATAGCTGAGGGCAATTTTTAAATTCATTCTCAAAAAAATTATCAAAGCTAAGAAAATGATTTGATGAAGTAGTACTTTATGGAGAGATAACATTTTCTGCTACAATTCATTTTCCTAAGTTATAATAATCGAAGACAAAACACAACTGATTTTTTTTTTTTCTTTTCTAGCTTCCTCCACCCCACTTCTTTTATCCCCTTTTCCTTCAAGTGCAGAGATGGAATTTGACAAAGTTTGTTTTGGGAAACACTAATTAAGCACATTCTAGTTGCCAAAATGTGATAGGTGATAATTGGGAATTGGTCGTTGGTGTTTGTGTATTTAAATAGATGCAGGCATAGTACCAGTATAGTAGTAGTAGTTTAGTCGCTAAGTCGTGTCCGACTCTTGGCAACCCCATGGACCGTAGCCTGCCAGGCTCCTCTGTCCATGAGATTCTCCAGGCAAGAATACTTGAGTGGGTAGCCGTTCCCTTCTACAGGGGATCTTCCCAACCCAGGGATCAAATCCTGGTCTCCCACATTACAGGTGGATTCTTTAACAGCTGAGCCACAAGAGAGCCCAAGAAAGACTTCAGCTTGAGTTGCTTCAAATAGTTGCAAGCAATGAAGACAATGCCTCTCCACTCTGGTGTGACATTTAATTTTTTGGTGCTAAATAGTCAATGTATTTTTAAGAGATAGAGATCAAATTGCAGACATCCACTGGATCATTGAAAAGCAAGAGAGTTCCAGAAAAACATCCATTTCTACTTTATTGACTATGCCAAAACCTTTGACTTTTTGGATCACAATAAACTGTGGAGAATTCTGAAAGAGATGGGAATACCAGACCACCTGACCTGCCTCTTGAGAAACCTATATGCAGGTCAGGAAGCAACAGTTAGAACTGGACATGGAACAGACTGGTTCCAAATAGGAAAAGGAATACATCAAGTCTGTATATTGTCACCCTGCTTATTGAACTTATATGCAGAGTGTATCATGAGAAACGCTGGGCTGGAGGAAGCACAAGCTGGAATCAAGATTGCCGGAAGAAATGTTAATAACTTCAGATATGCAGATGACACCACACTTATGGCAGAAAGTGAAGAACTAAAGAGCCTCTTGATGAAAGCAAAAGAGGAGAGTGAAAAAGTTGGCTTAAAGCTCAAGATTCAGAAAACAAAGATCATGGCATCCGGTCCCATCATTTCATGGCAAATAGATGGGGAATCAGTGGAAACAGTGGCTGACTTTATTTTTAGGGGCTCCAAAATCACTGCAGATGGTGAATGCAGCCATGAAATTAAAAGACATTTGCTCCTTGGAAGGAAAGTTATGACCCACCTAGACAGCATATTAAAAAGCAGAGACATTATTACTTTGCCAACAGAGGTCCGTCTAGTCAAGGCTATGGTTTTTCCAGTGGTCACGTGTGGATGTAAGAGTTGGACTATAAAGAAAGCTGAGCACTGAAGAATTGATGCTTTTGAACTGTGGTGTTGGAGAAAACTTTCGAGAGTCCCTTGACCTGCAAGGAGATCCAACAAATCCATCCTAAATATCAGTCCTGGGTGTTCATTGGAAGGACTGATGTTGAAGCTGAAACTCCAATACTTTGGCCACCTGATGTAGAGAGCTGACTCATTTGAAAAGACCCTGACGCTGGGAAAGTTTAAGGGCAGGAAGAGAAGGGGATGACAGAGGATGAGATAGTTGGATGGCATCACTGACACAATGGACATGAGTTTGGGTGGACTCCGGGAGTTGGTGATGGGCAGGGAGCCCTGTCGTGCTGTGGTCCATGGGTTCTCAAAGAGCTGGACACGACTGAGCGACTGAACTGAACTGAGGAAATGGAAAATCATATAAATGCTCTTAAGATGAGTTTTTTAAAATAGTTTAAAGAGGAAGATTAAATGCTAAAAACACAGGGTCCTAGCAACATAAAATAAAGAGGAAATACTTGGATCTCAAATAGTTTATATCTGATTCATCTCTCAGAGAAACTAATTCAAGGACATGCCATATACCCGTGGCAGATTCCTGTTGATGTATGGCAAAACCAATACAATATTGTAAAGTTAAAAAAAATAATAATAAATAATAAAAAAAGAAGAAAACCCATAAAAAAAATCCTATCATGTCTTACAATTCTAACTTACTGAACAAAATCTAGTTGCTAAAACATACTGGTATATATGATAAAATGACTTTCCCCCCTCCGTAATATTTAATACTAAAATAACAACGTGGGAAAGTACTTTTCTTCCTTGATTTACTTGACAGAAACATATCAGTATTAAGCAATTAAACCAAAGGGACTGTCTGTCCTCATTATTTAAATATAAGAAAACATTATACTTATTTCATTCTTTCACAAAAGCATTTGGTGGAATGTAATTTTGCAAGCAGGGTCCCTTCATTTTCTAATTCATTTTCCCTGGGGATTAATTTTTTTTTTTTTTTTCAGATGGTGACAAGGTTTTCAAATTCTTACTCTAAACTCATTTAAAACTGTGTAAAAAGCAATGCTTGTTATATTGGATTTGTAGATGCCTCAAGTTAACATCAATTCCATTTATAAATTAGAGAAAAAGATATACTCTTTTTCAATTGAATAATGAAGGCCTAAAAGAATAAAGCAGAAATAGATGTTTTTCTGGAACTCTCTTGTTTTTTCGATGATCCAGCGGATGTTGTCAATTGGATCTCTGGTTCCTCTGCCTTTTCTAAAACCAGCTTGAACATCTGGAAGTTCACAGTTCACCTATAGCTTGAAGCCTGGCTTTGAGAATTTTGAGCATTACTTTACTAGCATGTGAGATGAGTGTCATTGTGCAGTAGTTTGAGCATTCTTTGGCATTAGGTTTCTTTGGGTTTGGAATGAAAACTGACGTTTTCCAGTCCTGTGGCCACTGCTGAGTTTTCCAAATTTGCTGGCATATTGAGTGCAGCACTTTCACAGCATCATCTTTCAGGATCTGAAATAGCTCAACTGGAATTCCATCACCTCCACTAGCTTTGTTCATAGTGAGGCTTTATAAGGCCCACTTGGCTTCACATTCCAGGATGTCTGTGTCTCGGTGAGTGATCACACCATCGTGATTATCTTGGTCATGAAGATCTTTTTTGTATAGTTCTTCTGTGTATTCTTGCCACCTCTTCTTAATATCTTCTGCTTCTGTTAGGTCCATACCATTTCTGTCCTTTATCGAGCCCATCTTTGCATGAAATGTTCCCTTGGTGTCTCTAATTTTCTTGAAGAGATCTCTAGTCTTTCTCATTCTGTTGTTTTCCTCTATTTCTTTGCATTGATCGCTGAGGAAGGCTTTCTTATCTCTTCTTGCTATTCTTTGGAATTCTGCATTCAGATGCTTGTATCTTTCCTTTTCTCCTTTGCTTTTCACTTCTCTTCTTTTCACAGCTATTTGTAAGGCCTCCTCAGACAGCCATTTCAGACATCTATTTCTGCTTTATTGACTATGCCAAAGCCTTGACTGTGTGGATCACAATAAACTGTGGAAAATTCTGAGAGAGATGAGAATACCAGACCACCTAAACTGCCTCTTGAGAAAGCTATATGCAGGTCAGGAAGCAACAGTTAGTACTGGACATGGAACAACAGACTGTTCCAAATAGGAAAAGGAGTACATCAAGGCTGTATATTGTCACCCTGCTTATTTAACTTATATGCAGAGTACATCATGAGAAACGCAGGGCTGGAAGAAGAACAAGCTGGAATAAAGTTTGCCGGGAGAAATATCAATAACCTCAGATATATAGATGACACCACCCTTATGGCAGAAAGTGAAGAGGAACTAAAAAGCCTCTTGATGAAAGTGAAAGTGGAGAGTGAAAAAGTTGGCTTAAAGCTCAACATTCTGAAAATGAAGATCATAGCATCTGGTCCCATCACTTCATGGGAAATAGATGGGGAAACAGTGGAAACAGTGTCAGACTTTATTTTTTGGGCTCCAAAATCACTGCAGATGGTGACTGCAGCCATGAAATTAAAAGACGCTTACTCCTTTGAAGAAAAGTTATGACCAACCTAGATAGCATATTGAAAAGCAGAGACATTACTTTGCCAACAAAGGTCCATCTCGTCAAGGCTATGGTTTTTCCTGTGGTCATGTATGGATGTGAGAGTTGGACTGTGAAGAAGGCTGAGTGCCGAAGAATTGATGCTTTTGAATTGTGGTGTTGGAGAAGACTCTTGAGAGTCCCTTGGACTGCAAGGAGATCCAACCAGTCCATTCTGAAGGAGATCAGCCCTGGGATTTCTTTGGAGGGAATAATGCTGAAGCTGAAACTCCAGTACTTTGGCCACCTCATGCGAAAAGTTGACTCATTGGAAAAGACTCTGACGCTGAGAGGGACTGGGGGCAGGAGGAGAAGGGGACGACCCAGGATGAGATGGCTGGATGGCATCACCGACTAAATGGACTTGAGATTCAGTGAACTCTGTGAGTTGATGATGGACAGGGAGGCCTGGCGTGCTGCGATTCATGGGGTCACAAAGATTCGGACACGACTGAGTTACTGAACTGAACTGACTGAAAAGAATGTGCCTCGTGATTTCTAGGTAAATTTTTTACGTCACATATTCTGGAAGAATAAAGCAGATTTAAGAACTAGTACTATATTTTCATTGGGTGTTCTCTTAAAAAGAACTTTACACAAATGCAGAAACAGATCAAACTGTTATCCCCATTCATCTCTTAGAGAAACAGCAGGTGAAACAACTGTTTTACATCCTAAGAACTGTCATCAGGCATCAATCTCTTTTATTTCACCCTCAAGTGGTTCCATCGAGTTTTGAGAACTGAAATGCTTTGCATTCTTTTTTAAATTGAGTACTGAAAATTGAGAATACAAAATTGTGATGTTCATTTTGCCTCAATGCAAAATGCCCCTCTCCAAGATTCCTGAAATGTCTTTTTTTGCTGATGTAAGAAATTCTTTAAATTTGCAGTACTGGTAAAACTTGTGCTAACACGAACTGGATAGCCATTTATATAGGGACCACTAAAAACTTTTTATTGCTCCTCTAATACAAAACCTGGAGTTGTTATCAGAATATTATTTGGGAAATGTTTACAATATTCCCTCATCAATGCATTTATATGCTTAAATACATATATGTTTAAGTCATGTATCTTTTTATTAGATACATCTTATACATTTCTATTTTTTTTAAAAATACAGATTCCAAGTATTCTCCCATAAAGTATTGAAGACTTTATGGGATTTTTAACGTAACTCTTGAATGTTTTAAATTCAGTTTTTCAGGGGATTTCTTCTAAATGAACAAAGTACATTAAATTAAAGTTTATTGAATAGCATTTAGAGATAAATCACTGCTTGAATCCAAAAATGGTGAAATAAACATTTAAAAGAGAATGGAAAAAAAAAAAAGGAACGACAATTTGAATAATTTTTTGGACCAGAAGGTATCAATGTAATAGGAAGGAACAAATTAGACTCTATATTGGATCTATTTCTCTTACTTTAACTCTTGTATTCTCTTACTAGTTTTGCATGTTAATAATTAAAAAGAATGTTGTCTATAGCTTGAAATAGCCCATTCTCAAGGTTCTGACCTTTAAAGATGTAACACTTTTCCACTTATATAGAGACACAAATTTGCAGAACTGAGAAAGGGAGATTTATAAAAACACCTCAATCAGATCTATATGACAGCTACAAAAACAAAGGTACCAAGAATTTTGTAACAACCAAACATGCCCCTTCCCTTTTACTAAGCCTGAATTTAGAAGCCTGAATTCTAAATCTGCTACAATGGTCACTAGGGAACCATCTAATTGTTTTTCTGAATAAAGTCACTATTCCTTGCATAAACACCTGTCTCTCCTTATTGGTGTGTTCTGCAGTGAGCATTATAAACTTGGACCCAATTAACTTCAACTTTGACTTTTTGAAAAGAAACAATCACTTTTCAAACTTAAACTTTTAGGACCATTCAGGTCCATTTTACTGGTAAACTTCTATGACTGTATTTGAAAAGACTATTTAGCACTGTATATCCTATACACTGGAGAAGGCAATGGCACCCCACTCCAACACTCTTGCCTGGAAAATCCCATGGACAGAGGAGCCTGGTGGGCTGCAGTCCATGGGATCGCTGAGAGTTGGGCACAACTGAGCGACTTCACTTTCATTTTTATGCATTGGAGAAGGAAATGGCAACCCACTCCAGTGTTCTTGCCTGGAGAATCCGAGGGACAGGGGAGCCTGGTGGGCTGCCGTCTATGGGGTCGCACAGAGTCGGACACGACTGAAGCGACTTAGCAGCAGTATCCTATACACTATGATATTTATTTTTTCTTCTTATGTCCATGTTTATTCCTTCACATACTTGATGAACAAAGTATTAGATAAATTCCTTGAATCTGGGAATTATACCTCATCTCCCAGAAATCTACAAATTGAAGTTGCTATACTGGGCTGCAGAAGGTCAATACATGCTATAAGGTATACAAAATGTCCCCTCTAAGGCTCTGAAATCAGATTTCCCTTTGGAAGAAAATAACTACCCAATTAAGTATCTCTCTGAATTCTATTGAGCTCCAACTGATACCTCTTGAAAAGCTTTTTACATTTTATTTATCATTTTTTAATTTATGTTTGGCTGTGCAATGTGGCTTGTGGGATATTAGTTCTCTGACTAAGGATTGAACCTGAGACATAGGTAGTGAAAGCTTGGAGATCTAAACGCTGGACTGTCAGAGAATTCCCTAAAAGACTTGAATGGGACCCTCTTTTACAATGTTTGTTAGTCTTATAAGCTCTACCTTTACTTTTTCTTCTGGTTACCTCGTACTTCAAAATTAGAAGTAGGAAGAAGCCTGGAGACTGACTACAACCCCAACCATACCCCTTACAGAGGGATAACAAAATGAAGAAGAGAGGGCTCAAGAAAAGTTTCATAATTCATCTTTTCTACCTAATCTCACAGACAGTCTTGTAGGAAGGAATTTGGTTTTCTGGAAAAGAACATTATATCAAAACCCAGAAATATTCATAAAAAACTCAAGCCATTTCATTTTTTCTAAAGCATAGTTTTTCATAATATTAATTCCCATTTCAACCTTAGATAACACTTTCCTATACTTGGTTTCATGCTTATACTGGCTAGACCAGGTAGCTCTGTTCTGATTTTTTTTTTTTTTTAATTTTGTTTTATTTTCATATAATAACCCATTTTCTCTAATTATGGTCATTAATGTTGTTTCTTTCTGTATGAGTTATTATAACATATAACACTTATATGGTGGGTTAAATATATTTAGAGGGTTTTGTTTACTTTTTAAAATATTTTTGTGGGGCAGATTGGCTGTATGTTTATTTTTGAATGAACTACAAGGAAACTTAGCATTTAAAACTTTGATTCTTCACTATGAGCCATCTTTTTTTTTGCCATTTTACAAAGTGAATTTACATTTAACATAAGGATTTAATATGTCCCTGATTAATTCTATGATGTAAAAGTTATTCAACCACTCAGGTCTCATCTGCAAAACATGGTAATTATAGAACATGCAAAGTGTGAAGGAGATGGCCTGAACTAGAACAAGCACATTAGCAACCACTGATTTTACTTAAATTATAGAACTAATACCATGGAAATGGTCACAGTTAAAAGAGAAAGCCAGGACATTTTTTCTTTATTCTGATTATTTGATCACAGACTAATATCTTGTTTAAGGTATTATAAAGTGTGGACAGACTAGAAGGCAAGAAGTTACAAGGGTTTAATTTAAAGCCATCTCAGTCAAGTAAATTAACATATTTTAATAACTTCCTACATCATAGTAATAAGCCTGAAGCAGTTCTAGAATGTGTAGGCTGAGGTGGGAAGGCAGCCCAGAAGGGAGCTTGATAAACTGTAAACAATTTCAAAGATTATAGGCAGTTAATGGAATGATGAGAACAAGATTGTATCTTCCATTTGAGAGGACATCAGCAGATAATTTAAGTAAATTAGTTAGCAACCATGTTCAGGTAACAGTAACATATTGAAATAGTTATATTATTCCAGGCTTTTTCTGTCTTTCAGAATCACCTACAAAATATTCATAAAAGTAAGTAGCTGTACTTATAATAATCTGTGACAATACCTAAAGTTTCTTTTGACTGCAAAAAAAATCTGATGGCCTCATAACTTAAAAGGAACAACTAGCCCAAACTCCAGTACTCTTGCCTGGAAACTCCTATGGATGCAGGAGCCTGGTAGGCTGCAGTCCATGAAGTCGCGAAGAGTCGACACGACTGAGCGACTTCACGTTCACTTTTCACTTTCATGCATTGGAGAAGGAAATGATAACCCACTCCAGTGTTCTTGCCTGGAGAATCCCAGGGACGGAGGAGCCTAGTGGGCTGCCGTCTATAGGGTTGCACAGAGTCGGACACGACTGAAGCGACTTCAATGTCGACACGACAGCAGCAGCCCAAATTACAAACTGCTTCACTTTGTAGTCCCAAATTAGGGTCTGTAATCACTTTAGTATATGCTTGAGTATTAAGTATCATGACTCTAAACTCATTTAAATGTGTTAGCATTTATAATAACCCAGGTTAGTGGATGGAAGTATGGATTGTTTGGCTGATATTGGGAAAGCTGAAAAATACATCACATTTTTGAATCAGGTTTATTTTTCATTATCTTTACATATGTCTCTTTACATAGATGCTTAATGTCAGTTTCTTCTTAATCTTCTAAGTAAAGGAAAATTGTGCAAAAAATTAGTAAAATAAATGTGTCAATAGTCATAGCCATAGTATCAATGTTGTCCCTTAAGTTATTGTTCATGCATCTTTATCTTAAAATCGCTTGGGTTCCAGAAGGAATATGAAAATTGCACATTTCAAATCTGTATTTCCTTTTTCTAAAGTTCTAGTAGGAAATGTTAATGTTTTTCTTTAATGACACTGGGTGGGTGGGAAGTTCTCAGCATATTAGTATAAGTTAGTAATTGAGCTAGTACTATGCTTTTATGTTGTACAATTTAGATTGTGTATAAGTGCTCATAAAACAAATCTCACTCTTCTATAGAATATGGTTTCGGACTATAAATATGCCCAAAGGCTCAGCAAAGGGTATCTGACTATAAATTTAGAAGAAAGAAAGAAAGAAGGCAGTTTTCACTGCTTTTCCTGAACATTAAATTCTCTCTCTCCTTTTTTAATATCCCTGGAATTCATGTGCATTCAGAAGCAGGCTAGAACATATTAGCTGTTTCTTGTTGTTACTCTTGTTCTTTATTCTGTAGAAATAATGCTTGAATTCACGTTTCTCCAGAAAGGAAATTATTTAATTCAATTTGATCATTTCTGTCTTGAATTGTTCCTTCTGATGTGTTGCTGTATTTTAGGTTCAGAGCTCAATTAATGAAATTACAGTGCTGTTTTCTTTCGCTGAGTGCCTTTTAAATAAAATGATTTAACCAGGAAACGACTTTGTGAGTAATCATATTTATCTCAGCATGCATTCTGTTTGTCTCTGGTTTGATCAAATAAAGACATGACATATGTCTAGAGATTCTATCAATACTATAAGCCTCACTACTTATCATTATTAACACCCCCAAACCTAATTCCATAAAAAGTGTTCTAACTCTATATACCAGTTATATTTATGACATCATCTAATTAAAAGCAGGAATCTTATGGATAATCCTTATCTTATGCTGGTATGTATGCCTCTCTGGGTGACATTGTCTGTAGCTCAATGATGAATGAAAAAAGTGATGAAAATAAATCTCTTTATGCATGCCAGAAATTGAGGTCAACAATCGAGTTTTCTTGGGAAGGAGTTTTTTCCATTCAGATTTAAGGTGTTTTCTCATTTTTTGTATTTAAAACATTGTTTCTTTCATTGAAGTATGGTGATTGTACAGTAGCTGCATCAATATATATTTTACTGAATTGGCTACATGCATTTTATTGATGTTTTTGTTATGATGCATTATTTCTATATGTAACAAATCCATTTCTTATGCATTTTGCTGTTCCAAAAAAACTCACAATCTGGGAGGGATGGTATAAGATTGAATTAAAATTTTATAACTACATTTTTAATCCTTATGAAAAAAATGAGTATTACATGACATATTCATATTAGAAAATAGAGGAAGGGGAAGAGTTTCAGCAAGTTTCTCTCTTGAACTCCCCTACATCTTGAAAACCTTTCTGAGAGCATTGGAACTCAGAGTAAATTTCATAAGAGCAAGACTGACTGATGTCTACTGACCAATGATTAGGGATGAGAAAGTATCCTAAATTTTTAAAGAAGAGAACAGAGTATATTTTACATATAAGTTAAGCCTGAATTTTCTTCTGGACAACATTCAGTTCAGTTCAGTCACTCAGTCATGTCTGACTCTTTGCAACCCTATGGACTGCAGCACATCAGGCTTCCCTGTCCATCACCAAGTCCCAGAGCCTACTCAAACTCATGTCCATTGAGTCATAGATACCATTCAACCATCTCTTCCTGTGTCATATGAATTCTGTGCATTATCGTATGTATAACATTTATAAAGCTGTAATAACAAACTATTCTCTTGCCTAAATAATTTATAATTAGTCATCATACAGGTAATATGGGTAATATGTATGCATAGGTTGAAGATTAAAAAAAAAAACACAACAGGTGTGTACTCTTTTTTAATGTTTCTAGTTACACCTGACCCCTCCACAATTATCTCAATTTCGCATCATATGTACGTTTTTCTAAATTTCTTTACCAACGCAGTATGTTCTCATCTTAATATAAATGACACCACATTTTATCTATTCTCATATAACCTTCTTCTCATTAATTGTAGATCCCATTATTGAAATGCATCCACAGTGGCATATGCAGCAATGATTTATATATGAACCTGATAAAATAAATGAATCTATTCTTGTATTAATGGTCATTTCAGGTAGTTTCTACTTCTTTTCCCCACTAAAAACAGTGCTTTGACCTCTCTTGCAAATGCTTCCTGATGAACATATGGGTGCTTTAAACATCTATGTACTCAGGGCTTAAAATGCTGAAGAGCATTTTCACTTTACCAGATAACCCCAAATTGTTTCTCCAGGACTTGCATGAGAATTTGCTTTGTCCCACATCTTTAGTAACATTTGTCATAAGGAAATTTCTAAAATGCATTATATTTGTTAGTGGGAAATGATACTTTCAAACCACACTGTGGAATACCTCAATCCTGCAATTCCTTAATTATCAGCACTATTTCTTGGTAAATTACTAATATATAAAACATATTAGAAAAAAATATTGAGTATATTTGTGCATCCTGAGTTGACAAAAGCCTCTGTAATTCCCTTTTGCTATCTATCTTAAAAAACGGGATGGACAAAATGTCGCCTGAATTTTTCAAACTGGAGGCAAGAAAGTTGGATTTTTGTACTCTTGAATTCAGTTATTAGCTAAGGGTCAGCATGATGGAAGGTGATGTGCACTCCTAGGTATTTCTAACTCTCTCTTTAAGCATTGATGCTCCATTAGTTGGGGGGTCACTTCACTCACTCACATTTCCTATAGATGTGTAGAGAGTGGGCCACTAAAGGAAAATATACACGTTGAAGTAAGTAGAATGGCACACAGAGAAAGAGGGACAGCGTTTCTAGGACATCTGAGCCAAGCACCACAGCATCCTGTATGAAGAATCAGGGTAAGTTGGTAAGCTTAAAAAGGATTCAAGCCAAAGTTCTCTACTGAGAATGTTTCCTCTGGTGCTCTCTTTGTGGACTTAATATATTCAACATTGTGATCAATCACATCAGTGAAGACACTGAAAGTATATATATCAAATATGAAGATAAACTCAAATCAGAAAAAAATCTGCAAATGTTTAACCTTGGTCACACTGAGTTCCAAATGCTCCCAGTAGCCATGATTGTCAAAAACCAAGAAAACAAAAGTTTAAACATTGATTGGTATTTTAAAATTCACATTTTAAATACAGGAAGGAGAACTGGGAAAAAAATAAATTGATGGGTTTTAATTGACCATGTACCTAGGGCAGTCAAAATTCACTACGGTGAATTTCTAAACTAACATAATGAATAATAATAGATTGCTTTAATGGAAGGAAACTGTCTAAATCAATTTAGCTGTGTTGTTCTGTTTATCTCACATTTAGGAGGTTATTTGCCTTGGGCTGCCATTGTTTTGAAAATAGCATAAAACAAAAATCAGCCAGAGCAGAAAGTGGCATCAGAATAGTGATGGGATTTGGAAAAAGATTATATAAAGAAAAAAATACATTTTGATGTTGGAGGACCTCAAAATCTGATGATAAGTTCTTTCCATCCCCATGTGTACATGCTAAGTCACTTCAGTCGTGTCGGACTCTTTGTGACCCTATGGATCTTAACCCATCAGGATCCTCTGGATTCCCATGGGATCCCCAGGTAAGAATACTAGAGTGGGTGGCTAGGCCCTCCCAACTCAGGTAGCAAACCCAAGTCTCATGTCTCCTGCTTTAGCTGGTGGGTTCTTTACCAGTAGTGCTACCTGGGAGAACTGAAGAACTATGGCTGAAGGTTCATAACATTATACAGGAGGTGGTGACCAAAATCTTCCCCAAGAAAAAGAAATGCAAAAAGGCAAAATGGTTGTTGGAGGAAGTCTTAGAAATAGTTGAGAAAAGAAGAGAAGAAAAAGGCAAAGGAGAAATGGAAAGATATACCCATCTGAATGCAGGGTTCCAAAGAATAGTAAGGAGAGATAAGAAAGCATTCTTAAGTGAACAATGCAAAGAAATAGAGGAAACAATAGAATGGGAAACTAGAAATCTCTTCTAGAAAATCAGAGATACCAGGAGAACCCTTTATGCAAAGATGAGCACAAAAAAGTACAGAAAGAGTATGGGCCTAACAGAAGCAGAAGATATTAGGAAGAGGTGGTAAGAATACACGGCAAACTATCCATAAAAGTCTTAATGACCCAGATAACCATGATGGTGTGATCACTCAACTAGAGCCAGACATCCTAAAGTGTGAAGCCAAGTGGTCCTTAGGAAGCATTACTACGAACTAGTAGAGGTGATAGAATTCCAGTTGAGCTATTCCAGATCCTAAAAGATAATGCTGTGAAAGTGCTGTGCTCAATATGCCAGCAAATTTGGAAAACTCAGCAGTGGCCACAGGACAGGAAAGGTCAGTTTTCATTCCAATCTCAAAGAAAGGCAAGGCCAAAGAATGCTCAAGCTACCACACAATCACACTTTTGAGCTTTCTTTGGACAGCAAGGAGATCAAATAGTCAATACCAAAGGAAATCAACCCTGACTATTCATTGGAAGGACTGATGCTGAAGCTGAAGCTCCAATACTTTGGCCACTTGATGCAAAGAGCTGACTCATTGGAAAAGATCCAACTTCAGCTGAGATTTTAACAGGCAACCCTAATTTACCATATCATTCACTAATTTGGACAAAGGCACATACTCATATAATATATTAATATATGGGAAACTGAAGTTTGCATATGTGAAAACCCTCACAAAACCCTTTGCAAATTCTTGGAAGACTTAGACTACAAAAAATATAAATTTCATTTAAGAATATTAGATTCATCTTTGTTGAGGAATTTAAAAGTTATTTAACACTGGCAATCAATGCAGTTACATTACTTTTAAAGTAGCAAAAGAGACCATATCCCTATATACGTATTCCTTTTGTCTTTTAAATAACTAAATCTGAAGATCATGATTATCAAAAAATAAAAACAAAACAAGTGGAAGAAAATGAAATAAAAAAACTTAATCATCTAATACCTGTAAATAGATATGCATTTTATATATATATATACATGAAATTTACTCTTTGATTTATCTTATGATTTATCAAAAATCTTAAATTTATCACAGAACCCCATTAGAACTACTTTTGCTGCATCCTGAAGGTTTGGGTCATCATGTTTTCATTGTCATTTGTTTCTAGGAGGTCTTGATTTCTCTTTTTATTTCTTCAGTAACCTGTTCATTGATTTAAACATATTGCTTAATCTCCACCTGTTTGTTTTTAAGTTTGTTTTTTTTTTTTTTTCCTGTAACTGATTTCGTGAAAGGGAGGTTCAAGAGGGAGGGCGTATATGTATACCTATGGCTGATTCATGTTGATGTGTGGCAGAAATCAATACAATATTGTAAAGCAATTATCCTTCAATTAAAAATAAATATATTAAAAAATAAATTTTTAAAAATCTAAATTTTAGATTATTTAAGATTATAATTTCTTTCATATAATATGAAACTATTTAATATAAGACTTCCCTGGTGGTTCAGTTGGTAAAGAATTTGCCTGCAATATAGAAGACCCAGGTTTGGCCCTGGACTGGAAAGATTCCCTGGTGAAGGAAATGGCAAGCCACTCCAGTGTTCTTGCCTGGAGAATCCCAGAGACAGAGGAATCTGGCAAGCTACAGTCCATGGTTTTGAAAAGAGTTGGACATGATTCAGCAGCTAACATACTGAATTTATATATTAAGGTCTCCCTAATGACTCAGACAGTAAAGAAGAATGCAGGAGACCGAGATTCAATCCCTGGGTTGGAAAGATATCAAGGAGATCTCAAAGATTTCAAGGAGATCTTCCCCAGGGCATCTCCCACTAAAAGTTGATTACAAACATAAAATCAAAATTTCTTTAGTGATTTTTAACAAACTCAAAATAAGCAAAGGTAAATAACCTTTAAATTTGTTAAAAATAGAATTCCAAAGAGCTAGCACAGTTACTTATGTAATAAGCATGCTTATTAAAGTATTGTCATTTTATTTCAGAAGAATATGGTTTTTTCAATAGCAAGCAGTTTTTTAACGTTACTTCAGCGTGTACATGTTTCCATTCTATTCCACGCCATTGAGGGCCCGTTTGCCTTTCTGTTCTATTGTACTGTGTGTATGTTTCCTCTGCTTTTCTTTCTTTCAGTTTCAACTGTGGCTCCCTTTTGCCTCATACATTTCTTCTGACACTAAAGCTATGTATTTTATTCTACCAGTGGCTTGTCCTGAGGATAATTGTAAAATCTGTCTTCTTCCAATTATGAGAGGTATTCTATAATTCTTTGGGGTATATTCGTTTTTGAGATGTGTGCCCATAACTCCGAATAATGTTGCCCATTTAAGCTTGATCTATTGCTTTTCTTTTCTGTCGGAGTGACTCCAACCTAGAGTTAATGGACTTTTGTTTATAATCTCTAACCTCCTCCTTACCTACATTCTGTCTCACAAATACTTTAGTGTAAGTCATTTATGAAATTGTACGCCACAAAAGTAATATGAGACCAACTACTTTTTTCAAAGGGTAAACTATTATTACATTTTTTCCAGGTACCATACAAATATAATATTTAAACATGGTCAACTGAGAAAGACACTGAACTAAAATAAGCTTAGTTGTAGAAATAGCTTGCTTAGATTTGTCACTGAAACCAAAAGCCTAAGGAATTAATATCACAGAAGTTACATCCTAGATAATATTATAAACAGGACATATTCTTCATTTTACAGTTGAATCTATATATCTAACTGGTAATTCTATGTATTGCTGTGAATATATGGTAAATTCTTGTTGATACATGTTCTCTTGAATATAGTCAGTCTGTGAAAACTCCTGTTCCTGATTTCATACAATTTTCTTCAGCTTCATTATTCCAACTTCCATAATGGCTCACAATATCCATGTTTTTATCTTACTCAATACCCTAGTTTCTAGAACACACTCTCTGTCATGACAATGTCAGCTCTATTCCACTTGAGTTTTGCCTATAGTATGTATGTTATTATAGGTAGTGTAGTATTATTATCTATAGGTACATCTTGAGTTTTGTGATGAACTAGAATATACAGTTTTTGCCTTGTTAAGTATGTACGGTTATCTTTCAAGGTAACACTGTCCTTTGATTAATCTGGTCTCCCAATGCTCGCCCCCTTGAGATTTCATTCCACAAGGTATTTCGCTGGAGTCTGTGGCCATCAGGTCGTCATGTTAGCCACTCCATCACATCTCTTACCATTCAGTTCAGTTCAGTCGCTCAGTCGTGTCCGACTCTGCAATCCCATGAACTGCAGCACGCCAGGCCTCCCTGTCCATCACCAACTCCTGGAGTTCACTCAGACTCACATCCATCGAGTCAGTGACGCCATCCAGCCATCTCATCCTCTGTCGTCCCCTTCTCCTCCTGCCCCCAATCCCTCCCATTAGCCTTAATTTATTTACAACTAAACTTCTACCACAATCATGTGGTCAAAATAAGCCTCAGGTATCCCCAGCGACTGGGACATCCCTGATGACTCTGACAGTAAAGAATCTGCCTACAGTGCTGGAAAACTGGGCTCAATCCCTGGGTCTGGAAAATCTCCTGGAAATCCAATTATTACATTTCTTAGATCCTGCACCAGGTAGCTCCGCATTATTAAGACAGGATAGAAACTGTCAGTGACAAATAGGTTTCTAGCTTTATCTGAAAACTTGGGTATTTCATGGATATTTAAAGATATGTATCTGTGAAGTAAATCAAAGACAAATATCATATGATATCACTCATACGTGGAATCTAATTTTTAAAAAATGAAACAAATTACCTTATTTACAAAACAGAAACAGACTTATAGATACTGAAAACAAGCTTACGTCTCCAGAGGGGAAATGTGGTTGGGGGGAGGGATAAATCAGGAGCTTGAAATGAGAATACACACACTAATATATGCAAGATAGATAACCAACAGGGACCTTCTGTATAGTACAGGGAACTCAGTATTCTGTGGTAAATTGTATGAGAAAAGAAACTAAAAGGAATGAGCATATGTTTATGTATAATTGAAGCACTGTGCTATACCTCTAAATTACAACATTGTAGGTTAACTATACTCCAATAAAATTAATTTAAAAAATAAATGTATCTGTGTTGAACTCGTCTAGATCTTTTCTATTTCACACTGTCATTGTTTCAAACCTCAAGACCCTAATCCAATTGGTCTTAAGGTAGCAGCATGTCACCTAGCCTCCCCTTAAAAACCATAATGTTTCCTTCTTTCCTCTCTCCTAATTAAAAATAATTTCCATCTTCACTTTGTCTTTCCTTATGTGTTGATGTAAATGGGGAGGAAAAAACCACCACGTATAATATTTATAATGACCTAATCTTTAAAAGGACAAAATTGAATTGTTATTGCAACTTGATATTTCAAGTTCATTTCAGGGACACATTGATGAGACAAAAAATAAGAACTGGTTTTGAATTTCAATGTAAAAGGTACTTTTCCATCATCTTTTTCTGCATTAATTATTCATAGCTACCTTGGCGTTCCTTCCCATTGTAATACTTTGGCAGAATTTTCAGGTATCAGAACACAGTAATTTTTCCAAAGATTAAAAAAAATCTTCTCCACCATATTTTGCACAGATAGTTTATTACCCCTAATTTCAACTGCAAGGAGATCCAACCAGTCCATTCTGAAGGAGATCAGCCCTGGGATTTCTTTGGAGGGAATGATGCTAAAGCTGAAACTCCAGTACTTTGGCCACCTCATGCGAAGAGTTGACTCATTGGAAAAGACTCTGATGCTGGGAGGGATTGGGGTCAGGAGGAGAAGGGGATGACAGAGGATGAGATAGCTGGATGGCATCACGGACTCAATGGACGTGAGTCTGAGTGAACTCTAGGAATTGGTGATGGACAGGGAGGCCTGGCGTGCTGTGGTTCATGGGGTCACAAAGAGTCGGACACGACTGAGTGACTGAATTGAACTGAACTGAGTTTCAACTGACTAAAACAATTAAACAAATGAAGCTATTACATTTCTAACAAAAGTCCTTACAAAAGTAACATTAAAAGCTGTCACAGAACACAATAATCTGTTCTATAGGTATAGTTTAACACAATTATTATTCTTTCATAGGCCTCTATTTTATGGGGTGTTGGTTCTCTCTAATGTAGGAAATTCATTTTTATAGTTTGAAGGTAGGACATAGACTTGTTACTTCACATATGATCTCAGAAAACGCAAAGAGCATTTATGACATATCCCGAGTACCTATCCATAGATAATAGCTAAATCAAGCACAGAAAAAAAGACATTTTGGCAAATGATCTCTAGGAAAAAGAATTCTAGGGAAAAAGAATTGTAATCTGGAATTACAAGAGATATTCCCTTGGAAAGTCCATTTCTCAAGTCCTGATGAGCTGAAGAACAATCAAATCTTCACAGTAACTTTTAAATGATGCATTCATTCATTCAAAAAATATTTAGATAAATAAGAGGGCTAGAGGACAGCAATATAACTCTGCTTATTTCATATGCCTTGTAAAATTCTACTAGAAAGTAAATTCATTGAGGGAAGGGATATTTCTCATCCATAAATCTTACACACTTATCCTATAAAAGAAACTGATTGTATTTCAGAAGTAATCTCCATCCTCAAAGTCCACAAGTGCACTTTCACTGGCAACACCATATCCTATAAATTCATAAGAAGGCAAATGTTTTATTAAAAAAAAAAATCTGTGTTGCCATAGAAAAATATTAAAATTGAAAGTTATATTACAGGAAATAAATAATCCTGTTTCAGTAAATGACTCAGAATTGATTAATAATCGTATCACACAAGACTGGTACTTATAAGACCATGTGTGATTCATTGACTCCATGAAGACGAATTCTTATTTGATATCATATCCTATGATACTACCTATTGTAAACCTGGAATTCAGTATTAGCAGAATGTGGATTACTAGCAGATGTTTGTCTTCAACAGCCACTCCCATCTTAAAAATGTTTTTTCATTAGGGTGTCTTCTCCTAGTCAAACTGAATGTCAGACACAATTTATATCTTCTATAATAAATACTATCACTTTTCCATTTGACAATAAAGCCATTGCTGGTTGCCAAACTTTGGTACAATTAAAATCACCTTAAAAATAAATGAAAAACTCCAAGGACCTATGCCTGGTGAAGTGAGATAAAACCCAACCCTATTTTTACCAATTTTCCTGAATGATTCTTATTCACACCAAAGCCAAATACTTGTTCAATTACTTCTTCCATTAAAATTGAATTTAACAACAACAACAAAAAAAAACTAAGAGATCCTCCCATTCATTCTTTGTCCTAAAAACTCTCATATCCACAGGTCAAACACACTCTCCAGTACTAAACATTCTTGTCCAATATTTTCATGATTTCTCTCTCCTAATATTGCATTTTATAGTCATATGATTGAAACAGTATGTATATAAAAAACAACAACAACAAAGCACCACTTTTTTTTTTTAAGAAACCCAGAGCAAATTGGTTAAATTTAAGATAAAACATACAATTTATGGGAAAATTAAGCTATACTTTTGAAAATAACCAGGTTCTGCATATTGTGTGCAGAGATAAGAAGATTCAAATTAAATAGCTCATTTTTCTTACAAGCTGTAGATGCACTGGCCTCCCAAATCCACTGTATGCATTAGTCTTTTGTCCTTGTACCTCTGGTCCCTATTCATTCCTCCTCCAGACTGTTTCATGACTGCTGACTCGTCATTCATGCCTCAGCTCAAGAGATGGATCTTAACAGCATTTACCAGTAATCTGAAGTTTCCACATCAATATTTTTAACTTAAATTTTTACCAATATTCTGTCTCTAGAGTGTTTACCTCCAGACCCCTAAAATGTGCATATAATAGGCAGTCAATAAACATTTGTAAAATAAATAAACAAATAAGAAAATTAATGACAAGGAAATAAATGAATGAAAAATTAATCTATTGTCATTTTTCAATAACTAATGCAGATTGCCATAGTCTAGAAACGTATGTATGTACATTCTTTCAACTATGTTAAGGCATTTTATGTCATATACAGGGAATTATCCCTTTCATGAGAGGAATTCTGCAAAATAAATGACTGAGCAACTTTCACTTTCACTAAAAATATAACACCCACAATCAGAACTAGAAAATACTTGATGACTTAATTGAATCAACTGACAAGGATTGGAAAAGGTTCTGGAAAGCTGCCTTTACTGCCAATCAATTGACTAATTTCACACTGTGTAAATTTAAGCACTAAACTGCAAGAGACCCGAATTTTCATTCTATCAGTAATCTAAATTAAATTTGCATTTTCTGTGTGTATAAAATTAAGGGGATGAAAATTTCACTTCAGCTTTGAGGTTCCATGAATGAAATGGACTTTAGGATTAGGAAGAAAAAATAACTTTGGCATTTCCTATTGAATATAAATATAAGCATATATTATCCTATGAATTCATAAATTCTCCAGCAATTTTGTGAAGCAAAAATTGACAACAATCTGCACTTCATAAAAATATAGTAATAACTCTTATTTGTATAACATTTTAGTTATAATCCATACTTTGGTCAGTAATTTGCAAGATACTTTCACTTACATTATCTTAATTGACCCTAACAACTAATGGATATATATATATGGCCCATGCATATCAGAGAAGGTATCATCTTTCCATTTTCCCTTCTGCACCTTTGTATCTCCCACAGAAAGATAGCTGATGTTTAGAGAACTTAAGTGAGTCAGTAAAGGGTACACAGCTTGCAGTCATTGACCTTTTTTGACCAAGTCAGTACACTAACTGCTAATAACCAATACTATTTCTTCCTTAGTGCTGAACTTGTCTGTAGCCCAATTATGGCTTATCTGCTCTATTTGTTCTTAAAATTGGATGCCAAAATTCTGAGTCTGATTCACATTTCTCTTATAAATTTCAAACCCATATATTCCAGTTGTCAGTTGGATACCCGATAGCTACCTAAAGTTCAATATTTCTGAACAGTCATTCCTAAGCCAGTTCTTTAAGCATATCCCCTGACACAGAAAATGACACCATTCATTATTTCAGTATCCTGAACTGAAAACTTGATGGCTATCCTTTATACTATCTAATCAATCTAGGGTGGAGGAAAGAATACTGATCAGATTTTGTAATGGGCAAAGTTGTTAGTAGACTCTAGCAAAGCAAACACACTAAAGAGGTGAAAAAGGAAATAAAGAAATGATCCCTCTGTTCATAACTGACAATTTATATCTTTGAGAAATTATAGTCTGGGTGACTTTAATATCATTGGGCAGAAAATTAGGCATTTTTGCAATATATAATTATCTCTTTCATAAGAGCAACTTTAAAAAATATAATAAAATGTTAAAATATAAAATGCATTTGATCAAATATCTGATATTTGGCTCCTAGTATAGAAATGATGCTCTCTGATTATTCTCCAATGAATCATCAGGCTTTATCTTAGTAAATTACAGTAAAATGTGTCTTCCTCTTTTGAAATTTGCCTACATATTTTATCATTGGAATTTTATATCTTTGGATACAGAATGCAATTTTATTTCAACCAGCTCTATAAAATGAAATTCCTTCTGGATTATTAAAATATTGTGAAAATATAGCAGCTTAGATTCAAGCACCACTGGGATTATATGAAATATTTGGCAGAATTACCCAAAAGGAAAATTTTAAAGTTTTATATACACACACATGCACGTACACACATATATATGGGTGTGTGTACTGTTGACCCAAAAGTTAATTTGGGTTTTCTACATCATATTATGGAAAAATCCAAATGAACGTTTTTTCCAACACAATGTGTGTGTGTATGTAGAGCAAACATAAAATGGAGGGAAATAACTATGCATGCAAATCAACCATTAAGTAAAGTTTTAAAGTATGTATTTCCTTTTAATATTAACATTTAAACAAGATGGGCATTTAAAATAACCCCTAATTATTTCCAACTATTAAAGAATTCATAGTTTACTGGTGTATGTCAAAATAATTAGCTATTAGAAAGGGAAAACCTTGTATTATTCTGTAAAAGAGTGAAACTTCACTCACCTATGAACTTCTCTGATTATGTTGATTCAATAAATGCCAGACAGTTTCATTCAACCAAGAATTTATGTCTCATATAACTACAAGAATGATGGACTCAGTGTTCTGCTTAATCTCACTATTCATCTGAGATTAACCATGTGAAATAAAATAAACCTGGCATGACAGAATAACTCAGCAATTAGGGAAAAGTATCATTACCTTATAAATAACTAAAACGGGTACTGAACAAAAGGAAGGCAAATGAATCTTTCTTTTTGTTTAATCACTTGCTTTAGATTCAAGGTCAATTCAACTGATCACCTATTCATTGTCTTCTGGATGTAATAAGCAAGGCTTGCATGGAATAAAATTGTCATAGTCATGCAGAAGATTCAAGAAAAGTGTCAAGTGAGAGAATACAGTGAATTAAATGATCAAGTAGGGATTAGCTAAAATACTATATTTTTACTAAAATATATTGTTCCTTGTGAGATGACAGGTAATATATTCTTATACCAGTTACTGTGCATTACAATTAGCGCTCGCTAAAAGCACTTGTCAGTCATGATGTACTACATTATACCTGGCCTTTCAGGAGGCCAGTTCCTTTGGGATTACAAAAATGATATCCTCTTTAACAGAGTGATAAGTATTTGAATGCTGTGCCAACATTTAACTCATGTCTGCCAATCGAAATGGGAAAACATTCTTTATTGATTGGAGAAAGGATCTTGTTTGAAGATAATTGACTCTGTGTCTTTCATTGACATAATACCACCTCCGGAAGAAACATATGCTCAACTTGGAAAACAAAGGTTAGATGTAAGAGGCTGATCACTTTCTTCTTACTCCACAGCTCCTATTGACTTGAGTAAAAATTCTGTCTGTGAATCAAACGATTATAGATCTAGTCCAGTTTTGAAGCAAAAAAAAAAAAAAAAAAAAAAAAATTAAATTAGAAGCTTATGCAGAAGCAAGGCATAAGGGCATAAGGAATATACAGAGTCAGTCAGCTCTCGTGGAAATAAGGAGTGGGGAGTGGTGGCCAAGAAAAAAAAAATAGGTATTTCAAAAAAAGACACACATACACACAAACACACACAGAAGACAAAGACACAATTAACCATTTAATTTATCCATGAATTACTGAAAGGCAAGAGAAGCTAGTACACAGCTGAAGCATCAGAAATCACTAAGAAGCACAAGCAATTCACTGCAGCCATGAGATGGAAGGAAGAAAGAGTGGATATGTTCTAGAAAGTCGGATATTCAGAGTATGGGGATTAGACACACAGTATGCCTCTAGCCTGGTTACTGTGAGGACAACAGACAATGATTATACAGTTACTCACAGGTGGTACAAATCAGTTATTTTTATGCGTATACTGTTGAAGGAGTGCGCCAGTGCCCCGCCTGCACTCATGATTATGAGAACCAGAACTGCCGGGCTTCTGTTCATTTTCTAAAAGCTCTGATTCTTAATTCTGCATAGTCCTCAACCCAGAACCCACACAGAGCAAACTGTCCCAAGTCACCCGTGAAGCTACAACAAATCTCAACCCTTTAGAAGTGACTGCAGCTACTCTTCCCTAAATGAGCCATTAGCAAAAGTAAACTTTAAAAGGGAAAGCATCAACCCAATTAGAAAAAGCAAAATTAAAAATAAAGTGCCATATATACTGAAAAGAAAATATTAATTGCTTTTTTGTATAGTTGTAACTATTATATTTGCAATTGTAATACAATTAAAATTGAAAACATTATATTAAAAATGTTTTTTAAAGGGTAAAGCCATCAATATGCTCTCATGTTGCCGGCCTGCAGTGCTGTGGGGGCATGTGGCAGAGGGGGGCCCCTCTGTGTCTTTCCATCTTGCTGCACGGTTTCAAATATGGCAGAAGATTCAACTTGCTCCCGAGGGTTCTTAGTCACTCCAAGGGCTGCACTGTATACCTTCTGTGGCCCTGGACCCTGGTTCACATTTCCTTCACCATCATCTCTGGCTGGTAACACCCGTGAGAGTGGCTGGAGATGAGAACACTGTTCTCTTTTCTGGGTTCCTAAAACAACTGGTCAGGGTGTGGTATTGTCTTTTCTCACAGGAAGCTCTAGAACTTTCCATCTTTCTGCCTCGAGGTTGCACAGAGAAGCCAAGGCCTCATGTCAATTATAAATGTCTTCAAAGGCCATGCAACTATATTCCCATCTCTCCTAAATACGAAGTCAAAAGCTGCTCTCTTGTAATGTGATCACCCTCCCTCTAATCTCTCACCCAGAAGGGGAGGTGCGAAGCCAAGGTGAAGATTTGGCAGGAGGCAGATTAGCCTCAGTTAAGTTCTTCCTCAATCCAGAAGTCCTGGAGGCCAGGGCTACACTTAGTTTCTTTGTCGTACAGCTCCAGTAGGACCTTGGTGGGCTCTAGTCATCTTCTCCAGGGACCAAGGGGCCAGCCTATGAGGTCCAGATGCATTGGGCAGGGGCGGGAGCATAAACTTGGCAAGGCCAGGCTTGTTCTAGTACTGAGTCACTGACATCATAGATGGTATACATTTCCACTCCACCACAACTGTGAGTTTGATCCACAGGCCAACCAGCTGTGCTGCAACCCTGAGGGGGCAGCTGTTGGCAGGTGCTGCTGCAGACCATGCATGGAGAGCACAGCCTTTGGGAGGGGGCTCAGAGTTGGTCAGTCTAGTAGAGATGCCCATTGTGCACAGCAGCTGAACACCTTCATCCATGGTGATCCAGAGGCAGAAGGTTACATCCGTGGTTGAGCCATGCAGTAAGGACTCCCAGCACTGGTGCTAGGCCTTCAGCAGCCAGTGAGCAGTATCTTCCCACCAGCCCCTCAGGATCTTTCAGCAGAAGTTGAAACTGGCCATCCTTTGTCAGTCAATCAAGAATACCAGCTCCCTAGAATTCAGGGACAAGACCTGGTCCTTCTGGTTGAACCCAGGCAACCATGAGCTCACTGGGGGGTACTGCCTGAAGTGCTGGGAGATGCCAGGAGCTCAGTGCACATGTAGTACTCACATCCCTAACCCATCTGGGTATGTTCCAGTGCTCTCTCAGCCATGGCCCACCACCATACAGTAGGGGGCACCAAGGAAGGCTGGAAGGATGTTGCCACAATATCAAGATGGATATCTGGTTTGTCTAAATCCTGGAGGAACCACCAAGACGGGAGTGGTTGTAAATGGCCCTCAGTTTTGACAATGCTTCCAGCCCAAGGTATCAATATCTTCCTTTTTCAATTAGATCTTCAAGTTTCATCTCAGCCTGGCTTCCCAAGGCCTTCTCAGCCAGGTGCTCATACTTGTGCGCATAAAGTATTTTAGTGCATTATTCATGTCACTCCTTAAGCTGGAAAATCTCTGCATCCCAGGAAATCAAAAGTAATAGAATGATCCTTCCTTTTTATTGTATAGCACTCTTAAGACACTTTGGTTTTTCCAGGTGACATTACTGGTAAAGAACCCGCCTCCCAGTACAGGAGACATAAGGCATGTGGGGTTGATCCCTGGGTTGGGAAGATCCTCTGGATAAGGAAATGACAACCCACTCCAATGTTCTTGTCTGGAGAATCCCATGGACAGGGGAGCCTGGTGGGCTGCAGTTTGTAAGGTTACAAAGAGTCAGACACAGCTGAATTGACTTAGCACAAGCACAAGAACACACTTCTGTTGTAGCATTTGTAATATGCACTAAAGTTTCTGGCCTAAGAGTTTGCCTTCTTTGCTAGACTCTAAGAATAGCTATTATATATTATGTATGTTTATGTCTCCAATTTTTAGCTCACTGCTCAGAATATAAAAGTTTAAAAAGTCTCCAAAATTCTACATGTGCAAAATGTATGTATATATAGTCACACAGATACAGTGGTGATGAATGGTAACATCCAAGCAACTGAAATCAACTTTTTTTTCCAAGAAAACAGCCTTTATTTAAGAAAATGCTTTAATAAGCTGGAATGCAAGGTGAGATGCTAAGTGCTGAAAGAAAAAAAAAGGGGAAAATACAGTTAATTAATTCTACTTAAGAAATGTGCAGGAAATTCATACTATCTTCAGTAAAATGTGACATCAATTCAAAGCTGGGAGTTTTTGTTTGATTGTGGTTTGTTCTATTACATTTCTGTGAAAGTCAAATAAAGTAGTTAAATTCCATAAAGGTCAGGAGAGGTAAAGAATGTGTTAGAGTATAAGATGATCTGTAAACTAAACTAATAGGTTAAAGAAATTTGGAAACAAGGTAGATGTGAAAAGCCATGAAGTTCGATAGTTCCCCCGGTGGTAGAAACATCCTTGAAGTTCACCAATCTGATTTCCTCTTCTTCCTGGGCAATGTGCTAAACCATCATTCTCCAAACGTGCCTCATATGACCACCCAAAATAATGTGAACTTTCAGACCTCTTTGGGTCAACATCAACTTCTCATCGTGGCCCAATTTGTTTTTTACAGCAAGCAGGGTACCATCTTGATGCATGATAAAGCATAGCACTCTTGAAAACTATGTGAGAAAATCATATCCCTAAAATACAGGAGGAGATTGGGTTCTCATATCATAAATTAGGGGATATGACTCAGACAGCAAAGAATCTGTCTGCATTGCATGAGAGCCAGGTTCAATCTATGGGTTGAGAAGATTCCCCTGTAGAAGGGAATGGTGCCTCCACTCCAGTATTCTTGACTGGAAAATCCTATGGTCAGAGGAAACTAGTGGGCTACTGTCCATGGGGTGACAAAAAGTAGGACCATGGCTAAGTGACTAACACTTTCACTTACCACCAAATAGAACACTTATCTTAGATTTTAGTCGAGTAAGAAGTAAATTTTTATTTTATTTGGGTCATTACACATTAAGAGTTTATAGGGAAATTAGCAGATATGTAAGTTTTGGGTATTCATGCCTATAAGGAAAATAGTCAATCAATGCAAAACTGCATAAGGCCTATGGATGTAAGAAAATGTAGTTTTCATAGTACTCTGTATTTTGTCAATAGTTCTCAAGTGACTTTATTTTATATTATGTAGAATCTCAAGAAATCTGATGCATGTTCATTTACATAAATATAATAAAGTCTCCTATTTTGTATTTTTCTGACAGAATATGGTCCACTGGAGAAGGGAATGGCAAGCCACTTCAGTATTCTTGCCTTGAGAACCCCATGAACAGTCTGAAAAGGCAAAATGATAGGATACCAAGAGGAACTCCCCATGTCATTAGGTGCCCAATATGCTACTGGAGATCAGTGGAGAAATAACTCCAGAAAGAATGAAGGGATGGAGCCAAAGCAAAAACAATACCCAGTTGTGGATGTGACTGGTGATAGAAGCAAGATTCAATGCTGTAAAGAGCAATATTGCATAGGAACCTGGAATGTCAGGTCCACGAATCAAGGCAAATTGGAAGTGGTCAAATAAGAGATGGCAAGGGTGAACGTCGACATTCTAGGAATCAGCGAACTAAAATGGACTGGAATGGGTGAATTTAATTCAGATGACCATTACATCTACTACTGTGGGCAAGAATCCCTCAGAAGAAATGGAGTAGCCATCATGGTCAACAAAAGAGTCTGAAATGCAGTACTTGGATGCAATCTCAAAAACGACAGAATGATCTCTGTTCATCTCCAAGGAAAACCATTCAATATCACAGGTATCCAAGTCTATGCCCCAACCAGTAATGCTGAAGAAACTGAAGTTGAACGGTTTTATGAAGACCTACAAGACCTCTTAGAACTAACACCCAAAAAAGATGTCCTTTTCATTATGGGGGACTGGAATGCAAAAGTAGGAAGTCAGGAAACACATGGAGTAACAAGCAAATTTGGCCTTGGAATGTGGAATGAAGCAGGGCAAAGACTAATAGAGTTTTGCCAAGAAAATGCACTGGTCATAGCAAACACCCTCTTCTAACAACATAAGAGAAGACTCTACACATGGACATCACCAGATGGTCAACACTGAAATCAGACTGGTTATATTCTTTGCAGCCAAAGATGGAGAAGCTCTATACAGTCAATAAAAACAAGACCAGGAGCTGACTGTGGCTCAGATCATGAACTCCTTATTACCAAATTCAGACTCAAACTGAAGAAAGTAGGGAAAACCGCTAGACCATTCAGGTATGACCTAAATCAAATCCCTTATATTATACAGTGGAAGTGAGAAATAGATTTCAGGGCCTAGATCTGATAGATAGAGTACCTGATGAACTATGGAATGAGGTTCGTGACATTGTACAGGAGACAGGGATCAAGACCATCCCCATGGAAAAGAAATGCAAAAAAGCAAAAAGGCTGTCAGGGGAGACCTTACAAATAGCTGTGAAAAGAAGAGAGGCAAAAACCAAAGGAGAAAAGGAAAGATATAAGCATCTGAATGCAGAGTTTCAAAGAATAGCAAGAAGAGATAAGAAAGCCTTCTTCAGTGATCAATGCAAAGACTAGAGATCTCTTTTAGAAAATTAGAGATACCAAGGGAACATTTCATGCAAAGATGGGCTCGATAAAGGACAGAAATGGTCTGGACCTAACAGAAGCAGAACATATTAAGAAGAGGTGGCAAGAATACACAGAAGAACTGTACAAAATAGATCTTCACAACCCAGATAATCATGATGATGTGATCACTAATCTAGAGCCAGACATCTTGGAATGTGAAGTCAAGTGGGTCTTAGAAAGCATCACTACGAACAAAGCTAGTGGAAGTGATGGAATTCCAGTTGAGCTGTTTCAAATCCTGAATGATGATGCTGTGAAAGTGCTGCACTCATATGCCAGCAAATTTGCAAAACTCAGCAGTGGCCACAGGACTGGAAAATGTCAGTTTTTATTCCAATCCCCAAGAAAGGCAATGCCAAAAAATGCTCAAACTACCACACAATTGCACTCATCTCACATGCTAGTAAAGTAATGCTCAAAATTCTCCAAGCCAGGCTTCAGCAATATGTGAACTGTGAACTCCCTGATGTTCAAGCTGGTTTTAGAAAAGGCAGAGGAATGAGAGGTCAAATTGCCAACATCCGCTGGATCATGGAAAAAGCAAGAGAGTTCCAGAAAAACATCTATTTCTGCTTTATTGACTATGCCAAAGCCTTTGACTGTGTGGATCACAATAAACTGTGGAAAATTCTGAGAGAGATGGGAATACCAGACGACCTGACCTGACTCTTGAGAAATCTGTATGCAGGTCAGGAAGCAACAGTTAGAACTGGACATGGAACAACAGACTGGTTCCAAATAGGAAAAGGAGTACGTCAAGGTTGTATATTGTCACCCTGCTTATTTAACTTTTATGCAGAGTACATCATGAGAAATGCTGGGCTGGAAGAAACACAGCTGGAATCAAGATTGTTGGGAGAAATATCAATAACCTCAGATATGCAAATGACACCACCCTTATGGCAGAAAGTGAATAGGGACTAAAAAGCCTCTTGATGAAAGTGAAAGAGTAGAGTGAAAAAGTTGGCTTAAAGCTCAACATTCAGAAAATTAAGATCATGGCATCTGGTCCCATCACTTCATGGGAAATAGATGGAGAGACAGTAGAAACAGTGTCAGACTTTATTTTGGGGGGCTCCAAAATCACTGCAGATGGTGATTGCAGCCATGAAATTAAAAGACGCTTACACCTGAGAAGAAAAGTTATGACTAACCTAGATAGTATATTCAAAGGTAGAGACATTACTTTGCCTGCTAATGTCCGTCTAGTCAAGGCTATGGTTTTTCCTGTGGTTATGTATGGATGTGAGAGTTGGACTGTGAAGAAGGCTGAGTGCTGAAGAATTGATGCTTTTGAACTGTGGTGTTGGAGAAGACTCTTGAGAGTCCCTTGGACTGCAAAGACATCCAACCAGTCCATTCTGAAGGAGATCAACCCTGGGATTTCTTTGAAGGAATGATGCTAAAGCTGAAGCTCCAGTACTTTGGCCACCTCATGCGAAGAGTTGACTCATTGGAAAAGACTGATGCTGGGAGGGATTGGGGGCAGGAGAAGAAGGGGACGACAGAGGATGAGATGGCTGGATGGCATCACGGACTCGATGGATGTGAGTCTGAGTGAACTCTGTGAGTTGGTGATGGACAGGGAGGCCTGGCGTGCTGTGATTCACAGGGCTGCAAACAGTTGGACACGACTTAGCGACTGAACTGAACTGAATTTAGTATTTTTGAGCTTCCCAGGTGGCTCAGTGGTACAGGATCCACCTCCCAATGCAGGTTATTCGACACCTGTATAGGAAAGATCCCTTGGAGAAGGAAATAATAAACTACTCTAATATTCTTGCCTGGGAAGTCCAATGGGCAGAGGAATCTGGCAGGCCACAGTCCAAGGTATCAGGAAGAGTCAGACACAACTTAGCAACTAAACAACAACACATTTAATGTTGTTAGTGTAGAAATTAGTCTTAATCATTCTTATAATTACAATCAGCTCAATGAAACATTGTTTCATATTCTTAAATTTTAGTCTTATTTTAGCCTTCATTATATTTTTCTAATATATTTCGTTATGTTAGTATAATTAATATGCTGTTAATAAAAAATATTAATAATCAGACCAAATTCTCCCCTACTACAAATAGATGATAAATAATCTTTGATTATTTACTATGATTCAGATAACATGGCAGGGAATTCTATATAAATTATATCTTATAATATTAAGATTCTGCATGCTATTCCATTTGAGAGATGAGAGTACATTGGAACCAATGACTAATTTGCTCAATGTGAGACAGGATTCAAACATAAGGGTGTAATCCCATATGCAAGCTCTTTATTTTAATTTGTAGTATCTAATCAAGCTTTTCAGTGTCTTCAGCTACTATATTCTTTTCCTTATTCCTAAAAAAATAACTGCTCTCTTAATTATCCATGTTATAATCTAATGACATGAATACTCATATTTTTCTTTTAGATATCTTGATATGGATATCAAGATCCGTATTTCTTTCTTCTATATATTGATATAGAGAAGCTATTGTGGCACCACAAACTTATTCAAACTGAATTCATTATATACACAGCCTTTTTACTCCTATATTTAAGCTTGTGTGCATGCTCAGTCACTTTGGTTGTGTCCACCTGTTTGCAGCCACATGGATGTTAGCCCACCAGGCTCCTCTGACATGCAATTCTCCAGGCAAGCATATTGGAGTCGGTTGCTATTTCCTCCTCCAGGGGATCTTCCTGACCCAGGGATAAAACTCACATCTCTTATGTCTCCCCCATTGCAGGCAGATTCTTTACCATCTGAGCCACCAAGGAAGCCCAGTGCTATGTAAGAGTCTTTAAAATCCAGTCCCTATTAATTTGCTGGACTTCCTTTGTGGCTCAGATGGTAAAGAATCTTCCTGTGATGTGGGAGACCTGGGTTCAATCCCTGGGTCAGGAAGATCCCCTGGAGAAGAGAATGTCAACCCACTGCAGTATTCTTGCTGGAAATTTCCATTGACAGAGGAGTCTGGCAGACTATTGTCCATGGAGTTGCAAAGAGTGTGACATGACTGAGCAATTAACACACACACATTGATTTGTAACACCTCTCACCATGTCAATCTATGCCAAAACCAATACAGAATTGTAAAGTAAAAATTAAAAATAAATAAATAAATAAATTTTTTAAAAAAATAAATAAAATAAAATCATGCCATTTAGAAAGAGATGGATTATAAATCCTGTTTAACTTTGTTTCTGGTGAACCTTCTGCCTGCTTTCTTTCTGTCTCTACGTTGCTCAAAATCCATATCTCTGTGAACCTCCTTAGCTTGTGTACTTGCTGTGTCACTTCAGTCATGACCCACTCTATGAAACCCCGTGGACTGTAGCTGGCCAGGTGGTGCTAGTGATAAAGAACTGGCCTATCCATGGAGGAGATGTAAGAGATGTGGATTTGGTCCCTGGGTCAGGAAGATCCCCTGGAAGAGTGCATGGCAACCCACTCCAATATTCTTGCTTGGTGATCCCCATGGACAGAGAAAACACCTTAAGTTTTCAATAAAAATTGATCCTATCCTTTACATTATTGTAATTCTCTATACACATTAGCACTTGTCATATTATAGTGTAGTGTATACAAATTTGTGAGATGTATACTTTGTACTTATTTAACTTTGTGCTTATTTAACTTATATGCAGAGTGCATCATGTGAAATGCTGGGCTGGATGAAGCACAAGCTCGCACCAAGATTGCTGGGAGAAATATCAATAACCTCAGATCCACAGATGACACCACCCTTATGGTGGAAAGAGAAGAACTAAAGAGCTTCTTGATGAAAGTGAAACAGGAGAGTGAAAAAATGCAACACTCAGAAAACTAAGATCATGGCATCTGGTCCCATCACTTCATGGCAAATAGATGGGGAAATAATGGAAACAGTGAGAGAATTTAGTTTTTTGGGCTCCAAAATCACTGCAGATTGTGACTGCACCCATGAAACTAAACGATGCTTGCTCCTTGGAAGAAAATGTATGGCCAACCTAGACAGCATATTAAAAAGCTGAGACACTACTTTGCCAACAAAGTCTTCCTAGTCAAGGCTATAGTTTTTCCAGTAATCTCACATGAATGGATGTGAGAGTTGGACTACAAAGAAAGCTGAGGGCCAAAGAATTCATGCTTTTAAACTGTGGTGTTGAAGAAGACTCTTGAGAGTCCCTTGGACTGCAAGGACATCTGACCAGTCCATCCTAAAGGAAATCAGTCCTGAATATTCATTGGAAGGACTGATGTTGAAGCTGAAACTTCAATACTTTGGTCACCTGATGCAAAGAACTGACTCATTGGAAAAGACCCTGATGTTGGGAAAGATTGAAGGCAGGAGAAGGGGACGACAGAGGATGAGATGGTTGGATGGTATCACCAACTCAATGGAAGTGCGTTTGAGCAAGCTCTGGGAATTGGTGATGGACAGGGAAGCCTGACATGCTGCAGCCCATGGGGTTGCAGCGGACATGACTGAGCAACTGAACTGAACTGATACTTTGTACTCTTTGAATTCAGACATAATCTGTTAATTATTGTTATATATCTTGTATTTGATACCTAAGTGTGCTCATAAATATCCTGGTTAGAAGAAAAGACACTGTGGAAATTATTGATGAACTTGTATCTTTCTAAGTACATTTGTTTTTATTTATAAATATGCCTGCTTTTGTTATTTTCCTTTTTTATGAAATCATGCCAAGGGTGGGTGCAAAAATTTATGTCTGGTTGAGCCTCCCCATTTTTTATAAGTTTAAGATGCTGTTAATTTAAATTACGTGTTCATTGTGATGCATATTTTGGTATTTGAATCAAAAGTACAACTCAGTATTTCTGTCTGTTTGGCATGTTCTCCACTATGATATTTAATTTAGCTAGATTTCTGTCCTTTTTTTTCCTTCTCATGTGTTTCTATGTGTTAGCTTTTCCAGTGCAACTCAATAATTCCATGGCCCTTTCTGGAAGCAACAAAGGCATAAATTTACTTCTTAAACCTGACATAATCCCTAAAGATTTTACTTAAAAGTTAGATGACCAAAAAATTGGACAGTTTTAGGCAGTGAAATAACTTGGAAGAGATGAACCTAGAAAAAGGTACAGATAATGAAGACTGAGTATAGCAGGATGTGATGGCTTCAGTATTCACTTAATCTCTTCCATATCATTCATATACTTGCAGGTTTAGGGGAGGTAAAAAAAGAGGGAAGTGAGTGATAAGCATCTTAATGTGATGGCATCCATAAAATCTACATGTCACATTTCATTCAGGGGCTAATTTTCCATTTGAATTATGAACCTCTGTAAATAGGAGACAGATATGGAAAGCCTGAAACATCTATCACTCTTGACCCTGGCAGATTAAAATGTGACGACTTCAAACAAAAATAAGTTCTAAGTTCCAAACTAAATCATTAGGTGAAGGGGTTATTATATTTGTAAATGCAGTGAATGTAAATATTGATGTTGATGCTAATGCATTTCATTGAATTCTAGAATGTATATAGAAACATATGTAAGTATTATTATAAGATTATTATAATTCTGTGCAACCATACAACCATTCTGTGAAGGCTTTCTTAGCTACAGAGAAAGTCAAAATGCTCAACCTGACAAGGTGATGATGATTTATGAGATATATATCTCTTTCAGTACATAGTAAATAAACCAGTGCTTTAACCTATATATTTGAAAATATTCAGTATAGATTTGCAGTTGCCAAAATATCTTTATATGCTGTTTCCAAAGCATTATGTATGTATTTATGCATGTCTTGACTTGTTCCAGAAAGGATTAAATATGATCAAAATACATACTCAACAGAATAAAATAAAACTTGGCAAAGATGAATGTGAATGCATTGCTGGGTGATAGAGAGAAGCAACTGCTTTGATTAACGACAGAGGGATATTTGACTGAATATCTTCTTTTAATTCATTGGAAATCCTGTGTGCCACATGTGTAGAAAAAAATAGATTCTCAGAATGTGAGGGTATAGCTAAGAAAGTGTTTAGTTCAATGTTTATTTTACATATTAGTTACAAAAAATGTATTCCTTGATTTTAAAAAGTCTGAAGTAAACATACAGGTGTTATAAGCCTGTCTCCTCTCCTATATGGCTTTCACATATTTTGCTGTACAGATGTGTCATTTTACAAAGTATAAAATGTTGGGTAGAATCAATAAAGATGCTATTAGGAGAGATGGAAGATCAGTTTCACTGATGTATTCAACACACATTTGTTACATGTCTATGATACACTGGGCTCTCTTTTGGGCTTCTTACAAAACAATGGTGGAGAAAAATTCACATAGGCCAGGCCTCTGAGAACTAGGAGTGGCAGACGCATTATTCAGATGTACCAACTACTGCATAATTGCCGTTCTGGGTGGATGCCATGCAGGCTATTAATAAAGCTGAGTATCTGACCTCAGCAGATGATCAGGAATGATTTCCTTATTTGAAGTTATTTTGAGCAGTAGAATCATGCATGAGCAAATCAACCAGGTAAAGAAGACAGTGGGAAAAGGGACTGTGGAAACATTATCTGAAGGAGGGAGCATTGCAAAGCCTCTGAAGTTGAAAAGATTAAGTTAATATATGCAAATCCAATTAGAAAGAGGCTGGTTAATACAGGGAACTCTAAAAGAAGTCAGCATATTTTAAGTCTGGGGGAGAGTGTTGTCAAAAGGAGTTGACAGAAATGTAAGAAAAGGCTGGGTCATGCAGTAGGAGACTGGATTGTGGGCATTTTGCTGTTTGTGACTACTTTGCTGTCTAATCCACTACAGAACCTCTTTAGATAAAATATGAAAATAAGACTCTAATCATGTGCAATAACAAAAATCCCATGACTCCCTTACTTGGATTAGGTCCTTACATTGAACTGCCAGATGTGTCCCAAATTACCTAATCACTCTGTGTGTGTATGTGTGTGTGTATTTAACTGTTAAGTATCACTAAAAACAGTATATTTTTGGCTTCACTATTTGTGATGGGCTCAGGAGAAATGCTTCTCTGTAGTACTTAGCTGTTCTTATATCCACATAAAGGATTTACTCACTCACTGTATATTTAAAAATATGAGGATTTTCTCATGTTTATATTTGAAAATAGCAGGAAAAGAAAGCTTTATATTTGGAAATCTTAAAGCTTTGGAAAATTTGGAAAATTTAAAGCTTTGGAAAATTTGATGTAGTAGCAGAGGTTGAAGAAAAGCTATAACCAATCTAGACACCATATTAAAAAGCAGAGACATTACTTTGCCGATAAAGGTCCATCTAGTCAACTCAAAGCTATGGTTTTCCAGTAGTCATGTATGGATGTGAGAGTTGGACTACAAAGGAAGCTGAGTACCAAAGAATTGATGCTTTAGAACTGTGATGTTGGAGAATACTCTGAGAGTCCCTTGGACTGCAAGGACAGTCTGTCCCTTGGATAAGCAGTCCATCCTAAAGGAAATCAGTCCTGAATATTCACTGGAAGGACTGATGTTGAAGCTGAAACTCCACTGCTTTGGCCATCTGATGCAAAGAATTGACTCATTTGAAAGACCCTGATGCTGGGAAAGATTGAGGGCAGTAGGAAAAGAGTATGACAGAGGATGAGATGGTTGGATGGCATCACCAACTCCATGGGCATGATTTTAAGTAAGCTCTGGGAATTGGTGATGGACAGGGAACCCTGGCGTGCAGCAGTCCATGGGGCCGCAAAGAGTCGGACATGACTGAGGGACTGAACTGAGCAGGGGTTTTTTGAATGAATGCTTATGTTATTCTTTATCAGATGAAACTTGCATTCTTTGAAAAATTGAGGGGAAAAGATAATCAACAAAACAAATAAAAGGAAAACAAAATGCAGAAGGAGAAGGAGGCAACAAAAGATTAGATAGCTAGATGGCATCGCCGACTCAGTGGACATGAGTTTGAGCAAACTCCTGCAGATAGTGAAGGACAGGGAAGCCTGGTGCACTGCAGTCCATGGGGCCACAAAGAGTTGGACACAACTTAGTGACTGAACAACAACAAAAAAGCCAAAAAAAGAGAACACAAACTAACAAAAGAGAAAAAGAAAAGAAGCTGCAATTAGAGTAGAACATTATTGTCTTATTCTAAAAATGTACAAAGACAAGTAGTTATTTATCCTGCCTTTCCTGTACAAACTACATTTCAAATTAATCAACAGTCTCATTGATGAGGAAAAGTTCTTCTGTATATAAGAAAAATAGATAATGAATGTAGCATGAATACCAGATTTGGAAATTAATTTTTAGTCTATAAGAGGTAGATTATTCATACATACTGAAATCCTTGCTTAAAGGATAAATAGAATATGTTAACTATTATTTCAAAGATTGTGTTTTGTGATAGTTAAATCTCTATAGGAATCTGGTGATCTATCTATGCCTTGAACAGATGATTAGACTTGGCAACATTCCTGGTGGGATGACCAGTCATTTGGATGCCTTTTAATTTGAAATAGCACACAGTGCAGAGCATTGCCTATGAAGTATGAGCATCAGAAATACTTAAATAGTATTGTGTCAACACCTATATGTTTATTGAACTCCTTTTCTCAACAAATCAATGTCATAAAAAAAAATGGACAGAGAGAATTAAGAGTCATGACAGCAAAATATAATCCATAAATTTTGAATGTCTTGTTCTAAGCAAAGAATAAAAATGTACCTTAGAAAAATAGCAGCTATTTAAAAACAGTCTGTGAATTGGATGGCACTAAGAAATTAGTGTTAAAACATCACTGTGAAATGCAGTAGTAGGCCACTCTCATTTTTAGTGGTGTACTCTGAAGTATTAGAGGAAGAAATGCCAAGATGTCTGTGACTGTATTAAAGATGATTAAGAAAAATCCATGAAATATATTTAACTTTTGATAATAATATTAGCAAATATTTATGTTTTCAAAATAAAAAAAGTAAAGGGATAATACAGAATTTATCTAATAATTACTTCTTGTTGGTATGATGGAAAAAATATAGGAAGGAGAAGATCATATGCTTAAGGAAAACTTCCCATTGGTTTCTAGTACATTTATAAATGTATAATTTATAAATACATTTATAATAAAACATTTTTATAAGGCTTATGGTCCACATATTTGGGGCTTCCCGGGTGGCTCAGTGGTAAAGAACCCACCTGATAATGCAGGAGACATAAGAGACGCAGGTTAGATCCCTGTGTTGGGAAGATCCCCTGGAGGAAGGCATGGCAACCCACTCAAATATTCTTGCCTGGAGAATCCCATGGACAGAATGAGCCTGGCAGGTTATAGTCCATCGGGTCACAAAGAGTCAGACACAACTGAAGCGACTTGGCACTCATGAACGGACAATCTGTTTCAATTAAGCAACTTTGCATCTGAAGTCTGCCCATTACATTTCTGCTTTGTCCCTATGGTTTGTTTGACTCTTTCCAGCAGTAGACATTATTTTCAGCACTTCCAGTTTCAACTTCTTAACCTAATATTGACTGATAACAAAATTCTTCATAAATGACCAGTAAATGGGCTCTACCCTTGTTTACTTCTGTTTGAATATAGAAACTAATTTGTGTCATGAAAAGAGAACAACAGAGAGAAGGACTCTATGCCAATTCAATTTACAGGATAATATGCAAACTCAATTGTAATCTGTGTTTCTATTCTGCCTAATACTGTGGTTTTACAACCATAGGAAATTGCTCTCACTGTTCCCCATAAATTTCCAAAAGCAGATTCTAGGGGTAATAACACTAGTTAAAATCATTCTTAAATACTCAATATGTTACTGATGCTCTGCTGAATGTGTGAGATAAATTAGGCCCACTTCACTGATGCAAAAACTGAGAATTAGAAGTCAAAGAGCTTGCCCACGGTCAACTTGCTAAATATATCTAAACTGAGTTTTATATTTCATCTCTCTTTGCCTCCAAAATAATGCACTTTTCTTTACATATCAGTTTCTATTTTAAGTTAAGAAAATAATTTATGGAACTGAGAATAACATTAATTTACCATTAGAATAATGATTGCAACATGATTTCTAAGATTTAGAAGAATCCATTATATTATACAACACTTTGCCTTTTTCCTCTTACAACAGCAAGTTAAGAATAGTTACATCCTCAGGCTATTGCAGACTTTTATCAGTGTGTTTCCAGAGTCTTGGGTACCAGATCTAATAGTTCTGATCAACAATACAGAGATCCATAGCAGCCTCAGTTAGAGATGTACCTGCAGTGGTCCCTGTGGACATGCCCTTAGTTTATACGTGGGTACTCAAGGAAGCTTCTGTCACTACCCAGGACATCCTTCAGAAACTTCTTGCACTGTGCCTAAACTTTGTGTGCAGAATGTAAGTGGCAGCGAGAACCAGCACTGAATACTTGTCTTTCTGAATATTGTCCTAACTATTGAAAACGTCTCACATTCCTAGAATATTTTAGTTAGGGACCAGTAACTGAGGGGTAATTCTTGCTTCTGTACGTTATTCAAACACATGTTTTCTAAATATCTTGAGCATTAAATTATAAAGTCCTTCTCATTTGCTATTGTTTCATTTTCCTATTTACATGAACCAATTTTCAATGGTAGGCTCAGAAAAGCTGCATTTATATCAGTGAGGGCTTCTGTTTTAATCTCTTTATCTTTCATATATGGTGCTGCTTTCTGATAAAGAAAGGCTATCTGGAAAAAAAATAAGAGACAAATCAATAAAACCAAAAATATGTTATTTGAAAACATCAATAAAGTAAATGAAGCTTGTTGGACTGTCAAAGGAAGATAAGAGAGAAAACTCAAATTACTGAAATTAAGAGGGACATATGGAACATTGCTACTGATCTCACAGAAATATAAAGGGTTATAAAATAAAACTATGGACATCTATATGTCGACAAATTATGTAACCTAGAAATGTAAAAAATTCTCAATACCTGTAAACTATAAAAAGCAACAATATGAAAGAGAAAATAAGAATTGATCTGTAACAAGCAGAAATATTGATTAGCAATTTTAAAATTTTCATCAAGGAAAACTCCACTTCAGATCATTTTATTCTTAAATTCTAACAAATATTAAACGAAGCAGTATTGTTTATCCTTCTCAATGTTTTCAAAAGAATAGGAGAGAACACTTTCTAACTCTGTTGATATTATACTGACATCAAAACCAGGCAAAGGCACTGTAAGGAAAGAAAACTATAGATAATGTAGTTGCCTATACACATCTGAATATACATGCAAAGAATATCAATGAAATACTAATGCAATATATCTAACAACATATTAAAAAGATTACGTATCATGGCTATTGAGATTTATCCAAAGAATACAATTTTGGCTTATCATATGAGATGTCTTTCAAATTACTTAGATCTTATGTAACATTTTTCAATGTTGTTTTAGTGTTTTAAGCATAAAGTTTTTGATTTTAATAAAATTATTCCCATGGAATTTACTTTTTGATATTATTGTAGATTAATTTTAAAATGTAATTTTAAATTACATTTCAGATTTTTTGTTTGTTGGCTGTGATTGAAAAGACAGTTTGCAAAAAGTGTTGATACTCTTCTGCATTTGTAATTGGAATGTAAAATCGTGCTGCTTCATTTTGGAAGTTCCTCAAAATGTTAAACATAGAGCTGTCTTATAACCTAGCAATTCTACTCTTAAATAAACATACAAGAGAAATGCAAACATATATCCAAATAAAATCATAATATGAATGTTCATGTTAATGTTAATCATGAACTTCCCTGGTGGTCCATGGGTTAAGAATCTACCTCCTAATCCAGGGGACATGGATTCAATCCTTGGTCCAGGAAGATATTATATACCATGGGGCAGCTAGGTCTTTGTGCCAAAGCTGCTGCAGCATGAATACCTTTGAACCTGTGTTTCAGAGCAAGAGAAGTCACTGTAATGAGAAGCCCTCACACTGTAACTAGAGTGTAGCCTCCACTCACTACAACTAGAGAAAGCCTGCATGCAGCAACAAAGACTCAGCACAGCCTATATATATATATATATGTGTGTGTATATATTTGTATATACATACATATATGTGTGTACATATTTATGTATAGAGTCATTACATATATATATTATTTATAATAGTTCAAATGTAGAAACTGTCCAAGTGTCTCTAAATCTGTTGAATGGGTAAATTCAGTGTTGCATATTCATATAACATAATATTATTTAACTATAACAATGAAGCAATAATACATGCTAAAATATAAACTTTAAAAACACTATGCTAAGAGAAAAAAAGTAATAAACATTCATATAGTGTAGGAAAATATTTATATGAAATATTCAGAATAGGGACATCTCTAAGGACAGAAATAAAATCAGTGAATGCTAAGGACTGGAGAGAGGACTGAACGGGGAATGCCTGCTAATTGGTGCCTCTTATTTTGTGAGGATGAGATTCAAATATTGTTAAGTTAAAAGGTGGTGATAATTGCACAACTGTGTGAATATGTTATTACCTTTGAATTGTACACTTCCAGTGGATGAATGTTATTGTATGAGAATTATGTGTCAATAAAGATTCTAGTCAAAGCTATGGTTTTTCCAATAGTCATATATGGATGTGAGAGTTGGACCATAAGCTGAAGAATTGATACTTTTGAAATATGGTGTTGGAAAAGACTCTTGAGAGTCCTTTGGACCACAAGGAGGTTGAATCAGTTAATCCTAAAGGAAATCAGTCTTGAATATTCATTGAAAGGACTGACGCTGAAGCTGAAACTCCAACTGTCAATATAGGGTGTTTCTTTGAGTCACAAAATAATTTTTGTTATATCAGGAAAAAAGCATATTGAATATATACAATGGAATATTATTCAACAATAAAAAGAAGGAAATCTTGCCATTTTCAACAATATGGATGGATCTCTAGGGCATTATGCTAGTTGAAATTAGTCAGACAAAGACAAATACCCTATTATCTCATTCATATGTGGAATCCTCAAAAACAAACAAACAACAACATCAAAAAACAAAACCCAGCAACAACTGAATTCACAGATACAAAGAACAGAGGCAGGGGTTGGAGGTGGATGAAATAGATGAAGGTGAAATGTGGTCAAAAGGTACAAACTTCCACTTATAAAATAAGTTCTGGGAATGTCATGTACAGCATGTAACTATAGTTATCATGTGATACTGCTTATATGGGGCTTCCCTATGTGGAATCTAAAATAAGGTCCAAATGAACTTATTTAGAGTCACAGCTGTAGAAAACAGACTTACAGTTACTAGGGGGTAAGAGAGGGAAGGAATAAATTGAGAGATTAGAATTAACATGTACACACTGCCGTAAGACCTAAGGTATATCATAGGGAACTATACCCAACTTACTCTGCAATGGCCTTTATGGGAAAAGAATCTAAAAAAAATAAAAAAAATAGTGAATGCATGTATGTGTATAACTGATTCACTTTGCTCTAAACCTGAAACTAACATAACATTGTTAATCAATTGTATTCCAGTATAAAATAAAAATTAAATCAAAATACTGTACTGGATATTTGAAAGTTGCTGACGGTAGGTCTTAAAATTTCTGCTAAAAATAATGTAATTTTGTGTGGTGATGGATGTTAACTAGACTTATTATAAGTATTTCACACTACATGCAAATACCGAAGCATTATGTTGTATTCTCGAGGGCTTCCCAAATGGTGCTAATGGTAAAGAACCTGCCTGTCAGTAAAGGAAACATAAGAGACATGGGTTTGATCACTGGGTCTGGAAGACCCTTGGGTCAGAAAGATCCCATGAAGAAGGGCATGGAAACCCACTTCAGTATTCTTGCCTGGAAAATCCCATGGACAGAGGAGCCTGGTGGGCTAAAGTCCATAGGGTTGCAAAGAGTCAGACACAACTGAAGCAACTTAGCAAGCACACATGTTGTATACCTGAAACTAATATAATGTTATGCATCAAGTATATCTTAATTTTAAAAAAAGATATTGAAAAGTATAATACCAATTATTGAGAGTAAAACAACATACAGTTACAATCATTTTAAAAGTACCTTTACAAATGTAGGTATTGCTGATGATAAGTCCAGTTTTCTATGAAGTGACACTCTATGCCAATCATGCTCAAAAATATCTGTGCTCATCTCATCTCTGGCAACACCAACTATCCACCACCCCTGAGGCTGTTATTAACTATGTGTTACCAGCTACACATTAACTGAAAAATCCTTCATTACACTTCTGAGAGTAACTTCAAAGAAAGGAGAATAGGAATCTAAAACATCTACTATGGCAAGCACCAGATGCTACAAAATGCAGTGCAAGCACAGGATAAAAGTGTTCAATTTCACAGTCAGGGAATAAAGTACAGTAAAATGCCCAGAGACAACATCAAAATGGTGCAGACTGTGCTTCCTACCCAGGATCAGCAGCTGATTAAAGACCATGGTTTTATTAAAACCCCTTACAAAAACTCAACCAGTATGTTTTTATGTCATTTTAGTTGACATAAAACTTATTTATACTCTTGTCATTCATCAAAACCCTTAATCAAAGTATATTGAGCATATTAATAAAAATATATTCCTATCTGGTTAATTATTGTGATATTCAGTGAGAATAAATATAAGAGATAGCAATATAAAATTTATAAAACAAATAGAGAATGTATATAGTCTTTTCAACTTCAAGTTGAAGTTATTATTAGTATGCTTCTGATATTATCTTTCCTGAAAATCCTTCTGACAGAATATTAAAATGAAACCTGATGAAAAAACCAAGGAGTAGGGCTCAGAATGAGTCATATACACACACACATGCATGTATACACACACAAGTTATAATAAAAAATAAATCATGGATCAGTTTCTATGTGTCAGGAAATAATATTAAATTCTGGATTAATTATGGCAAATACAATAATCAGCAAGCAACTGAAAGTCTAGTGGGAAGCTAAATGCATAAACAAACATCATATATTGATAATGGAGAAGCGCTCAGAATGTTAACGAAGTGCTGGGCATCTTGCTGTCAGGAGTGATGGTTGTCAGATAAGGATACCTAGAAAAGATAACTCAGTTAAATTATCCAAGAATGAGGGGTAGTTATCTTGTAAGGCGATGAAGATGAGTGAAAGGGCATTTCACTCAATGAAAATGCTTATTTTCATTAAGCAAAAATAACATGAACAAAAATAGAAAGCTTGAGTGTAGTGTGATATGTGTAGAGGGAAATTAGAAGCAGCCAAGCCTCATGGAATGGAGCAGAGAACAGTGAAGGCAATAAAAGTTGCATCAAATCACATTCCAAATTATGCATTATGGCATAACCTGAATTGGAGTCCTGAAATTCCTAATGATTATTAATGCTGCTGGGCAGAAATTTTTAATCAGTCTGAAATGACTTCTAACCTTTCTTTCAAATTCCCATTTATTGAACTGAAAATGACAGTCTTCCCATAAAAAACTTAGCCAACCTGCACGTCGGTTCAGTTCAGTAGCTCAGTTGTGTCAAACTCTTTGTGACCCCATGGACTGTAGAACTCCAGGCTTCCCTGTCCATCAGCTTAATTAAGACCTACAAGGACCCAGACTCTTATGAGACATTAGCAAGTGTTCTGTACATGCTAGTTTATAGCAATTAAAGATGACATTTATGATTTCTAGATTCCAAGGACTATAGTCCTCAGAAGTGATCAGATCATCTCATTTTAACTTGGATAAACTCAGTTTTCTACTTCTATCTCCACTAATTAGCTCTATCTGGTTAGCTCTTTTGATGTCCATGATGACCTACTTCAATTACTAGGATATGAAATATTTAAATCTAATTTACCACAGTACAGCTGAGTCAGAATTTTGAGAGAGAACCCATCAAATAATTTTGTTTTAGGATCTCCAATGATTCAACCCATTAATCTAAAAGACTTAACTGAGGGTAATATTTTACTTAATTTCTGAAAATAAATTCCACCCCCTTTCATCTATCAGAAAAAAAAAAGACACTAATTAGCAAAGATATCTAGTAATAAACACATATAGGTACTTTCCTCATGAATGGAATACATCTTTGAACAACAAGCCCCAAAGCTTGCACCATCTTTAGTTCATATTCTAGTAGAAAGGGAAGGGAGAGACAGAAAATAATAAAGGAAGTGTAATCAAGTATAACTTCATATTATGCTATTTTGCATAATAAATTTTGGTCTTATAAAGTAAAAACAGATTCCCATTTGATTCTTTTGATATGCCTCTTCTCCATGACATTTTACCCTGAAATTTTTCTTGATTTTGCCAAAATCTATGATAGTTTCTCTTTTTGAGGTGTCCCATGAGAGGATGTTATTCCTCTTTTTCCCCTACTAGCTCCACAGTATAATCCAACGATACATAAAAGGCCTTTGAAAATTAAAAACAGTTACAGAAAACATAGTATTATTTTTTCATGTGTCCAGTTTTATAATCTTAAAACATATATCCTCTATAACCCCATTTCCTATATGCTATGCCCAAACTACTTAGCACCATCACAATCAGATTCTAGCTATACTTTTTTGCATCATTTCTCTGTTCCTCTGTTGTAATCACATTAGAATACTTAGAATTATCTGAACATAATATATATGTCTTTGGCTTATTCCTGTACCTATAACTTAACATCTCATTTCATTTTTTCTTGCTGTTGTTTTTTCAGTAATCCAATTATTGTTTCTGAGAAATGTGTTTTCATGTTCCTCATATTGCACTGACTGGTCCTTACCATAGTAAGGAATGTAATCCCTTACTATGCCAACAACTTTGGAAGATATATTATTTTCACTTTGCCTCACATACCCACATCTTATCAATGAGCAAAACACACAAAACCCATTGACTTTCTATCTTTGCCATTATTCAAGAACCATTACATCTTACTTCTACAACTGTAATGGTCTCTCTGCTTCTTCATTAATTCATACATCTTCCACCAGCTGTCAGAACCATCTCTGTAGAATGTAAATCATTTGCTTCATTTCCAGGGTAAAAGTCCTTTAGTAGCCTCCATTTGAAATTTGATTAAACTTGTCATTCTAAAGGCTTGCCTTGTGGCTCGGATGGTAAAGAATCTGTGTGTAATGCAGGTGACCTAGGCTTGATCCCTGGGTTAGGAAGATCCCTTGGGGAAGGAAATGACAATCCACTCCAGTATTCTTGCCTGGAGAATCCCAGGAACAGAGAAGCCTGGCAAACGATACAGTCTATGTGGTTGCAAAGAGTTTGACACAGCTGAATTGCTAACACTTTCACTTTTTTTTGGCCACTCTAAAGCTCTGTCTGATGTGCCTCCTGCCTTCTGATTTTATTTCACTATCACTCGCTCTGCCTTAGTCACACTAAACTCATTTCCTTCCCTGGAGGCACTGAGTGCCTTAGGTTCATCTTCCTAACAAAGGCTTCTCTTAGGTTGCTCTTGTCACTGATAGTTACTTGGTTGGCTCCTTATGTCATTCAGGTGTCAGCCAAGCATTGTGTGTCCAAAAGAAGTCTTCCAAAACCACATGATTTAGGTTCTGATATATTCAATTTTATTTTTATTTTTCTATTCTCTCACACTAAAATATAATCCCAGGAAAGAGGGCCTTCCTTAGCTTTGTTCATTGCTGTATCTCTAGTGGTTTGAATAAAGTCTGACATGGGAAAAACTCAATGTGTGTTTTTGGTCAATGAATAGATCTTATTTATTTATACATTAATCTCTCCTGTTAGGCCAGGATAAATGATGTCTCTATCTTTGTAGCCCAACTCTATGCACAGCATCTGGGAAACAGTAAGATATCAAATATCTGTTGGATAAATATCCAAGTAAACTTATTGTTTACAAGAGGAAAAGACAGTATATCATTTAGCAGTGTTACATATGTAATAGACCAACATAATGCAAATAATAGCAAATGTTTTTCTATAAAAATGATGTTTATTTTTTGATGGTTTTGAGTTCATCCTTATCACATTCATAAATGAAATATTATATGAAAAACATAACTTTTTTACAGATAAAAATTCTCTATTGAAAGGGAAAGTTTAATAGTTATACACAATCTAATTTCATCCATACCTTATTATTCAAGTTTTTGTCTCTAATTGACTTTCCTTTTTGTTACTATGCAAGTGAATGGGGCTATCACTGGAATTTATTTCTAAGATGCCCCATAATTCCCAGAGGTAATAATGGGAAAATAAATCACTTTACTTCACAATGTACCTATGAACCTTTTGTACTGATGCTTAAATCAAATTAAAGTAAGGTCACAGAGATACCTGACTTTCCCAGAATTAAAAAAAAAAAAAATGCAAGGGAGAGTGAAAGGGACTGCAAATATTTAATAATCTGAAGACTTGATGAAATAGATGTAGCCTTTAATGGCAACTCCCAATCGTTTCCTCAGCCCATAAGTCTGTATTGTAATAACGTCGATTGTTCATTCCAGGAAGTCATCTGGTTTCACATTACTGTCTACTTACTCTCTTGATTTACATTTTTTAGTTTCCAATCGAGCTCCTGAATCATGGGTGATTTGTCTATCATTGATTAAAAAGAGAGTTTCCTTTTGCTGCAGATACTATCTTTCAATGAATCAGTAAAATAATTAATATGAAATAACTCATATGATTTTAGAGAATTACTCTAAATCTCTTCTGGCCTTTTTCGCAAAGACATTTCTTTTTTAAATAATATATTTGTGTGAATACACAGAAAATCTAGGCTCTATTTGGCAAGGCATTTAGGCAATATCACACCAAATCTTATACAGCACATTCTTGATGATGTTGTAGACAAACAAGTTAATGCTTAGTCCTTGCAAAATGAATTGAATTTGAGGACATTGAGCATTCTAACTAGCTTCCACAAACTTCTGATGGGAAATAGATGAGACAAAGAAACAAACTAAAAAAGCTTCTGAGTTTCAAAGAATTGGTAGACTTTCCTACTCAAAGAGATATATTTTATAACAGACAAAGTCATGAAGATGACACATATACATTTTTAGGCACCTATTGTTTAAAACAAAAGATGCTGAATTATGGAAGTGGAAAAAAAACACATAAAGCATAAATGTACTTTCTTGTTTTTGCTGTGGAAGAATAGGGTAAATGGAAATATCAGCACAGAAAATGAATACATCAATCAGCTAATCAATCAGTCATAATCAGTTCTTACACATGCCCTAACAATTAAGTGGTAGGTTAGCACTCAGGCTTACATTGAGTATGCTTTTAACTCCTGAATAGTAACCACATGGGCAATCAAAAATTTTGAGTTATAACCATACTCTTAGAATGATTAGCTCCATAACTAATTTAACCCATTACTCAGTCATCTGAGCCTCACTTTCCACATTCCCAAGGAGGGGATTGCATATTTGATTTTAAGAGTATCTTCCAGGGACTTCTCTGGTGGTCCTGTGGTTGGGAATCTGCCTTCCAATGTGGGAGATGCTGGTTTGATGGAGAAGGAAATGGCAACTCACTCCAGTATTCTTGCCTGGAGAATCCCATGAACAGAGGAGACTGGCGGGCTACAGTCCATGGGGTCGCACGAGTCGGACACAACTTAGTGACTAACCACAGGGAATTAAAATTCTGCTTACTGTGGGGTGGGAACCCCTGAGCCCATGAGCCAAAACTAGAGAGAAGCCTATGAGCCACAACAAAGAGTCTGCATGCTGCAATTGATGCCAAACACAGCCAAATAAATAAATATACATTTTTAAAAGGATCTTCCAGCAACAGAACTCTAAAATTTATGGAATAATTGCTCTTCTTTGATTCTTAGTACACTGGCAGTAATCAAGCAAATATGACTGTGACATTACAGATTTGTTAAAAACCTGAAATAGTCAAAGACTGGGTTCTGAGCCCAAGGCTAGTTAGTGACATGAATCCAGGACAAGTCTCCAAAATTCTTGTTACTTGGCTTGACACCACACTAATTTTAAGAAATGGCATTTCTTTGCCGGATGCATTTCTAGTACACTGCCTAATAAATTGTTAGAATATTCCTGACCCAGATTAGTTTTCATCCTTAACAAAAAGTATAATACTTTTAAAACTAGTACACTCAATATAGTATTACAAATAATTGATCAGTCAGGAGAAGTAGTAATGAAACTAATTTTCTGAAACTAATAATTCATAAATTTCTCAGAATATTTTGTCTTTTCAATTAACCAAAGAGATGATTCTAAAAATATATTTCAAGTAATGGAAGAATTACTAGGGATAACTTCATCACACAAATAATGTAGAGACAATCATTCACTTAGTATAAAGATTATGAATTCCTGAGTCAAAATACCTAGCTTAGAAACTTAGCTCTTACAGCTTCCAATATGTGACTGATTTTGTACAATTTATCTTCTTTGTATTCCAGGTTCCATATAATAAAATGGGGAAAATAATAATGCTACTCCTTATAGGTGTGACTTGGCCATGATTAAAATTCAATAATGGTATATATTATTAATATTTAAATACTTTCTTGTATGAAAACATTTTACTTTATTCTTTATATTAATTTTGTTCTCTTTCAATCTGATTGGACTACCATAACAAAGTATCAGAAACTATGTGGCTTAAAAAATAAAACTATTTCTCAGAGTTCTGGAGACTGGAAAATCCAAGATCTAGGTCCCAGTATGGTTGTTTCTAGTACAAGCTCTCTTTCTGACTTATAGATGCTCTGCCTTCTCTTTATTCTTACATGGCAGGGAATTAGAGCTAGTGATCGGGTGCTCACTCCTCTTACATGGACATCAGTTCTATTGAATTAGGTCTACACCCACAAGACCTCAACTAAATTTAATCATGTCTTAAGGCTTTATCTTTAAAGACTGTCACATGAAAGGTTAGGGCTCCAACAAAGGAATCTGGGGCAGACACAACTCAGTCTATATCAAGTTTTCACTAAATTTTCTATTGCTGATATTATTTTCTATTATAACTATAGTATTTATTTGTCAACTACTTTTGAACTAATATACTCTCAAAATTCTTTCCTGGGCAATTCCTGAACTCATATTTCTATAGAAGTCTTACTTAGCATTTCCTTTTTTAATTTACTTTCATTTTTATTGGAGTACAGTTGATTTACAATGGTGTGTCAGTTTCAGATGTACAGCAAAGTGAAACAGTTATGCACACATATATATCCACTCTGTTGTAGATTATTTTCCAATACAGGTCATTACAGAGTATGGAGTAGAGTTCCCTGTGCTATACAGTAGGTTCTTGTTGATTATTTATTTTCTATATAGTATATATACATGTGTGCATGCTAAGTCACCTTAGTTGTATCCAACTCTATGCAACCCTATGGACTGTAGCCTGCCAGCCTCCTCTGTCCTTAAAATTCTGTAGGCAAAAATACTGGAGTGGGTTGCCATGCTCTCCTGCAGGGATCTTCCTGACCCAGGGATCAAACCTGTGTCTCTTATGTCTCCTATATTGGCAGATGGGTTCTTTACCACTAGTACCACCTAGGAAGCCCCCCACCACCATTTTATATATATATATAGTTTGTGTATATATATTATATATTGCATTTTAAATGTCTTCTCTCTTCTAATTTGAAAGTGAGCCAATCTTTTTTTTTAATATAGTTTGTTTTGTGTACATCATGACCTATTAAATGACATTTTTGAAAGCTTTTTGTAACTCTGAATTCTTAGTTAAACATTTGTGAATTGTCAGTAATCCATTTCATTGTAATTTGAATTGGTTTTTAAAAAGCTTATTTTCCCTGCCACTGTAATACAGAAACAGAGAATAAGTTTTGACAAAGGCTGATGCAAGTTGATAATTTGGTTTCCATGTAACTGTTCACCTAAAATATGAAATTATGTAATAGAAATAGTTTTATAACAGCTGACCTCTAACTATCTATGAATTAGCTAAATATAATATGTCACTAATCTTCGAACTCCATTGAACCCAAATTTTCCTATACTCCATTATGCATATGAATTTGATTACTTCTAAAATTTGATTAGTTCTAAACACTGAAATTTTAGAAATTTAAAATTTTAAATTTAAACTTTAAAATTGGAAGGACTGATGGTGAAGCGGAAATTCCAATACCTTGGCCACCTGATGTGAAGAACTTACTCACTGGGAAAGACTCTGATTCTGGGAAGAACTGAAGACAGGAGGAGAAGGGGATGATGGAGGATGAGATGGTTGAATGGCATCATCAACTCAATGGACATGAGTTTGAGCAAGCTCTGGGACTTGGTGATAGGGAAGCCTGGCATCCTGCAGTCCATGAGGTTGCAAAGAGCCGGATATGACTCAGTAACTGAACTGAAAACTGAAATTGAATTAGCTCATTTTATTCACTTGCCCAGAACTTCTGGTCTCCTAGAAGCACACCCTCCTTCAAGTGTCCCTGAACTTTAGTAAGTCATATACACTGTACTTAAATATTACAATTCCTCATCCAGTGATCTCTTTAGCTCTTTCTCCACCATCATACTTCATAGTACTGTTTCATAAAGTAGAGCTCTGACATCCTCAAGGACACATAACAAAATCTAGTACAGTGCTTTAGAGATTAAGTAGGAAAATTCACATATGTCTGTTGGTAAGTTCTGTTCCCTTACTGCCTAAACAAGCACCCAAGGAGCCAGACACCAGGCATAGTTGACTGCCAGCAACTTCACTCTGCCCCACTCATTACAGTCTGATTGTCTTTTCAGCTCATTATTTTGGGCTTGAGAAAATTCATCTGAGTTATCTTGGAGGAGATCCCTTGTTCTCCACCAAGGTCTTTTCACAATCTTTCCTAGCTTTTTTCACATGTGCCTAAGTACCCCTGAAACCTGGAAGGCTGATTTCATTTCATGGAGACATAAGTATGAGGTATAAAAATTGTAACAAACACAGTGGTTGAATTGTTCAGAGGTCAAGTTTATAATATAGAGTCTTTTCTTGAGGGACTTATTGTATCCACCACTTAAATGCAGTGCCTGCTGTTTATTACAATACCAAAGGGTAAATTCTGACAATTTTCTTTCATCTTTCACAAAACTGCATAACATATCCATGATATTTGTCTCATTTTAAAATGGGAAGCATTTTTCTGTCAATATACAAGTCAGAAAAACAAAAGTGAAAATGCTTGGATTAGCAGTATGCCTTCCAAAGGAATGCCAGTAATAAAAATATAACCTTTTTAACCTAAAAAGTGAAAATTTTACCTAATTACAAAGTGATTCATAAAAAGATAAAGTAATACCAGAAGATGAAAAACAAGGAGAAAGCAGATTGTCAGAAAAGCTTAAGAGGTGAAACGGGGTTATGGATATAAACCCCTCATAAGAAAAATATTAACTACTTTTTATTAACTGCCTAAAATGTACCAGGCACTCTGTCAGGCTGTGAATACAGTATTTCCCATGTTTATAACAACATTATGAATAGACTTTGTTACTTTCCCTTTATCGATAAACTGGCTGAGGCAATGAAAAATCAGATGATGGCCCAAGGCTAGGCAGAACTCTACTCAGATGCATGATTCCTTTTGCCAATGCCAATTTTCTTTCCGGCTCTGTGGTGCCATACATGTGAGAGTAGGAGATAGAGAAATTCATAATGCATCACATAGCAACCCAAATGGTACAGGAGGGATGAACAGATGCAGACAACAGATTTGGGTGTTCAGTTCAGTTCAATTCAGTCACTCAGTCATGTCTGACTCTTTGAGACTCAATGAACTGCAGCATGCCAGGCCTCCCTGTCCATCACCAACTCCTGGAGTTTACACAAACTCATATCTGTTGAGTCAGTGATGCCATCCAACCATCTCATCCTCTGTTGTCCCCTTCTCCTCCTGCCCTCAATCTTTCATAAAATCAAGGTCTTTTCCAATGAGTCAGCTCTTCGCATCAGGTGGCCAAAGTACTGTAGTTTCAGCTACAACATCAGTCCTTCCAATGAACACCCAGACTTGATCTCCTTTAGGATGGGCTGGTTGGATCTCCTTGCAGTCCAAGGGACTCTCAAGAGTCTTCTCCAACACCACGGTTCAAAAGGATCAATTCTTCAGCACTCAGCTTTCTAGTCCAACTCTCATATCCATACATGACTACTGGAGAAATCATAGCCTTGACTAGATGGACCTTTGTTGACAAAATAATGTCTCTGCTTTTTAATAGGCTGTCTAGGTTGGTCATAACTTCCTTCCAAGGAAAGTATCTTTTAATGTCATGGCTACAATCACCAACTGCAGTGATTTTGGAGTTCCCCCCGAAAATAACATCACCAATGTTTCCCCATTTTTTTGCCATGAAGTGATGGGACCAGATGCCATGATCTTTGTTTTCTGAATGTTGAGCTTTAAGCCAACTTTTTCACTCTCCTCTTTCACTTTCATCAAGAGGCTTTTTAGTTCTTCACTTTCTGCAATAAGGGTGGTGTCATCTACGTATCTTAGGGTATTGATATTTCTCCCAGCAATCTTGATTCCAGCTTGTGCTTCTTCCAGCCCAGCGTTTCTCATGATGTACTCTGCATAGAAGTTAAATAAGCAGGGTGACAATATACAGCCTTGACGTACTCCTTTTCCTATTTGGAACCAGTCTGTTGTTCCATGTCCAGTTCTAACTGTTGCTTCCTGACCTGCATACAGGTTTCTCAAGAGACAGGTCAGGTGGTCTGGTATTCCCATCTCTTTTAGAATTTTCCAAAGTTACTGTGATCCACACAGTCAAAGGCTTTGGCATAGTCAATAAAGCAGAAATATATGTTTTTTTTCTGGAACTCTCTTGCTTTTTCAATGATCCAGCGGATGTTGACAATTTGATCTCTGGTTCCTCTGCCTTTTCTAAAACCAGCTTGAACGTCTGGAAGTTCACGGTTCATGTATTGCTGAAGCCTGGCTTGGAGAATTTTGAGAATTACTTTGCTAGCATGTGAGATGAGTGCAATTGTGAAGTAGTTTGAGCATTCTTTTGCATTGCATTTCTTTGGAATTGGAATGAAAACTGACCTTTTCCAGTCCTGTGGCCACTGCTGAGTTTTTCAAATTTGCTGACATATTGAGTGCAGCACTTTCACAACATCATCTTTTAGGATTTGAAATAGCTCAACTGGAACTTCATCACCTCCACTAGCTTTTTTCATAGTGATGTTTCCTAAGGCCCACTTGACCTCACATTCCCAGATGTCTGGCTCTAGGAGAGTGATCACATCATCGTGATTTTCTGGGTTGTGGAGATTTTTTTTTTTTTTTTAAGTTCTTCTGTGTATTCTTGCCACCTCTTCTTAATATCCTCTGCTTCTGTTAGGTCCATACCATTTCTGTCCTTTATTGAGTCCATCTTTGCATGAAATGTTCCCTTCGTATCTTTAATTTGCTTAAAATTATATTGAATTTCTTGAGATTTGGGTGTTACCATGATGATCACCATTTAGCATCATAGTAAATAACGATAGCAAAGGTAATAAATGCCAAATATCATTTAAGTAGCTTAGTGTTTTTCTGCATATTGTGATACTATCTTGCAGTACTCTGCCATTAAAAAGAATATATTTGAATCAGTTCTAATGAGATGGATGAAACTGGAGCCGATTATACAGAGTGAAGTAAGCCAAAAAGAAAAACACCAATACAGTACACTAACACATATATATGGAATTTAGAAAGATGGTAATGATGACCCTGTATGCGAGACAGCAAAAGAGACATAAATGTGTAGAACAGACTTTTGGACTCTGAGGGAGAGGGAGAGGGTGGGATGATTTGGGAGAATGGCATTGAAACATGTATACTATCATGTAAGAAACAAATCACCAGTCTTTGTTCAATACAGGATATAGGATGCTTGGGGTTGGTGCACAGGGATGATCCTGAGAGATGATATGAGGTTGGAGGGGGGTTCAGGATTGGGAACTCATGTACACCCGTGGCGGATTCATGTCAATGTATGGCAAAACCAATACAGTATTGTAAAATAAAATAAAGTAAAAATAAAAATTTATAAAAAAATAAAATAAAATAAAGCTAGACTTGTATGAAAAAATTATAAAAATGATTGAAATTATGCCATTTTTTCCCAACATGAATGTAGTTAGAGATTATCATAGTAAGTGAAGTAAGTCAGATAAGGACAAACGTCATATAACATCACTCATATAGCAATTTAAAAAATGATGAAAATGAATTTATTTGCAAAACACAAACATACTCACAGACAGAAAACAAAATTGTTACTAATAGGGAAATGTGAGGAGAGGAATATATCAGGAATTTGAGAGTAACATATAAACACTACTACATATAAAATAGATACCATAAGGACCGAGGATATAGCACAGGGAATTATATGCAAAATTTTGTAATAACCTATATTGGAAAAGAATCTGAAAAATGGTTGTATTTGGGCTTCCCTGGTGGCTCAGACAGTAGAGTCTGCATGCAGTAGAGAAGACTTGGGTTTGATTCCTGGGTCAGGAACATCCCCTAGAGAAGGGAATGGCTACCCACTCCAGTATTCTTGCCTGGAGAATTTCATGAATAGTGGAGCCTAGCGGGCTATTGTCCATGGGTCACAAAGAGTCAAAGATGACTGATGGACTAACACTTTCAGTTTGTTGTTTACCTGAAGCTAACGCACAATACTGCAAATCAACTCTTCTTCAATAAAAAAATAAATTTAAAAAGCACAGTATAACGTGCCAAAATATAAAGTATATGCATCTCACGAATTGATGATAATACAGGTTTGCTATAGTCACTTAGGAAACATTTATTGGAGAAGGAAACGGCAACCCACTCCAGTGTTCTTGCCTGGAGAATCCCAGGGATGGAGGAGTCTGGTGGGCTGCCGTCTATGCGGTCGCACAGAGTCAGACATGACTGAAGAGATTTAGCAGCAGCAGCAGCAATGAAAATAAAGAGGAATTTATACTAAAATCCAGATACCCACTTTTAGGGAATCTCAAAACTCACTAGAAACATGTACAAAAATGTTTAAAGCAGTGATGTTTTGATATATAAATGAATGTATACATACAGCATACACAAATCATATGTTTTCATTTTCATTCAGCTTATTTTAGTGCATATATATATACATGTATCTATATGACACAGATATAAGATAACATGTCTAAATCAAATTATAAAAGAGTGCTCTTAATATGATTCCAATCATATGAAGGTTGATAACTGAGAAAATTAAATAGCATATTGTTTAGTGATGTTTTATTATCTGATACAGTTAAAAATATTCAAGTTGATGTATGGCAAAACCAATACAATATTGTTAAGTAATTAGCCTCCAATTAAAAGAAATAAATTTATATTAAAAAAAGATTTGCTAAAAATGATTAATAAAACATTCAGGATCAGTGATTACCACTGAGAGGAGATCAAAAAGCAGTCTTTGTGAGGAGGAGCACAATGACCCACAAAGGATTGGTTTATTTCCTAAGCTTGGTGCTGGGTCTATGCCTGTTCCTTTTATTATGTTTTAAGTTACATATAACATGTCTAGTCCTGAGTGCGTATTTTGTAATGGTGCTATATAAGCAATAAAGCAGTGCTGGAAAATATTAGCAATTTTTAGACCAAATACTTAGAGAATCATCACAGTCCCTTTTAAAGTGGTAACGACTCCCCAATTCCTTACTTCTTTAGGAACGTTCTGCATATAAAATCATATGTACACTTTTGCAAGAGAATGATTAGAAAGATAACATAATTGGGTGCAGTCATTTAGAAGTTGGAGAAGAAACTGCTCATTAAGCACTGTACCACGTTTACTGGAGAGGTTGAAATCTGTTAACCTCTTTCATTTTGTGCCCTCTGTTCATGAGAGAGAATAACCATGAGATGATCGGGAGTAAAGAAGCATCACTCTGCATGCTGCCCATCATTGAGTCACTTTGCAAGTGAGTTATGAGAAAACTAGTGTTGTGACATTACCCTATCTGAATGGCAGCCTTTCCACTCTGTGGTGAGAGTCTTTCATGGAAACAGATGAGAAAAGACAACTGCTAATATTTACATTACATGTATATTGTTATTACTGCTATTGTGTTTGGATCTCCATATTTAATACCATAAAAGTCTCTTTATAGCAGATAATTCCTATTATAAGACGAATTCCTCAAAATAGAAGGAGAGGGACTTAGCCTGTTACATCATCAAATGGTTCCATAGGCAAAATATTCTTAAACAGTGATGAAGGATGACTTTGAAAGTCTCTCTCATTCTAAGTGAGAGACTAGCTCACCTCTTTCCTATCTTAAATATTACATTCTCAGCCTTCTGTAACAAAATTCTGTTTATCATTACCAAGTGTCTCTCCCCACTGAAACCCTGCAATTTTATATCCCTGCTCTGCTTATTTTTCCCCTATTTAAAATTCCAGATGGCTCTGTGATACAAAGTTCCTTTTTGGGTCAAAGAACATGTTCTAAAATTGATTGTGGTTATTATGGATGCACAACTTTGTGAATTTACTAAAGTCCACTGAATTGTACGCTTGTAAATGGTACTTGAGCAAGCTCCAGGAGTTGGTGATGGACAGGGAAGCCTGGCATGCTGCTGTCCATGGGGTCGTCAAGAGTCCGACACAACTGAGCGACTGAACTGAACTGAAATGGTACTTGGACATGTTTCAATGGAAACTTTTAAGTGAATTGTATGGTGTGTTGATTATATCTTAAAATTGTTTTTAAAAAGATTATAAAGGAGAAAATTTCTCCAAAGTCTAAGTTCTGAGGATCGTAGGGGGTGTTCGCTGACATTGGTGCATTAGCATCTTAGTCTATTCAGTATTCAATAACAAAAATGCCATTGACTAGACGGCTTAAGCAACAGTTATTTCTCATCATTCTGGAGGCTGAGAAGTCCAAGATGTAAGCACCAGCACATCTGGCACCCAAAGAAGGACACTGTTCCAGGGTCCCCCCTTGTACCCTCACATGAAGGAAGGAGTGAGTGGTAGGAAGCCCTCTAGTATTTTTTCTTTATGAGACCACCAACTCTGATTCCTCCAAACTCATGACTTAATTACCTCACATAGGCTTCACTCCAAATGTTATCACATTGGGCACTGGGTTTTCAACCTATACATTTTGCTGGGATACAAGCATTTAGGTCCATAGCAATTGCATTCGAAAAACTAATAAACTAGAGACAACAAGAATGAAGGTACAATGCAATGCAAATATTGCAGGTGATTAAAATCTAGGCTCTGAATTTCTACTGGATACTTACAGGTTGAAATTCAAATATATGAAAACAAGGAAATCAACAGAATAAAATATGACATACAGTCAAAGTAATGAACACATAATGTAACCTATATTAATAGACAAGATGGTAATAATGTAATAGTTCAGTGAGAACTTAGAGTGAATGCATGAATAAATTCATCTTATAAACGATCTGCTATACAGCATTTAAGGAATGATAATAATAATAATGACATAAAACAACAGAGTATAATAGTAATCAATGCCAGTCTTTTCCAGAGTTAAAATCCTGCAGATGATATCTGCAATATAACCAGTGAGAAATTTAAATCTTCCTGATGATTACTTATAAATTTCTGTATGTGAGAACACTGAGACAGGTTATTTCCTGATAGAGGAGGCTGAATGGCTGTATGCCCACCCCCCACCAAAATAAGAGTAGAACCAAATAGTAGATGGAAATTTTGTAGGGAACACTCAACATGTTGCAATGGATTCACTTCCTGAAAACCCACAAATATTCAGAAAATAGGGCTTAATTGTAGATATTATAAAAAGTGCTGTATTTTAGTCAGATTGGTAGAATTTTCCCATATTCTATAAATAATAAATAGCATTTGCATAATCATCATCATTCTCTTTGCTAGAACTACACGTGCCTCTTCTCATCTCTGTATATATTCATTACTTGGGTCACCTTGACCAGGCCCATGGCTTTAAATAACTTCTAAATGTACTCTCTACTTAATAGCATCAGCCTTGAGCTCTTCATTACATTCAAGATTTGTAAATATTCACTAGCTTTTTAGCATCTTCACTTGGGTGAACAATAGGAATCTATCAACTGAGTTCTCAATTATATCCTCTTTCAAACAACCCTGCTTTTCTTTTCTTAAGCACCCCTAGTGAAATCATCATTTTTTACTGTGACTCTGAATAAAAAGTAAAACCCAGAATTTACTGTTCGTTTTAATTTTTCTCACAAATACCATAAACAGTTCTATAAGCAAGCACTATTAACTTGACCTTTATAACATATTCTGAATTTCATCTCAGTTCCACCATTAACCCCTTTGTCATCCACTGTCTTCTCTCACTTGGAATACAGTAATACTTTCCTAACATACCCACCTGGTGTGTGTGTGTGTGTGTGTGCGTGCGTGTGCATGTGCGTGTGCGTGTGCGTGTGTGTGCATGTATGTTACTCCTGCCTGACTCTTTACAACCACATGGACTGTAGCGAACCAGGCTCCTCTCTCCATGGGATTCTCCAGGCAAGAATACTAGAGTGAGTAGCCATTACCTTCTCCAGGGGATTTTCCTGATCTAAGGGATCAAACCCCAGTGTCCTGGAAGGCAGACTCTATGATCGGAGCTACCAGGGAAGCTGCTAACATACCTGTAAGGTAAGGCAGCCCATTGCCATCAATGTCCTCAAAGCAGCCAGAGTCAGAAAACTGTTTCAGGTCATAATCAGAGTCTGTCAGAATCCTGTTTCTGATCTTTCAGCAGCTTTCCATAACACCTTCTCGATAAAATCCACAATTTATACCACAGTCTACATGTAACGGTGATCCAGTTAACTCTTACCTACCCAAGCTTTTGGGTTACTCTTGTCACTGCACTCCATTCTTTTCTTGCTTTTCTTTCAGCACACATAATTTATTTTCACCATACTGCCACTATGTACTAAATACATGCATGTTGTTATTTTAGTCACTCAGGTATGTCTAACTCTTTTGTGACCCCGTGGACTGTAGCCCACCAGGATCCACTGCCCATGGGATTCTCCAGGCAAGAATACTGGAGTGGTTATCATTTCCTTCTCCAGGGGATCTTCCCAACCCAGGGATCAAATGTACATCTGCTTGGCAGATGGATTTTTTTTTTTTACCAATGAGCCACCTGGAGAGGCCAAATACATATATACATGAATACATAAAATCTCTTCTGGATAATTTCATCCATTCTCATGATTTGAAATATCACCAACATATTATTTCTAAACTTTTATTTCCATCAGATGCCTCTTTTTTAAAATCCAGATTACAATATTCAATTTCTTAATAAATATTAAATTATTTTTGCATTTTTGCTAAGGAATTATATTAAATGTCTATACCATGGGTTATGTGATTTTCATGATCTGTCATTTGCTTCTAATTATGTTTACCCCTGAAGGAGGGCATGGCAATCCACTCGAGTATTCTTGCCTGGAAAATCCTATGCACAGAGAAGCTTAGCAGGCTAAAGTCCATGGGGTTGCAGAGTTGGACACAACTGAAGTGACTTAGCACACATGCTAAGTAGTATTATCCCTTAGCTCATAATTTCCTTCCTTCAGCTACATAGAAATCCTTGATGATGCTCTGCATATGAGAACCAGAATCTTAAATAAGTCTAACAATAGCTGTGTCTCTTGTGCATGGCTTAATTCAACTTAATTACATTTATAGAAAATATTTGAATCACCAAAACACACAGGGCTGCTTTTGAAATTTCTCAGTGTCACTGTGAGGAAAGAGGAGAAATCAAGCAAGTGCTAGTGTGGACCACCACCAGATTTCAACTGAAGCAAGTCTACTGTATCCTTGTATATATTGGAGCTTAGCATTTAGTCCTCTGCTGATATAAACATGTATATTTGTGTATATGTGAGCTTTTCTCATAATCCACAGCTCATCCATTTTATATGTTTTTGTATTCAAATATTTGTATTTAAATAAATTTTTTTTTATTTTTAATTTTATTTTTACTTTATTTTACTTTACAATACTGTATTGGTTATGCCATACATTGACATGAATCCACCACGGGTGTATACGAGCTCCCAATACTGAATCCCCCTTCCACCTCCCACCCCATATCATCTCTCTGGATCATCCTCATGCACCAGCCCCAAGCATCCTGTATCCTGTATCGAACATAGACTGGCACTTTGTTTCTTACATGATAGTATACATGTTTCAATGCCATTCTCCCAAATCATCCCACCCTCTCCCTCTCCCTCAGAGTCCAAAAGTCCGTTCTGTACATCTGGGTCTCTTTTGCTGTTTTGGATACAGGGTCATCATTACCATCTTTCTAAATTCCATATATATGTGTCAGTATACTGTATTGGTGTTTTTCTTTCTGGCTTACTTCACTCTGTATAATCGGCTCCAGTTTCATCCATCTCATTAGAACTGACACAAATTTATTCTTTTTAATGGCTGAATAATACTCCATTGTGTATATGTACCACATCTTTCTTATCCATTCATCTGCCGATGGACATCTAGGTTATTTTCATGTCCTGGCTATTATAAACAGTGCTGCGATGAACATTGGGGTACATGTGTCTCTTTCAATTCTGGTTTCCTTGGTGTGTATGCCCAGCAGTGGGATTGCTGGGTCATATGGCAATTCTATTTGCAATTTTTTAAGGAATCTCCACACTGTTCTCCATAGTGGGTGTACTAGTTTGCATTCCCACCAACAGTGTAAGAGGGTTCCCTTTTCTCCACATCCTCTCCAGCATTTATTGCTTGTAGACTTTTGGATCGCCGCCATTCTGATTGGTGTGAAATGGTACCTCATTGTGGTCTTGATTTGCATTTCTCTGATAATGAGTGATGTTGAGCATCTTTTCATGTGTTTGTTAGCCATCTGTATGTCTTCTTTGGAGAAATGCCTATTTAGTTCTTTGGCCCATTTTTTGATTGGGTCGTTTATTTTTCTGGAGTTGAGGTGCATAAGTTGCTTGTATACTTTTGAGATTAGTTGTTTGTCAGTTGCTTCATTTGCTATTGTTTTCTCCCATTCAGAAGGCTGTCTTTTCACCTTACTTATAGTTTCCTTTGTTATGCAGAAGTTTTAATTTTTATTACATCCCATTTGTTTATTTTTGCTTTTATTTCCAGAATTCTGGGGGGTGTATCATTGAGGATCCTGCTGTGATGTATGTCGGAGAGTGTTTTGCCTATGTTCTCCTCTAGGAGTTTTATAGTTTCTGGTCTTAAGTTTAGATCTTTAATCCATTTTGAGTTTATTTTTGTGTATGGTGTTAGAAAGTGATCTAGTTTCATTCTTTTACAAGTGGTTGACCAGTTTTCCCAGCACCACTTGTTAAAGAGATTGTCTTTACTCCATTGTATATTCTTGCCTCCTTCATAGAAGATAAGGTGTCCATATGTGTGTGGATTTATCTCTGGGCTTTCTATTTTGTTCCATTGATCTATGTTTCTGTCTTTGTGCCAATACCATACTGTCTTGATGACTGTGGCTTTGTAGTAGAGCCTGAAGTGAGGCAAATTGATTCCTCCAGTTCCATTCTTCTTTCTCAAGATTGCTTTGGCTATTTGAGGTTTTTTGTATTTCCATACAAATCTTGAAATTATTTGTTCTAGTTCTGTGAAAAATACCGCTGGTAGCTTGATAGGAACTGCATTGAATCTGTAGATTGCTTTGGGTAGTATACTCATTTTCACTATATTGATTCTTCTGATCCATGAACATGGTATATTTCTCCATCTATTAGTGTCCTCTTTGATTTCTTTCATCAGTGTTTTATAGTTTTTGATATATAGGTCTTTAGTTTCTTTAGGTAGGTATACTCCTAAGTATTTTATTCTTTTTGTTGCAATGGTGAATGGAATTGTTTCCTTAATTTATTTTTCTACTTTCTCATTATTAGTGTATAGGAATGCAAGGGATTTCTGAGTGTTAATTTTATATCCTGCAAATTTACTATATTCATTGATTGGCTCTAGTAATTTTCTGGTGGAGTCTTTAGGATTTTCTATGTAGAAGATCATGTCATCTGCAAACAGTGAGAGTTTTACTTCTTTTCCAACTTGGATTCCTTTTATTTCTTTTTCTGCTCTGATTGCTGTGCCCAAAACTTCCAGAACTATGTTGAATAGTAGTGGTGAAAGTGGGCACCCTTGTCTTGTTCCTGACTTTAGGGGAAATGCTTTCAATTTTTCACCATTGAGGATAATGTTTACAGTGGGTTTGTCATATATAGCTTTTATTATGTTGAGGTATGTTCCTTCTATTCCTGCTTTCTGGAGAGTTTTTATCATAAATGGACGTTGAATTTTGTCAAAGGCCTTCTCTGCATCTATTGAGATAATCATATGGCTTTTATTTTTCAATTGGTTAATGTGGTGAATTACATTGATTGATTTGTGGATATTGAAGAATCCTTGCATCCCTGGGATAAAGCCCACTTGGTCATGGTGTATGATCTTTTTAATGTGTTGTTGGATTCTGATTGCTAGAATTTTGTTGAGGATTTTTGCATCTATATTCATCAGTGATATTGGCCTGTAGTTTTCTTTTTTGTGGCATCTTTGTCAGGTTTTGGTATTAGGGTGATGGTGGCCTCATAGAATGGGTTTGGAAGTTTACCTTCCTCTGCAACTTTCTGGAAGAGTTTCAGTAGGATAGGTGTTAGCTCTTCTCGAAATTTTTGGTAGAATTCAGCTGTGAAGCCGTCTGGACCTGGGCTTTTGTTTGCTGGAAGATTTCTGATTACAGTTTCAATTTCCGTGCTTGTGATGGGTCTGTTAAGATTTTCTATTTCTTCCTGGTTTAGTTTTGGAAAGTTGTACTTTTCTAAGAATTTGTCCATTTCTTCCACATTGTCCATTTTATTGGCATATATTTGCTGATAGTAGTCTCTTACAATCCTTTGTATTTCTGTGTTTTCTGTTGTGATCTCTCCATTTTCATTTCCAATTTTATTGATTTGATTTTTCTCTCTTTGTTTCTTGATGAGTCTGGCTAATGGTTTGTCAATTTTATTTATCCTTTCAAAGAACCAGCTTTTGGCTTTGTTGCTTTTTGCTATGGTCTCTTTCGTTTCTTTTGCATTTATTTCTGCCCTAATTTTTAAGATTTCTTTCCTTCTACTAACTCTGGGGTTCTCCAATTCTTCCTTTTCTAGTTGCTTTAGGTGTAGAGTTAGGTTATTTATTTGACTTTTTTCTTGTTTCTTGAGGTATGCCTGTATTGCTATGAACTTTCCTCTTAGCACTGCTTTTATAGTGTCCCACAGATTTTGGGTTGTTGTGTTTTCATTTTCATTCCTTTCTATGCATATTTTGATTTCTTTTTGATTTCTTCTGTGATTTGTTGGTTATTCAGAAGCGTGTTGTTCAGCCTCCATATGTTGGAATTTTTAGGTTTTTCTCCTGTAATTGAGATCTAATCTTAGTGCATTTGGTTAGAAAAGATGCTTGGAATGATTTCGATTTTTTTGAATTTATCAAGGTTAGATTTATGGCCCAGGATGTGATCTATCCTGGAGAAGGTTCCGTGAGCACTTGAGAAAAAGGTGAAATTCAATGTTTGGGGGTGAAATGTCCTATAGATATCAATGAGGTCTAACTGGTCTATTGTATCATTTAAAGTTTGCATTTCTTTGTTAATTTTCTGTTTAGTTGATCTGTCCATAGGTGTGAGTGGGGTATTAAAATCTCCCACTATTATTGGGTTATTGTTAATTTCCCCTTTCCAGCTTGTTAGTATTTGTCTTACATATTGTGGTGCTCCTATGTTGGGTGCATATATATTTATAATTGTTATATCATCTTCTTGGATTGATCCTTTGATCATTATGTAGTGGCCTTCTTTGTCTCTTTTCACAGCCTTTGTTTTAAAGTCTATTTTATTGGATATGAATATTGCTATTGCTGCTTTCTTTTGGTCTCTATTTGCATGGAATATCTTTTTCCAGCCCTTCACTTTCAGTCTGTATGTGTCCCTTGTTTTGAGGTGGGTCTCTTGTAGGCAGCATATATAGGGATCTTGTTTTTGTATCCATTCAGTCAGTCTTTGCCTTTTGGTTGGGGCATTCAACCCATTTACATTTAAGGTAATTATTGATAAGAATGATCCCATTGCCATTTACTTTACTGTTTTGGGTTTGGGTTTATACGCCCTTTTTGTGTTTCCTGTCTAGAGAATATCCTTTAGCATTTGTTGGAGAGCTGGTTTGGTGGTGCTGAATTCTCTCAACTTTTGCTTCTCTGTAAAGCTTTTGATTTCTCCTTCATATTTGAATGAGATCCTTGCTGGGTACAGTAATCTGGGCTGTAGGTTATTTTCTTTCATCACTTTAAGTATGTCTTTCCATTCCCTCCTGGCCTGAAGAGTTTCTATTGAAAGATTTGCAGTTATCCTTATAGGAATCCCCTTGTGTGTTATTTGTTGTTTTTCCTTTGCTGCTTTTAAAATTTGTTCTTTGTGTTTGATCTTTGTTAATTTGATTAATATGTGTCTTGGGGTGTTTCACCTTGCATTTATCCTGTTTGGAACTCTCTGGGTTTCTTGGACTTGGGTGATTATTTCCTTCCCCATTTTAGGGAAGTTTTCAAATATTATCTCCTCAAGTATTTTCTCATGGTCTTTCTTTTTGTCTTCTTCTTCTGGGACTCCTATAATTCAAATATTGCAGCGTTTCAGATTGTCCTGGAGGTCTCTGAGATTGTCCTCATTTCTTTTAATTATTTTTTCTTTTTTCCTCTCTGATTCATTCATTTCTACCATTCTGTCTTCTATTTCACTAATTCTATCTTCTGCCTCCGTTATTCTACTATTTGTTGCCTCCAGAGTGTTTCTGATCTTATTTATTGCATTATTCATTATATATTGACTCTTTTTTATTTCTTCTAGGTCCTTGTTAAACATTTCTTGCATCTTCTCAATCCTTGTCTCCAGGCTATTTATCTGTGATTCCATATTGATTTCAAGATTTTGGATCATTTTCACTATCAATATTCGGAATTGTTTCTCCAGTAGATTTAAAGAAATTTTTTGAATTATAATAATTGTATTTTCTCTGTGTAATTTAGATATAAAAATTGGATATTTCTGTAACTTCTTGTTATTTTTAGAGAAAAATATGGAATTTAACTTGGATATTTATTTTTAAAAGTATATTCAATGGAATTCAACTATTTGAAAAATGTGCAAAAATATGAATGGGCAATTCACAAAAAAATTTTTCCAAATGGCAAATAAGCATATGAAAATGTTTCCACCATCACTGAATCATCAGGAAAATGCAGATCAAAAAACACAAAAAGATATCACTACATGACAAAAAAAGTGGCTGATACTAATATTAAAATAATAGCAAACATCAATACCCAGTTCAGTTCACTTGAGTCGTTCAGTCTTGTCTGACTCTTTGCGACCCCATGAGTTGCAGCATGCCAGGCCTCCCTGTTCATCACCAACTCCCGGAGTTCACTCAAACTCACATCCATAGAGTCAGTGATGTCATCCAGCCATCTCATCCTCTGTCGTCCCCTTCTTCTCCTGCCCCCAATCCCTCCAACATCAGAGTCTTTTCCAATGAGTCAACTCTTCGCATGAGGTGGCCAAAATACTGGAGTTTCAGCTTTAGCATCATTCCCTCCAAATATCTCCCAGGGCTGATCTTCAGGAAGGACTGGTTGGATCTCCTTGCAGTCCAAGGGACTCTCAAGAGTCTTCTCCAACACCACAGTTCAAAAGCATCAATTCTTCGGCACTCAGCCTTCTTCACAGTCCAACTCTCACATCCATACATGACCACAGGAAAAACCATAGCCTTGACTAGACAGACCTTTGTTGGCAAAGTAATGTCTCTACATTTTAATATACTATCTAGGTTGGTAATAACTTTCTTCCAAGGAGTAAGCGTCTTTTAATTTCATGGCTGCAGTCACCATCTGCAATGATTTTGGAGCCCCAAAAAATAAAGTGTGACACTGTTTCTACTGTTTCCCTATCTATTTGCCATGAAGTGATGGGACCAGATGCCATGATCTTCGTTTTCTGAATGTTGAGCTTTAAGCCAACTTTTTCACTCTCTTTCACTTTCATCAAGAGGCTTTTTAGTTCCTTTTCACTCTCTGCCATAAGGCTGGTGTCATCTCCATATGTGAGGTTATTGATATTTCTCCCAGCAATCTTGATTCCAGCTTATGGTTCTTCCAGCCCAGCATTTCTCATGAGGTACTCTGCATAGAAGTTAAATAAGCAGGGTGACAATATACAGCCTTGATGTACTCTTTTCCTATTTGGAACCAGTACCTTGTTCCATGTCCAGTTCTAACTGTTGCTTCCTGAACTGCATACAGATTCTCAAGTCAGGTTAGGTGGTCTGGTATTCCCATCTCTTTCAGAATTTTCCAGTTTATGGTGATCCACACAGTCAAAGGCTTTGGCATAGTCAATAAAGCAGAAATAGATGTTTTTCTGGAACTCTCTTGCTTTTTCCAGGATCCAGTGGATGTTGGCAATTTGATCTCTGGTTCCTCTGCCTTTTCTAAAACCAGCTTGAACATCAGGGAGTTCACGGTTCACGTATTGCTGAAGCCTGGCTTGGAGAATTTTGAGCATTACTTTACTAGCATGTGAGATGAGTGCAATTGTGCGGTAGTTTGAGCATTGCTTGGCATTACCTTTCTTTGGGATTGGAATGAAAACTGACCTTTTCCAGTCCTGTGGCCACTGCTGAGTTTTCCAAATTTGCTGGCATATTGAGTGCAGCACTTTCACAGCATCATCTTTCAGGATTTGAAACAGCTCAACTGGAATTCCATCACCTCCACTAGCTTTGTTTGTAGTGATACTTTCTTTCTTTTTTTTTTTAGTGCAAAATAATGACGTGAATAGTGTGAAGCCCACTTGACTTCACATTCCAGGATGTCTGGCTCTAGATTAGTGATCACATCATCATGATTATCTGGGTCGTGCAGATCTTTTTTGTATAGTTCTTCCGTGTATTCTTGCCACCTCTTCTTAATATCTTCTGCTTCTGTTAGAAGCCTACCTTATGACCCAGTGATTCTATTCCTAGTATAAACTCAAGGAGAAAAAAGTAGGTATGTGCTCAAACAGCACATATAAAAAATTCATAGAATTTTTATTTAAAATTGACAAAACTGAAAATGACCAAAATGTCCAATAACATTAGACTTTAGTATGTATATTTTTTATATAATTAAACAACTAATTACTACATACCAGTAAAACAAGCTATTTTGGGGTAATTTTCTTCTCCAGGGGATCTTACTGACCCAGGTATTGAACCCAGGTCTCCTGCATTGCAGAAAGATTATTTAACCTCTAAGCTATATAGAAGTCCCCATTTATAGATGGAATAACAGATTTGCTAATAAAATATTTCTAGATGAAATCATTAAGTGAAAGTATTGAAGAAAAAAGCCATTATTTCATTTATATGAATTTAAAAAAAAAACTGTAAAAAAAACCCAATCAGAATAATGATTATATTGTGTAGAGGTATGTGTGCAAAGACTGACTGGAAATGATCACATGGTGTGCTTCAAAGTGTTAGCAACCGTATGCAATAAACTAGAGACTGATTACTTGAGTTTATGCCTATGTAGCAATCATCAAAATTTTCGTGAGGATTTGGGTGCTTTATTGTATTTAGGTACACCTTCATATTAGTAAATATGCATGGAAACACTCTTTTAAGGCAGATGAATCATTGGTATGACTAGTTCTTCTTGTGTCACACAATTTTACACTATTTACTTCTGAAATCCTTTGGGCTTTCAGTTAATTACCAAAGGTACATGAATTTTTATTACTTTGTTATTCACAGTAGTATGATTTAGCTAGTCCATATTTTAAAACTAATTTGATACGGAAATATTTCTCTGGAAACAATTATCACCAAGAGATGAATTATATTTTTAAATGTATCTCATAACACCTTATAACAAAATCTCCCAAAGTATAGGCTCAAATTTATTCAAGATAAAGCAAATTAAAAATGAGGAAGAAATAAAACAATAAATTGAGTATGGAGAGTAATCATATTTGATAAAAGAGCAAGAGACACAATGTTCAATATTCTCTTAATTTGTCCCAAAAGCACAGTGATTTGGGGATCAACAAGAAAAAGATATTGATTAAATACAAATTTGAAGATCATTTATCACTTACATATTTAGAAAAACAGTGAAAGTTCATAAAGTCTCAGAAACTGAAAGAGTACCCAGATTCTTTAAAGAAAATCAACTCTCCTGGTCTGAAAACAACAAACACACAACTTTACTCTATCTTGACTGATTTAATTTCTGTAATAAAATTGTCAAGAAAGTAACTGGTTGAACATGAGCATGGGGAGGAAGGAAATGGAAATTTCAAATGAATAAAGAAGGTGTGATAGAGCTGTTCAGAAAGGAGATAACATGAAAATACTGGATAATTGCTGGGCAGTGTTATACGTGCAGCTGAAATTTATAAAATTGCATTAGACATAAAAAGAGACACAGTTTATGGGTAGCCATTCATTTATAAATACGTGGATATTTTAGTACATAAGAGGACTAATTTATGATTAGTATTTGATGAGCCTGCCAAAAAAGCTAACCTTAACTTCAGCTGCCATAATCAGAAATAGTTATTCAGAATACGAAAAACAACATATTTCACTCAAGTCGTTACCATTATTTAAAAGAGTGAGGGTTTCAGAACAAGCACCCAAGTTAATACAACAATAGGTGCTTTAAGTATGGGAGCAATGGTGAAATCATTTTAGATTCAAAAGTAATAGAATTAGGACATGCTACTTTCCCATAAGTCCGTATGTGAATACACTTTCAAAGAATAAAGTATTCTGAGTTGAGAAGCACAACAGAGATCATTTAGTGAAAATTTCCTCTCAAAACAGAGAAGTGTGACTCGAGAAAAAAATACTACTAGATAAGGAAAGATAATCTCAACTGGTCTGCAATTCAAGTAAGGAAAGGAACGATCTCTTAAATCTTCCTTGTAATCTGCCACAATGGGTCGTCTGTTATGCTTTCCAATAAACAAAAAAATAAAAACTCCTGAATCACTGTATAATAGCCCTAAATCTAGTGTTTTGTTGCTGTTGTTTATTCCTTATTTAAAATTAGAATGACATAAAATGCTTTAGGTACCTTGTAGATCTGTGAGAATATTGATGGCAAAGTGAAAGTGAAAGGCGCTCAGTCGTGTCCAACTCTTTGCGACCCCATGAACTATACATTCCATGGAATTCTCTAGTCCAAAATATTGGAGTGGGTAGCCTTTTGCTTCTCCAGGGGATCTTCCCAACCCAGGGATCGAACCCAGGTCTCCCTCATTGCAGGCAGATAGATTCTTTCCCAGCAAAGCCACAAGGGAAGCCCAAAGGCTGATGGTAAAATATTTGTATAAATATTGTTTTGAAAGATAAAATCACACTATTGCACTCTGCAATCTTTCACTTCACTGGTAGAAGATTTAGGCTCTTTCCCCTAAGATTATAATAATATTTGGAGGCCATGTGAATGAATATTTTTTGTATTATAGCTTAGCAAATAAAATGTTATCATTACTAAACAGAATTTGAAACAGGAAATTTCCAGAATCCCGTTTAGATTACAAATCCTTTACTAGTTTGCTTTCCATGAGTGTTTTTTCATATATTAAATCTAAGTTTCTTTTCCTTTTTTCTAAGGTATAAAACTATATTATTTTGTCTCTATAATGAATTCTGAGGTCTGATAAGTTTCTTTACTACTCTTCAGACCTGAATCCGGTTTAAAAAAAGGTTAGATGTAGACATGTAAACAACATAAGCACAACAATAATTAATGTTCTAGTTCTCCTTTATAGGAGACTCCTTAAGGAATTATGTTCATATTTCATGATTGCTTGCTTACTTGTAGCTTAAGAGTAAGGGAACACTTGATGAATATAATTATTTATTACCATTACGTTTAGATTTATGCCCCTGAGTCAAGTTCTCTGAATCACTGAGATAGAGTGAAAATACCTTGTCTATAAACTCATTTTACATGTGTAATTTTAGTCTAGGTTTTAATACAAAAATTTGCTGCATATTCTCTTGTGTAGTATGTGCATGGGAAGTTGATATACTATTGGTATCTGTTTAAATTCAATGGAATTTACAATTCTGACTAAGAGAGCAGGATAAGAAATCAGCTATAATAAAACAAGTGTTCTTATTCTGAAAGAAATAAAGCAATCCTCACCAATGTATCATTCTAGTTTATGCTTGCCTTGGTGGTAATGCAAAGGTAGCAAATAGGATAATCCCAGCTGGTCATAGTCTCTACCAAAGAAGACATCCTCCAATAGAAGAAAAAAAAATCATTATGTCTCAGGAGTTCTATTGAATCTTTATTGCTCAACCCCTTAATAAAACTTCTTTTTTGCTCTGTCAAGATCTGCTGAATAAGGCACAGTCAAAGATAAACCAAAAAAATCTTGCAATGTAGCAAAAATGAGAACTGCTTTTTTCCATAAATTAGGCACATTTCACTGGAAGAAATTCTCTTCCATGATACTATTATTTCCTCTGAAGCAAAGACATATTTTTCAGAGTTCAACAGTTCAAATATTTCTATTAATACATTTTCAATTTGGGTAATAGGTGAATTTATCAAGCTTCTTTAGTACTCAGTGGGGCAATTTCACATTAGGTCCTGATATTTTCATCAGTGGGAATGAAAATGTGATGGTGGATTTAAATAAATATACAAATCTGTATTTCATTATGAAATAGAGTCTTTTCCATATGCTGAATGGAACATACCTCAGTGACATTTTAATTACTATAATAATTGTTTGTTGACCATAATCTAATCTTGAAAGGCAAAAGTGAAAGTGAAGTTGCTCAGTCTTGTCCAACTCCTAGTGACCCCATGGACTGCAGCCTACCAGGCTTCTCTGTCCATGGGATTTTCCAGGCAAGAGTACTGGAGTGGGTTTCCATTGCCTTCTCTGATAATCTAATCTAGTGTGTTTAAAAAAATTTTTTAAAATGAAAACAAATGGGTTCATAATTTTATTTTTTCATGCTTCCAAAGAAAAGATAATGGATTAAACTTGATTTACTTCTCCAAAGCATTGAAAAAGATGGGGATCTTTGGAATGCATTTTACAATCACTGCCATTGAAAGTGAAAGTGAAGTTGCTCAGTTGTGCCATTTCCTTCTGGATAAACAAAGCAAACACATATTTATGTGCAAAAATACATACTTGGGAGAAGGCGATGGCACCCCACTCCAGTACTCTTGCCTGGAAAATCCCATGGACTGAGGAGCCTGGTGGGCTACAGTCCACAGGGTTACAAAGAGTCAGACAGGACTGAGTGACTAAAGCATATACATATATACATACACTTACAAACAAGAATACATGCAAAATGTATTTAGGAAAGAGGCTATATTCCAGGTTTCTCTAACTGCAAAGCTTGGTTTAGGCCAACCATTCATTGCTATGCACTGGTAGTTAAATTATGAAGCAGGACGTATAATACATAACAGGATGAGAATTCACACTCCTCATTACATTAACACATCAACCTGGTTTCTTATTTGGAGATTGATACCCGACTGCCAGTAAGTATCATTTTTAATTCTCTCATATCAGTGGACTATGTTAGAAATTAAACATATTTGCTACAACAGATATTAACTGATTTTGTCTGAACACCATGTACCAAGACAGTAGGTGTTCTAAGGTAATATTTGGACTGGGAAAATTAGGCTACAAATTGGAAACAAAATTCAACAAAAATGTAGTCAATTTGTTTGCTAACTCAAAAGAGAATGGAGAGGGAATTTTCTCCTTCAGGATCCAATATTACTTTCCACATTAATTCATTGTGTCATTAATTGCCTTACTTTAAAAAAAAAACTCATTTGTATCTCATTTACTCATGGATTTAAGCACAATGTTTCCATATATCTTTTTTTTTAAACATGGAGTTTTAAATAATACCACTGATTGTCAATGGCCAGCCATTTAGAAGTTAAATATGATTTTTGATGCAATAATAACCTTTTAAAATGCATTGATTATTTTCTAGAAGAAAAAGAAGGCAAACATATAAATAAACAAACAAACAAAAAAAAAAAAAACAAGCTCCAAGTTTTCACAACGTTATATTAAGGAATTTAAAAGTTTGAGTTGGGTAACTTTCTAATTTCTTTTCAATTACACATCTCTGTAGACTTTGCCTTAGAACTGAATTCGTTTCCTAGTAGAGCCTGGTACTTTTTAAATGTGCAGTTAGAAGAAGCAAAGAAACCTTTGTACAAATAGAAAGCAAATGAGATGGTGTGAATAATGTGAAAACTGGATCATTTCAGAGTTACAACTTCACAGCTTAATCTAATTCTAGACAGAGAATTAGCTGAAGCCTAGTGAGTATCCTGTATTGGAATCAGCTTCTTTCTGTTGTCTGTTTATGATCTGTGTTGAACTCTAGAACTTCACCATCAGTGTCCATCCCTCTTTTGAAAACAATTTTTGTTTTCCTTATAGGTTTCCCCAGGGATTATTCTATTTAGTGCTATTCCAATGTAGCTTTATTAGAAAATTCCCAAATAAACAATCTTTCTGAGTGTAGACAATGTGTCTTTAGGAAAGACTATAACTGATTGCCAAACATGAAATAGTGAGTTTTTTTTTTTTTTAAACATCTGCTCACTATTCTATTAATATCTAATTGGGAAGACAATTTCAAAAATATTAGGTACAGGATGTGTAACTGAATCACTTTTTTGTATACCTGAAACTAACACAAAATTCTTAATCAACTATGAAAAGTGAAAGTGAAGCCACTCAGTCGTGTCCAATTCTTTGTGACCCCATGGCCTGTAGCCTATCACGCTCCTCTGTCCATGGGATTTTCCAGGCAAGAGTACTGGACTGGGTTGCCATTTTCAAGTACATTCCAATATAAAATTAAAAATTAAAAAAATAAGTAACACACACTATGTATTCTCAGTTACTGATGACTCAAACATCAAACTTCATAAGGCAATAAATAACTAAATTAGCACATAAAAATATCAGTTAAGACAGATTTTGCATTTGAATATGCCCTAGTCATAGATTTTAAATCTTGAAATAATTTTAGAAATCATGTAACCCGATTTCTCATTTTATAGATAGAGAAACCAAAATATAGAATTTGACCACTTGGCCATTTAGTGTAAAAATACTAGCCAGAAAATTAGGTTCAAAGATTCTCAGAGCAGACTCATTTTCACAATATACTGACCCCCTCAACAGTTTCCCTAGATTTAATCACTAGTATTAGTGAATTCATCAGTTTACATAAGTTAGACAGGAACATTTTAAAAGAAATTATATTCAGCAAGAATTGTTAAGTCACAGTTAACAAGAGAATAAACTATAATATGACTTTTTTCTTTTCACATTTTTTTACACCTGTTTCTCTAATCTATATCTGCTGTTGTTGTTTAGTCACTAAGCTGTGTCCAACTCATTTTGAGACCCTATGGACTGTAGCCGGCCAGGCTCCTCTGCCCATAGGATTCTCCAGGCAAGAATACAGGAGTGGGCTGCCATTTCCTCCTCCAGAGGATCTTCTCAACCTAGTGATCAAACCTGTGTCTCCTGTATTGGCAGGTGGATTCTTTACCATGGAGCCATCTGGGAAGCCCCTGATCCTGAGAATGGATGGTGAAAACAGCAACAAAGAATTGCCTATGTCACTCACTTCTCTGGTTTAAGAAATGATAAAGTTTCTTCAAAATTTTCAAATTTACTTTTTTTTTTAATGAAATTGTCAGTTTATTAGGATATTTTGGGCTGAAAAAAAAAAGAAATATGTCAAAGATGACAGCAACAGAAAAGGCTATATACAAAAGACATTTATGAATAATTAAACATTATAAGTTAACTGAAGCCATAAAGCAAAAAAGACCTCATGAAATGATGATGTTTGGGGATTACAAAAGAAAAAACAGAGAATGATAAAAGTAAAGGGGGTGGGGAAGTCCAAGACATCATAATTAAAGTTGATCAATAAGATTCTATTGTTGAAGAAATAACAACATGCTCTAGTGACTGAGGCTTAGCTCAGATATCGAATCCAGGTCTCCCACATTGCAGCAGGATTTTTTTTTTTTTACCAGTTGAGCCACAAGGGAAGCTCAAGAATACTAGACCGTGTAGCCTATCCCTTTTAAATGTCGCTGAACCATGTCTTACCATCGCTATGTACAAGGAAACAATCATTTAGGTTCAGGGAAGACAAGAGTCTTATGGGATTAAGATATTTGATTCTAAGGTTTAACTGAAGGAAGGATAAATTCAGGGAGATGAAGTGGTGTGGCAGGCTCTCTGGAAAATGTAATGAGAAAGAAACACATAGATAGAGGGAGATTGAGGAATTGAATGCATTTTTGTAGGAAAGAAAGATATACCAAGGAGACAGATGAAATAAAAGGGAAGGCAGAGATTAAAGCATTAGCATGAGACCCATAGAAGAAACAATGGTATGATGTATTTTGGCCAATACTGTGTTAAAAAGTAAACCAAACTGTTAGGGGAAAATAAATAACATCAGTCAATCTACACTAACACTCCATTTGTATAGCAATGGCTTAAATCTAGGATACAGACAGGTTGTTTTAATGCTACTAATTAGCAGTATACCTTTAAAAAATGAGTTTTGATGACATTTGCTATCAGCTAATCCCTAAAGATGGGAATACCAGAGCACCTAACCTGCCTCTTGAGAAACCTATATACAGGTCAGGAAGCAACAGTTAGAACTGGACATGGAACAACAGACTGGTTCCAAATAGGAAAAGGAGTACCTCAAGGCTGTATATTGTCACCCTGCTTATTTAACTTCTATGCAGAGTACCTCATGAGAAATGCTGGGCTGGAAGAAGCACAAGCTGGAATCAAGATTGCCAGGAGAAATATCAATAACCTCAGATATGCAGATGACACCACCCTTATGGCAGAAAGTGAAGAGGGACTAAAAAGCCTTTTGATGAAAGTGAAAGAGGAGAGTGAAAAGGTTGGCTTAAAGCTCAACGTTCAGAAAACAAAGATCATGGCATCTGGTCCCATCACTCCATGGGAAATAGATAGGGAAACAGTGGAAACAGTGTCAGACTTTATTTTTTGGGGCTCCAAAATCACTGCAGATGGTGACTGCAGCCATGAAATTAAAAGACGCTTACTCCTTGGAAGAAAAGTTATGACCAACCTAGACAGCATATTCAAAAGCAGAGACATTACTTTGCCAACAAAGGTCCGTCTAGTCAAGGCTGTGGTTTTTCCAGTGGTCATGTACGGATGTGAGAGTTGGACTGTGAAGAAAGCTGAGTACCGAAGAATTGATGCTTTTGAACTGTGGTGTTGGAGAAGACTCTTGAGAGTCCCTTGGACTGCAAGGAGATCCAACCAGTCCATTCTGAAGATCAGCCCTGGGATTTCTTTGGAGGGAATGATGCTGAATCTGAAACTCCAGTACTTTGGCCACCTCATGCGAAAAGTTGACTCATTGGAAAAGACTCTGATGCTGGGAGGGATTGGGGGCAGGACGAGAAGGGGACGACAGAGGATGAATGAGATGGCTGGATGGCATCACTGACTCAATGGACGTGAGTCTGAGTGAACTCCAAGAGTTGGTGATGGACAGGGAGGCCTGGCGTGCTGCTATTCATGGGGTTGCAAACAGTCGGACACGACTGAGCGACTGAATTGGACTGAACTGAATCCCTAAAAATGCAGTTCTAGCACAAGATTCCATATCTTTTCCCTGAGAAGTGTTTGTGATCAAATTGCTGGACAAAAAAAGGAAAAACAACATTTTCGGCTGCCAATATTTTTATAACTATATCAGTCATTCTTCTACAAGAGTGAAAATACTCTGATCTGAAAACTCTTTGAAATCAGGGAAAGCATGAGCAATAGAAACAAATTCTAAAATTGATCAATTATGATCTCTTCTCCCATTGATAAACAAGATGGAATTTACAATAATATTAACAATCTTAAAAATGTATTTACACACGTGAACTCAGGCTTTTACTCTGTGAACCTTTTCAGAGAAATTCTAAGTAGAGAAATAAGGTTTTATAAGAAAATATGCTAATTTCAACTTTATGATAATATAAAACTGCAGATGACCTACAGGAAAAATGATGAATTATTGCACATCATAACTAAACTATGAAAACTAGTTAAATAAAAGATAGGAAGAGAAAGAAACTTACATTTTTCAGAGGGTCATGCATATACCCAGTACCTTTCATGCAATCATTCCATCTCGTGCACAAAAATCTCACATACTGCTCCCAAGGACCACCTGAGCATGCGTTTCCACATTTTAAGAATGAGACAGCCAATTCTCACAGTGTTTGAAGACTAAGTCATCTGACCAGTTGTGATGATACATTGATGTGTGACCACCTATCAAGACTGCATTTTTCCTGTATAAATGTATATTTTTTGTCAGAAATTTATATATCCTTTATGTTGCCATTGGCCATTGTGAAGACTAGTAAATAATCCACATTCTCTAAAGAAAATTACGTTTTACATTTGCTGATTAAGACCATTCAGTAAAATGACAGTTCATCACCCACTTTAATGTAATAAAATCTCTACAGGCTTCTTTTAACTTTAGTGTGCAATTCTGTTGAAATCCTAATTTTATCTGCACAGATTTCTGGGTCCTGCCTAATGAATCATGCTGTTTTATAAAAATAATTGCTTTTAACTCAGGACAGAATTTGATATTATACCATTAAACAAATTACAATCATACATGCCCAAATATTTTGGATATTGTTTGTGGAAGCCAGGTTGAAAAAAGATTTTTAAAAAATCTGGTAATTATGTAGGAAAAAGGCAAGGGGTGGTGGGAGAATGAGATGCAGAGAAAGAGACTAATTTCAGTCTCAACAGTGATGATAGGAGAATTAGTAATAACATAAATATACACTGGGCCAGAATTAGTAATAACACAAATATACACTGGCCATCAAGATGTTATTAAAACAGAATTGTTATTTGTCATTATTTAAAATTTTTGACTTTTAAGAATTATTCTTTATAGCAAATTTTCAGGAGGAAAAGTTTAATTTATCACATTCATTTCTTAAGTAGTTTTCTAGCTGTTTAGTACCTTGCAAATAACATGATTACATATAGAACTACAAACTAATTGAGCAATTACTCATCATGGTCATATTTCAATGTTTTATAACTTGATACATATTTTCCCCCTAAGGATATACATATATTTTTTCATATAGCATTGTGAACTTTGGCAAGTCTCATAAATGACCTGGCCTTCAGTGCCTTCATTTCTGAAGGAAGAAGGTTGAACTATAGTATATAAATTTCTGTCTAGTACACTGATCAACATATATTAAGATAATGCTAAAAAGCATTACAGTATTGGGTTGGGCAAAAAGTTTCTTCTATCTCTTTTCTCTTTTGACAAAAAATCCTGAATGGACTTTTTGGCCAACCCAATATAATGTAATTATGTAACAGATTCTTCTACTTCAACAGTAAATTGTGAGTTTTGAATCCATCTAAATAAACCTGTAACACACAGATGATGACCCCAGCATTTGCTCTTAAATATTGGTATCTATTAACAATTGCCTTTTATCTATAAAGATACTGTGTTTTTCTTAACAATACTGGTAACAACAGTAATTGGTTGTTTACTTCATTCTTCACATACATTTTCTTCTTAACCTCAACCAACTGTGTAACATTTTCGTCTTTATTCCATGTATGAGAAAGGTGAGCAATAAACAGCTAAACAATTTCTCTAAGTTTATATAAGCAGGTTATAAACATTGTAGTTCAAATATATGTTTTAGCCACTCTGCTCTGAGTTTAGTAAGAATATCTTAGATTTTGTAAAATAGATTTAATTTCAACATAGCTAAATGTTCATATGATATGGCACTATTACTCACAGAAGAGTTTTTTGGAACTCACAATCAGATTGCTGAAAATAAACCATGGCTTGCTTACCATCATCATCATCTACTCGTTTATAGCTCCGGGCCACACAGTTAGCCCCCAAAATTATATATACCATTGTACTGATTATATATATATATCACTTTAATTAAACTTCTCTTAGGAAAAGCAATTTTTCTGGCTGAACATTTTGATTCCTATACTTATAGGAGAAGGATGGAAGAGAAGCAGCTGGGGTAAAAACTAGAGAACAGGCGTAGATCCAGACGAATGGTACACCAATTAGAGAATGAAAGCCAAACTACTAATTTTGTACAGAGAGAAAAACCCAGTAAGCTTTGTTGTTTGTGTTTGGCATGTCTCTTTTTTCTCCTAATAAAATTATCGGAAGATAGATTAACAATGCTTGGCCCCACTTTTGATGTGAGTAAGCTTGTATCTGATACGTGTGAATTTGAGCCATCTTTAATGTTAAGGACAGGGATCAACTCTACTCCGTGTATGTGCTGTGCTAAGTCACTCAGCTGTGTCCGACTCTTTGGAGCCCCACGGACTGCAGCCCACAAGGATTCTTTGTCTGTGGGGATTTTCCAGGCAAGAATACTGGAATGGGTTGTCATGCCCTCCTCTAGGGGATCTTCCCAACCCAGGTCTCCTGCATTGCAGGTGGATTCTTTACTGAGTGTATATGTATAGCTGATTCACTTTGTTGTGTAGCAGAAACTAACAAAACATTGTAAAGCAAATATACACCAATACAAATTAATTTAAAAAATAGAGAGACAGGGATCAAGGATGTAGTGGGCAATGCTGATACCTAGATTATGAAATGGATTCAGAGAAATTGATCCCTGAGTCAGGAAGATCCCCTTGAGAAGAACATAGCAATGCATGCCAGTATCCCTGTCTGGAGAATTCCACGGACAGAGGAGCCTGGTAGGCTACAGTCCCTAGGGTCACAAACAGTTGGATACAACTGAAGCAGCTTAGCACCCATAGATGCAGAGAAATTCAGCCTTGCTTTAGATGAAATGTGACCTAAAGGGACTAGGAAGAAATGCTTTTAGACACTGATTTTACATCACTTAAAAAGTAAAGAGTTTACTTCAATATAGATGACAAATTTTATAATTGAGAAAAAATTGTATAAAGTATAATTCAAAATAATTTTTAAAACTGATTAATTTGATATCTACACTATTAAATGATTACCTCAATATCCCAAGTTTACTTGAAAAATTTATGCATCTAAAATATGTTTCAGTTCAGTTGCTCAGTTGTGTCCGACTCTTTGCGACCCCATGAATCACAGCACACCAGGCCTCCCTGTCCATCATCAACTCCTGGAGTTCACTCAGACTTACGTCCATCGAGTCAGTGATGCCATCCAGCCATCTCATCCTCGGTCATCCCCTTTTCCTCCTGCCCCCAATCCCTCCCAGCATCAAAGTCTTTTCCAATGAGTCAACTCTTCGCGTGAGGTGGCCAAAGTACTGGAGCTTCAGCTTTAGCATTAATCCTTCCAAAGAAATCCCAGGGTTGATCTCCTTCAGAATGGACTGGTTGGATCTCCTTGCAGTCCAAGGGACTCTCAAGAGTCTTCTCCAACACCACAGTTCAAAAGCATCAATTCTTCGGCACTCAGCCTTCTTCACAGTCCAACTCTCACATCCATACATGACCACAGGAAAAACCAGAGCCTTAACTAGACGGACCTTAGTCGGCAAAGTAATGTCTCTACTTTTGAATATACTATCTAGGTTGGTCATAACTTTTCTTCCAAGAAGTAAGCGTCTTTTAATTTCATGGCTGCAGTCACCATCTGCAGTGATTTTGGAGCCCCCCAAAATAAAGTCTGACACTGTTTCTACTGTTTCCCCATCCATTTCCCATGAAGTGATGGGACCGGATACCATGATCTTTGTTTCCTGAATGTTGAGCTTTAAGCCAACTTTTTCACTCTCCTCTTTCACTTTCATCAAGAGGCTTTTTAGTCCCTCTTCACTTTCTGCCATAAGGGTGGTGTCATCTGTATATCTGAGGTTATTGATATTTCTCCTGGCAATCTTGATTCCAGCTTGTGCTTCTTCCAGCCCAGCGTTTCTCATGATGTACTCTGCATAGAAGTTAAATAAGCAGGGTGACAATATACAGCCTTGAGGTACTCCTTTTCCTATGTGGAACCAGTCTGCTGTTCCATGTCCAGTTCTAACTGTTGCTTCCTGACCTGCATATAGGTTTCTCAAGAGGCAGGTTAGGTGGTCTAGTATTCCCATCTCTTTCAGAATTTTCCACAGTTTATTGTGATCCACACAGTCAAAGGCTTTGGCATAGTCAATAAAGCAGAAATAGATGTTTTTCTGGAACTCTCTTGCTTTTTCCATGATCCAGCGGATGTTGGCAATTTGATCTCTGGTTCCTCTGCCTTTTCTAAAACCAGCTTGTACATCAGGGAGTTCACAGTTCATGTATTGCTGAAGCCTGGCTTTGAGAATTTTGAGCATTACTTTACTAGCATGTGAGATGAGTGCAATTGTGCAGTAGTTTGAGCATTCTTTTGCATTGCCCTTCTTTGGAATTGGAATGAAAACTGACCTTTTCCAGTCCTGTGGCCACTGCTGAGTTTTCCAAATTTGCTGGCATATTAAGTGCAGCACTTTCACAGCATCATCATTCAGGATCTGAAATAGCTCAAATGGAATTCCATCACCTCCACTAGCTTTGTTCGTAGTGATGCTTTCTAAGGCCCACTTGACTTCACATTCCAGGATGTCTGGCTCTAGATTAGTGATGACATCATCACGATTATCTGGGTTGTGAAGATCTTTTTTGTACAGTTCTTCCATGTATTCTTGCCACCTCTTCTTAATATCTTCTGCTTCTGTTAGGTCCAGACCATTTCTGTCCTTTATAGAGCCCATCTTTGCATGAAATGTTCCCTTGGCATCTTCTCATTAGCTATTATAAATGTTATGCTAAATTGTAGAAATGAAAGGTTGAAACTTTCAGTAGAATGTTCTGACAAATGAGAAGTTTCAGCTCCTGGTCTATGCTCTATTCAAAAAGACTTAATTCATGGCAATAACAAAAAATTATCAAACTAAAGAAATGTCAGTTGCATCTTAGTTGTTGAGATTGAGGCATTCTGAAAATGTTTATTGCCTATCTTACAAATAATACTGCTTTGAGGTTTTCTTGGTTTTCAATTTAAAATGTTCTGTTGATGCAGACAATGATGTCTGAAAGATGTTTCTCTTTCCTGCTGTGGAACCCACCTAACCCTGCCTTCTCAGCAACATTATATTATGGGTCATTGCCTCTTTTTCACACATTTTCCACTTATTCCTTTTATTGAATCATTTGTGCCAGTATTTCAAATGTGGTCTTCTTCACCTTAGTGAAAAGCTTCTTAAACACACATGCCCTTTTCAGATAAACATGTCTTCCTCTCCTACCCTTGAAACAAAAACATCACTTACGGGAAGTCTGCACTAACAGGATTTTATCAGTTCGATAAACTCCTCTCACTTTAAAATGACTTCATGCCAGTGTAACCAGTTTTCTCATGGTGCTTCACACCATATACTTGTTTTTTGCTTTCCTCATTCATCTTTCTCTTCTTTCTGGTAACTGTTGATTATCTGAACCCTCTCCTTTTCTTGCAAACTATTTCTCTTTAACCCAATACGTCTGATTTTCCTTTGATCTTTTAGAAAGTCCTTCCTCAGTCTTTTCTCTTTCTCCTTTCAATCAGTCACGTAATGCTGAGGTTAGCTGGCATCATCTTTAAGTCATTTCTCTTCTGTCATGTACACTATTTAGGCAACCTCATCTTCACTAATTGACTCAATTTTAAACCTCCTGGCCAGATGTCTTCTGACTCATCCTTCCACATCTCTACACAGATGCCTGAAACGGACCTCAAAAACAACATTTCAAGGACTAAACTCAGAGGAAATCTCGAAAACCTGACATTTTAAAAAATATATCTTATCTCAGAAAATGCATCTAATAATACAAATGCAATTGAACAGGTCATGCCCTTGGCACAAATTCTGAACACCTTCCTGTCAGTCAACATTCATGTTTAACCTGTAATCAACTTCAGTCAATTTAATTATAGCAATATTGGCTTTGTATACCTTTCTGCTCCTGTCCTAGACTTGCCTGAACCATTTTTTAATCTAGACAACTGCAAAAGTCTCTTAATTGGTTCTTTTAAAAATGATTCTTATTTACCTTCTGTGTGTTCATCAATGTATGACATTTTTATCAGAAAAAAATTTGGTCATATAAACAATCTAAAACTTAATGGTAAATGAAATTAATAATTAATGCATATTATAGTTATACACCCATATAAAGCAAGTAAGTAATTTTTATTAAAGTCATAAAATTAATGGTTTCCTATAGCTCTTAGAGGTAAACAACAAAGTGCTTAGTATGGTCTATAAGACCTTGCACATTCTGTCATTTTCTCTGACTCCAACCTCTTCTGACTTCAGCTAATTATCCATTCTGTGCCCTGGCCACGCCACACCTCCTCCCCTTCTTTCCAGTATTCCAGAAGTTTGTACACATAGGCCTTTCTATGCAGAAGATAAAACAGATAATTCAGAATTAAATAATATGTACTTTACTCTTTTGTACAAAACTTCAAGAAAGATTTTATATCTCTCTAAAGAACAGAATTCTACCCTTGGCATTTTTCCTTAGGAACGAACTTTCTTTAGTTAAGGGTTTCAGCTACGTTAACTCAGGCTTTCTTTCATGAATTCTCAGTGAATTATCACCTCCATTCCCTAATCCAATTTCTTCATTCTAGTCTTTGAGTGTATGTGTGAATTGAAAATATTGAGTAAGGTATATTGGAAATGTATTTAAGGCTGTCAGTTAACTTACACAATGAGATTAAGATGAGCTGCTTTAGCCATAGTTTTCACCACCCATAGTTAGGAGTCCATGGGGTCACAAAGAGTCAGATGTGACTGAGGGAACCAACAACAACAAAAGTTAGGAGTGAACAGCTTAACAGGGACATGTTTCAGCCACACTGGGCTCTGGGCTTCTTTGGTTGATCCCATGAAACTTGCAGTTGAGGGGGTTCAGAATTCTCTATCCTGATGTACATTACTTGTGATTTCTGATTTAAAGGTCTAAGTGATACTGCATAATTGGGTGATTATGAACTTTCTTAGCTGGACAAGTGCCAGGGTATCCAGAATAAACTGATTTTACCATGGCCTCCAATGTAATGATTAAAAAGCTTCATCAAAGTTTAAGAACCTATTTACTTATTTGCTCTGAAGATTTAAAGTGTACTCTAAGGATAAATAAATACATTCCATGCGTGACGTGCATATTGACAATAATCACTGCCAGTGATTCACTTCATTTGCCTTTGCTTCTTTTCTCATTCAAATTTACCTTTTAATTCTATCAAGAACTTAAGAAATGCACTTTGGATCACAGTGATTATTTTAATCTGTGTATTACTAGAAAAGAAAGAACATTTCAGGAAAAAACACTTTAATTTCTCAAATCATTAATGGTTTTAAAGATCCATAGTTGTTCAATAGATATGAAACACTATTTTTTTCAACAGATGCTTTTTCAATAAAAATTGTACATATCCCATTTTGTTTTCATTGAAATAGTACTATTTAATCTTTCTAATTTATTTTATTATCAGCTTGTAGTTTTTTATTATAGAAAAAGTAAACCTTTGCATCTTTTCTTGCTAACTTTACTCTTATAACTAGAGGTACATTTTTTTATCCTCACTGAAAGAATTCTTTCTCTCAGTATTCCCCTTTGTTTCCATTTTGGAACCTCTGTTGATTTTTCTGTCTCTCTTCCTTTCTCTTGCTCTCTCTTCTTTTCTTCAGTCTCAGTCTCTCCTCTTGCCTTCCCTCCCTTTCTTTCTCTTGTTCATTTTGATTTTGTATTTATATTTTTAGGTACCTCAACATTTTTCAATAATGCTAGCCTTTACTTTACCATCAAGCACCAGGATTCATTACTGCCAAAGGTCTTCAAATGTGTTATCATAACACTTGCTCTTTTCCTCTGGCTGATGAAAATAAAATTACATTTCACCCTTTAGTCATGTTTCATTAAGAATTCATTCTCAAACACAGCATACTAATAGAGTTTCTTCTCAAACATCCCTGTGGATTGGTCAAAATACAGTTGCTTTTGTAGTCTGTAGGAAAGAGCTTCAACCTGGAAACTAGTGCTAAATGAACTTAGAAATATTGGCTTTATCTCTCAAAACTGAGGGAAACACTTATAGTGTTTAGATATGCTTCATTTTGTTTTGATTTATTTAAGTAGTTTAGATATATTTAAATAGTTATATATGTAAGTTAGCGACATTTAGGTTAGAACTACACAAGGAGAATACAGATATGAACATAAAAGGTCTCAGAGAATCAGAATATATGTACTCATGGCAGCCATAACTAGTTGACCACCCAATATGTATCCTACCCTTGGTCAGACAGTAAAGGATCTGCCTCCAATGCAGGAGACACAGGTTCAATGTCTGGGTCAGGAAGATCCCATGGAGGAGGGAATGGCTAGCCACTCCAGTATTCTTGCCTGGAGAATTCCATGGACAGAGGAGCCTGGCTGACTACAGTCTATCTGGCACAGAGTCGGACACGAGAGAGCAACTTAACACTTCACTTTCCTTACTTTCCTCCTCCTTACTAAGCAATTTTAAGGCAGCAATATACCAAAAACTATGTTCTCTTGTCTTTTTTTTGCAAGTAGAAGTGGCTATGTGACCAATGTCTGACCAGTGATATGTAAATAGGAGTCCCAGGGTCTTCTGATGTCCAGTTAGGCTTTCTTTCTAAATAACACAAACTCATTCTGCAGAAATATTTTGCCCTCCATTTTAGCACTAGCAGATTGATTACAATATAAGAACTAGTATCATGGAGTCAATCATAAGGGTAAAAACATGGTGGACATTACCAGTTCTTTATTTCAGTTCTTAACTCAGAACCAAAATTAGATCATCATAGTCTTTCACACATATTTCTCTCTCTTCCTCCTTGTCCTCCCTCCCCTTCTTTCTCTTCCTCCTCCTCTTTCTTCCCTTAATAGATCAATTAACATCAATTAATTTGATATTTAAGATAGTTAAATATTTAAGTACTACAAAGTGATGAGTTTGGACATACGCAACACACGTGATACCATCGCCATAAAGGAGGTCATAGATGTATACAGCAACTCACAAAGTTTGGTTGTATCTCTTTTTTTCCATTTTTGTAGTTGCTTTTTTTGTAGGTGGTGAGAACCCTTAACATTGAGATTTACGCTCTTAATAAATTTTGAAATATACAATGTGACATTGCTAACTGCAAGCACTATGCTGTATAGCAGATCTCTAGAACGTCTTCAACTAGCATAACTGAAAATTACACCAACTGAATAAAATCTCTCCATTTCTCTCACCCCTCAGCCCCTGAAAACCACTACTGTATTCTCTTCTGTGAGTCTGACTACTTTAGATAACTCATATAAGTGAAATTATACAGTATTTGTCCTTCTGTGACTAGCTTATTTCACTTAGCATTAAGTGTCCATGAGGAATTAGAGAAATCAGAACCTCTGTATCTTGTTGGTGGAATGTGAAATAGTGTGGCATCTATGGAAAACTGTATGGAATTGCCTAAAAAATTAAAAACAGAACCAGTATATGGTACAAGAATCTCACACTAGGTATATATATAAAAGAATTGAAATCAGGATCTGAAAGAGATATCTGTGCTCTCATGGACACTGCACCATTATTCATTGCTGCCAAGAATGGAAACAACCCAAGTTTCCATCAACAGATGAATGAATACAGAAAATATGGTTTGTATATATACACGAAATTAGGTATTATTCAGTCTTTAAAAAGAAGGGCATCCTGCCACTTGGGACAACATGGGTAAACAAGATTTCTCACTTGATCAAATACATTGTCTAGCATGTGAGCCACTGTAATTTGAGTCTCATATTATGATCAGCTGAACCTATTCCTGATATTCAGCAATATTTTTACGGCATGGAAAGAGGTCCGAATTATCAAGTAGTGGAGGAGAATATACATTATATATTTGCTGTATCACCTTTCCAATTCTTCCATACATTCTATACGCTATTAATTAAGCCATTTCTTGGACTTTTAGTATGCTGGCCAACAATGATGTTTGTGTCAGGAATTAAGCAAAAGATAAAATGCAAGACTTTTGTTCAAAGCCAAATATACATTGGTGGATAGCATTGCAAGGGAAACCCTGCAGACTTCTCTGGGGTCCCATATTTTGAACAGGATGCAGACTTAACAGCAATTCAATATCTATTTTTCCATAATACAATTTTATAATTACATTTAGGTAAATAGAAATAAGAATAATAATCAAAAAAATTAAAAGCCTCACCATTTTCCTCCTAGAAATAACCATTTCTCTCTTCAGGATTATAAATTCTTTCTAGCTTACTTGCATATATATCCATATAATATGATCAGCTTTTAAAAATACCAATGATACTTAATGATTGAAAATATTTCATCATATTGATATATACCATGGGGGTTATAAAAACTACCTTATTTTTAGAAGTTGTGGTACTTTATAAGGCATTCCTGTGATCAATATTACCAAGAGTTCATAAATCATTTATTGATATTAATTCCAACTAGGCCACACATCTTTTTAAGGTTTTGATATATCTTTAAAATAAATTGCAGACTTTTAAAATTTTAATTTACACTTTCCTCAGAAATGTGGGAGGTTATTTCTTTCCATTTCTTATTGCAATACTCTAAATAGCATTCAAAGCTAGGAATCAAGCATAATGTTTACTTTGCCTTGTAATGGGTTTACTTTTTTTTTCCTTTAAAAAATTCTTTCTTCAGCTACCTTCCATGGAAAGAAGTAACTCATTATATTCCTGTTAATATCAATAAGAATCCAGCTCTCTTTTAGTTTAGTTATGGTTGCCATTATACCAAAAATGCATTGAATATGTGTAATGACAGAATCGTAGTAGAAATGTACTGTTTATTTCTCACAAATTTCTCAACACCAAATTTATTCTAGATATCCAATATACTGGAGGTATTAAAGAAGATAAAGCAGGCTTCTTCAGTCTCGGTCCTATTGTTGTTTTAAGGGCTGTTTAGAATTGTAGAATGTTTAGCAGTAACTGCAACCTCTCTGCCTTCTAAGATTCAGACATAAGTGGATCATGCTCCAGTTTAACCAAACTCATCTCCAGACTTTGCCATATATCCCTGAGGGGGCACAATCTCTTCGAGCTGAGATGCACTAGAATAGAGGAAGTGGTTTATGAGCTAAGGTTGAAAATAAGGTTTTAACATTCCTATATTCCACTGGCTAAAATCCAGCCACGATGCAACATCCATGGAAAGTTAAGAAAGGTAACTGAGTCAAGAGAACAGAGAAAATGTGTTTGGTTCATAACAATCTCTGTGATTATTGCTGTGCTGTGCACACTCAGTCATTTCCAACTCTGTGCAATCCCATGGACCATAGCCTACTGTCTATGGAATTCTCCAGGCAAGAATCCTGGAGTTTGTTGCCATTTCCTCAACCAGGGTATCTTCCCAACCCAGGGATCAAACTCCAGTCTCCTGTGTCTCCTGCATTGTGGGTGGATTATTTACCATTGAGTCATCAGGGAAGCCTCTGATTATTCACTGATTTTTTTCTTTTTTGGGTTCATGATGGTATTTCTTAGAGAAAAGAAAATCCTGGGATTTGTATCTATGATGCCATAATTACTTCCTTTATGCCCTTCATATATTTGTCCTAGGGCTTCCCAGGTGGCTCAGTGGTAAAGAGTCCACCTGCCAATGCAGAAGGCATGGGTTCAATCCCTGGGTCAGAGAAAGAAGTGACAACACACTCCATTATTCTTGCCTGGGAAGTCACATGGACAGAGGAGTCCATGAGGTCACAAAGAGTCAGACATGACTTTGTGACTAAACAACAACAACCACATTCAGGTTTCTCCTATTGTGCTTCCTCTGTATTTTACCAACTTCCCTGAAGAATTTATATATATATAGGTAGAAGATTCATCTCTTTCTTCTTCAACAAATGAAACTAAACAACTGAATATTGATTTTTTTTCTAATTTTGGCCCTTGTTTACATAATATCATAACCACAGATTGTCTTTCGTCAACAAAGGTGGATAAATATTCTCAATCATGTGTTGCAGGACAGACTGATTGAGAATGACTGGTCAATATCCAGTTGAAATTTGTGGGGCCCAAATTTTGCCATGTTACTTTACTATTTACTAAATACAATTCTAATCGTTTGAATAAGGTCTAAATATATTTCTCCATTTCCTAAGGTATTCCAACACGTTGAATTATATTCCATTATTGCTGTTGGTCAGTCACTCAGTCATGTCCAGATCTTATTGATCCCATGAACAGCATCACACCTGGTTTTCTTGTCCTTCATTATCTCCTGGAATGTACTCAAACTCATGTCCATTGAGTCAGTGATGCCATCCAACCATCTTACCCTCTGTTGCCCCCTTATCCTGCCTTCAACCTTTCTCATTATCATGGTCTTTTCCATTGAATAGGTTCTTCCCATCAAGTGGCCAAAGGATTGGAGCTTCAATTTCAGTATCAGTCCTTTTAATAAATGTATAGGGTTTATTTCCTATAGGTTTGACTGATTTGATCCCCTTGCTATCCAAGGGACTCTCAGGAGTCTTTTCCATTACTACAGTTTGAAGGCATCAATTCTGCAGCACTGAGCCTTCTTTATAGTCCAACTCTCACATGTGTACATGACTACTGCAAAAACCACAGCCTTGACTATATGGACCTTTGTCAGCAAAGTGATGTCTCTGCCTTTTCATATGCTGTCTAGATACATGATGCTGCTTCTGAGCACTAAAGCCAACTCTTAACCCTAATTTCTCTCCAGGATAGCTGCAGTCTTCATCTTTCTTAGCAAACATTGTTTCATTTTCCACTTCAGACTGATATAACCCTTATTGTTAGCCAAGCTTTCCCTTTTCATAATCTCCTTATTCAGGAAGTCATTTATCAATACTCTAGTTGTCATTGTGCTACCTCTAGCTTTTCTGAAATCATAAGTATACTTAACACATATATTTTGATTGTATACTGTCAGTTGGATAATTCCTTTTCAATAATATCTCATAGTGTTTCTGATAAAGATAAACTTGATTATTTCTTTTTGTGTGTGTGTGTTCATTTGTTTAAATTTATTTTTTATTGTGGGATAATTGCTTTACAGAAATTTGCTGTTTTCTGTCAAACCTCAACATGAATCAGCCATAGGTATACATAAGTCCCCTCCGTTTTGAACCTCCCTCCCATCTCCCTCCCCATCCCAATTTCTTTTTACACAAACACAGTCATATATTATTTCCACATGCCTATAGTAATTTTAAGTAGAAGAACAACTTTTGGCAAAATAAAAGTTATTCCTGAAATAATTAATGAATATAAATTATTTGTACTTAATCCTTTTCTTATAGGTTTGTAAAGGACTGCAGCCTGAAAAAGGCCGCCCTTGGTTAATATGTATCATGTGCTACTGCCTATTTGATTAATGCTAACTTTGTAGCTTTTTATTTCTTCATTGAGTAATGATAAATTTTGTATCCAGGAGCAACTTTAACACAGATTTCATATTAATGTACTTTTAATGAAATTGATGCCACTGCAAAAAATAGGTCTTGCAGAGTTTTTACTAGGGAGCTTATTCCTAATTATAAGGGATATAAGGGAAAATGAGATGTGTAGAGTATTTGGGTATCTAATTCACTGAAGTTCAACAAATGCCCCCAAACCTTAAATAAGTGTACTTATTAACGGTGCCTTTAAAAAGTACTTATGCAAATGAGTATGAACTTAAGTCTCCTGAGTACTTGTATCACTTCCCCATCAGTGAATCTGATCACTCACTTATAAAGATTACTTTGAAAATTAATGGTATTAAGGAAAAGCAGCATTGTATACTCTATAACTGATAACAAAATGATCAAATCTTCCACGATGCTGCTGCTGCTTAGTCACCTCAGTCATGTCCAGTCTGAATGTTTGTAACCCTATGGACTGTAGCCAACCAGGCTCCTCTGTCCATGGGTTTCTCCAGGCAAGAATACTGCAGTGGGTTGCAATGCCCTCCTCCAGGGGATCTTCCTGACCTAGCGATCGAACCCACATTGCCTGGGTTTCCTGCATTGGCAGAAATGTTCTTTACCAGTAGCACCTCATGGGAAGGCCCTCAAATACTCTATGGTCATCTCTAAGCAATAGACAAGTGATTATGAAAATTTATATAAAACACAGAAAAATGTAACATCCTTTAGGCCAGAAATCATCTTATCCAATGATGTGAGGTCTGTGCGAACAGGGCTATGCAGCAGAGAATTTTTTGCAGAAGTTATTTTAGAGATATTAACAAAGATAACAAAAATTCTATGTGATTTCATCAATATCAAGAGGCAAGCAACTGAATACTCTTAAGAGTTCATTTCCTTGTAATCAGATAATATTAATGCTAAAATTTAAGCACTCAAGTTTATATGCTTTCGGACATTGAGATGAAATTTTTATATTTTTTCTGAATTTTGTATTTCATAACTTTATCAAGAAAGCAGGGCCTCTAGTTTCACAAAAGAACATAGAAAGCAGCAAAATATCATAACCATTTTATAAAATATATATAGAGGTAGCACTATTTTAATAAATTAATTTACATAAATTTTGAATTGGTAATTTTCTGTTGTTGTAGTAACATCTTGTCTGCATCAAAGTAGAGACAGACACAGATATAGAGAGCAAACATATGGGCACCAAGGGGGAAAAGAGGAGGTGGTATATACTGGGAGGTTGATACTGATATATGCACTACTATGTATAAAAGGGGTAAATGAGAACACTGTAGAAGACAGGGGAAAAAGAAGGTACAATATGTTTGTAGGACACATATTAAGTTACCTTTAAAAATACATTCCAATATATAGTAGGTGCAGACAGACACTATTTGATGATACTTACAAAATATACCTAGAATAATAAAATTCATAGAGTCAGAAAGTATATTGGTAGATGCCAGGGACTGGGTCAGAGGGTGGGGGAGTGGGGAGAGGGAAAAGGGAGCTAGTATTTAATGGGGGTCAGAATCCCAGTTTAGAAGGGTGAAAGTGCAAGGAGATGAACGGTGGTGACAGTTGCACAACAATGTGAATGTACTTAGTGTCACTGAATTGTACAGTTAAATACGGTTAAAACAGTATGTTTCATATTGTGTGACTTTTTCCACAACAACAACAAAAAACATTAAAAATATAACATGGGATAAATTAGGGAATATAAAATTGGGTGTAAATCTTAGGTAAAAATCAAATCCTAAAAGATGATGTTGCGAAAGTGCTGCACTCAATATGCCAGCAAATTTGGAAAACTCACCAGCGGCCACAGGACTGGAAAAGGTCAGTTTTCATTCAAATCCCAAAGAAGGGCAATACCAAAGAATGCTCAAACTACTGCACAATTGCCCTTATTTCATGTGCTAGAAGGGTAATGCTCAAAATCCTTCAAGCTAGGCTTCAACAGTGAGTTAACTGAGAACTTCCAGATATACAAACTTGATTTAGAAAAGGCAGAGGATTAAATTGAGCACATTCATTGGATCACAGAAAAAGCAAGGGAATTCCAGAAAAACATCTACTTGTTCTTCACTGACTATGTTAAAGCCTTGGACTGGGTGGATCACAACAAACTGTGGAAAATTCTTCAAGAGACAGGAATACCAGATCACCTTACCTGCCTCCTGAGAAACCTGTATGCAGGTAAAGAAGCAAAAATTAGAACTGGATATGGAACATCCGACTGATTCAAAATTGGGAAAGAAGTTCATCAAGGCTGTATACTGTCACTTTGCTTATGTAAATTATATGTAGAATATAATGTGCAAAATGCCAGGCTGGATGAAGCACCAGCTTGAAGCAAGATGGCTGGGAGAAATATCAATAACCTCAGATATTCTGATGACATCACCATAAAGGCAGAAAGTTCTTGATAATGATGAAAGAGGAGAGTGAAAAGCCTGGCTTAAAACTCAACATTCAAAAAACTAAGATCATAGCATCTGGTTTCATCACTTCATGGCAAATAGATGGGGAAAAAATGGAAACAGTGACAGACTTTATTTTCTTGGGCTCCAAAATCACTGAAGATGGTGTCTGCAAGCCATGAAATTAAAGGACACTTGCTCCTTGGAAGAAAAGCTATGACACACCAAGACAGCATATTAAAAAGCATAGAAATCACTTTGCTGACAAATGTCCTTATGGTCAAAGCACTGATTTTTCCAGTAATCATGTACAGATGTGAGAGTAGGGCCATAAAGCAGGTTAGAAAGTGAAAATGAAAGTCACTCAGTCGTGCCTGACTCTTTGCAACCCCGTAAACTATACAGTCCATTGGAATTCTCCAGGCCAGAATACTTGAGTGGGTACCCTTTCTTTTCTCCAGGGGATATTCCCAGCCCAGCAATCAAACCCAGGTCTCCTATATTGCAGGCATATTCTTTATCAACTGAGCCACAAGGGAAGACCAATACTGGAGTAGGTAGCCCATCCCATCTCCAGCAGATCTTCCCGACCCAGGAATCGAACCAGGGTCTCTTGCATTGCAGATGGATTCTTTGCCAACTTAAGTATCAGGGGAGCCATAAAAGAGGTTGAGTGCCAAAGACTTGATGCTTTTGAACTGTGGTGTTGGAGAAGACTCTTGAGAGTCCCTTGGACAGTAAGGATATCCAACCAGTCAATCCTAAAGTAAATCAGCTCTGAATGTTCATTGGAAGGACTGATGTTGCAGCTGAAGCTCCAATACTTTGGCCACCTGATGTGAAGAGCCAGTTCACTGGAAAATACCGTGCCACTGGGAAAGACGGAAGAAATGAGGAGAGGGGAACAACAAGGGATGTGATGGTTGGATGAAATCACCAATTCAACGGACATGCATTTGAGCAAACTCTGGGAGATAGTGAAGGACAGGGAAGCCTGGCATATTGCAATGCACGGGGTTGCAAAGAGCTGGACACAACTGAGCAACTGAACAATAACAACTATATCCATTTGATTACCATTGAATCCCAAGCACAGGTCCTCATATGATCTTATGACTCAGAATTCACTTACTGAATAAAGAATAATTTATTCAATGACAATTCTGGCCAGACAGAAACTATTTTGAATTCAAAGCTTTCAACAAGTGCATGAGGTTTTACTGTATTGTCAAACATTCTCCTAAGTAGCCAGAAATATAAAGAAGAAATTAAAGACTGTCTTCAAATTTAAACCTTGTTCTAGATTCTAGATGGTAAACAAACCATATAAACATCCACGGTGTGGGTAAGTCCTCTAACGGTTGTGTATATCTTATGGGGTATATCTTATGAGGGTACTTTGTTAAATTTGATATTTTTTTATGGGGAAAAAAAGGGCTTCCCCAGTGGCTCAGACAGGATCTGCCTGCAAGGCAGGAGACCCAGGTTCAATCCCTGGGTTGGGAAGGTCCCCAGAGACACTGGAGAGGCTACCCACTCCAGTATTCTTGCATGGAATATTCCATGAACAGAGGAGCCTGCTGGGCTATAGTCCACGGGGTCCCAAAGTGTAAGACATGACTTCTACAGATCATAAATCAATGAATCATAACACATGAATTGATGACATATGAAGACATTAGTTCTATCCTCTAAAATTATTCAAAACATGTCCATTCTAGGTGGTATTGAAAGAAAGGACTCAAATTAAACCAGAAAATATCATTTGTGGTCACCTTAAAATCTTTGCTTTTTTGTTGTTCAGTTTCTAAGTCATGTCCGACTCTTTGGGACCCCACAGACCATAGTCTGCCAGGCTCCTCGGTCTTTCACTGTCTCCCAGAGTTTGCTCAAATTCATGTCCACTGAGTTAGGGATGCTAACCATCTCATCCTGTCGGCTCCTTCTCCTTTTATTACTATTATTACTTAGCAATAAGAGGAGATTATATGAGTAAAAATGAAAAGATATTTTCCTAATATTTGAACGTATATAGAGCTAGCTATTTTCAAACAAAGAAGGAAAGGACAATAGTAAATGTAAAAAAATAGCTATATATTTTCAGTGGGCTTCCCTCATAGCTCAGTTGGTAAAGAATCTGCCTACGATGCAGGAGACCCCGGTTGGATTCCGGGTCAGGAAGATCCGCTGGAGAAGGGATAGGCTATCCACTCCAGTATTCTTAGGCTTCCCTTGTGGTTCAGCTGGTAAAGAATCTGCCTGTAATATGTGAGACCTGGGTTTGATCCCTGGGTTGGGAAGGTCCCCTGGGAAAGGGAAAGGCTACTCATTCCAGTATTCTGGCCTGGGTCACAAAGAGTCAGAGAGGACTGAGTGACTTTCACTTTGATTTTCATATATTTTCAGTAGTTACAGATTCTAAATGTTAAGAGGTAGTTCTTTCAGCATAGCATCAATTGGAATGACTCTCTTTATCTCTTATTTGATTAGTTATCACATGAAGTACATGTGAGGTATGAGTTTTAGAGATCTGTATTCCTAGATGTAACTATATTAAATGAATCCATTATTTTATATTACACAGACATTTTCCATTAAATTAAGAAATCAATATATCTCCATTAAGCTTCCAAGTTTATGGAAGTATATTTGAGGTTATCCATAGGGCAAGCAGACAAGACATATTCACAGTAATCACCAGTTCAGTTGCAGTGATAATCCATAAAAAATCCAATCTACAGCTTTTTCAAATGTCTGCCTCTAGAAATAGTAAAGGCATATGACAATGAATCATTTCCATTTGAATATAATGATATCACCATTCTTATAATAAAAAAACTAACAGGTTAGGTGATTAGAAGAAATTCTGTTTACTGGTAAATAAAATTAATGAATCAGAATTGACGTGTATATGCATTCCTACTAGAATGAAATCTCACATTTATGATATTCAAGATAAAAAGAATTAGGAATTTTGAATACAAGAAAGATATCTCCTTCTCCTCACATAAAGATATTACTACAGGTACATTTTTGATGATCTACCATCTTAACATATATGATTTAAAATGTGAGGAACTATTTCTGTTAATTAAACTGTTGACATTTAAAACTATAGTTTTTTTCTCTGAATTTAACTTGTAAAGTTCTGTAACATGCCAGACCATGTGTCTGTATGGATTCCAAGCAATCACTGCCTCATTTACCCCCGCTTGTTTTTTATTGAACGTTAGCTAGAAGGCAAGCTCCTTGAAGAACAAACAGTAAACAGGTAACAGCATTATCGAATGAGAAGGTCTTCCTCAGAATTACATAAACTATACATAACCTCTTGGGAGTGGTAAAGAATCAAATGTGGAGCAGCTGGCTTAGACTCCAGTGTTGCACAGACAAAAAACTGTGTGGTCTCCATAACTAATTTAATCTTTCTCTGTTTTCTTCATTCTAAGGTGGAGATAGTAATATTAAATATCTCACATGACTGTAGTAATGTAACAAATAAAATACATTAGTACTACCTAACACATTGACTCAATGAGTGCTAAGGAAACCTTGTCACTATTAAGATTGTTGTTACAATTATTGTTGATCATTTTTTTTGATATTACTACTATTATTGATTTAGTAATATTTATTAATAATAATAGTAGTAATTATTATTATTTAGGAGAAGACAATGGCACCCCACTCCAGTACTCTAGCCTGGAAAATCCCATGGATGGAGGAGCCTGGTGGGCTGCAGCCCACGGGGTCACTAAGAGTCAGGACACGACTGAGTGACTTCACTTTCACTTTTCACTTTCATGCACTGGAGAAGGAAATGGCAACCCATTCCAGTGTTCTTGCCTGGAGAATCCCAGGGATGGCGGAGCCTGGTGGGCTGCCATCTATGAGGTCGCACAGAGTCAGACACGACTGAAGCAACTTAGCAGCAGCAGCAGCAGCACAAATAATAATAGCAGTATGCTACCATCTCCTGTTCTGATTTTTACAAAAATAACAGGTAGCAGTCAGTTCAAGTATTATTGGCTGATTGTTTTAGTCACTAAGTCGTGGACTGTACCGACCAGGCTTCTCTATCCATGAGATTTCCCAGACAAGAATACTGGAGTGGGTTGCCATTTCCTTCCACACAAGTGTTGCTACTCCATGTAAAATGTGAAGAAACAAGTTCAGAGCACTTTGATGGCTTTTCTGAAAACACAAAGCTGGAAAAGGCAAGTTCTAGAATGAAATCCAGTTGTTTATGTTGACTGCTCTTTCAACAACTGAATCATGTAATAAGATGATTCTATAACGATCATTTTTCAGGATATGTGGATTACCACACTGGCTGATTCTATCATTCCTGGACAGTCACTTAGAATATTTTGGAGTGAAATAAAACATACTACTTACTCTTCATCTACATTCTTATTTAAATCTCTCTCTTTCTCATATATATTTTAGATTATACTCTTCAGTGACCCTCACCCCCTGTAATCCTGAAAAGCTTCATCTTGATACCATATCACTGTACATTTATTATATACCAAGTATTGTATATGTTCCCCAATTCATAAGCATCTTAATTTTCATCTATGAGAAGCATAACTGCATTCATTAAATTTAAAAAATGTATTTTTAAAATTTCTGAGATTGTTATTTTATTACACAGCTATAAATATATGCTTATGGGCTGTGCACTCAAGTAGAAGGTGTGTCAGAAATCCAAAAATTTTAATTAATCACTGCATGATTAAACCACTTGAATTATTTCTAAATACACATCCTATAAAATTATGCAATAACAGAGGAGTGCTTTGAAAGTATATATTGTATTCTACTCTGTATTACAACTGCAATAACTGTTAAGCAAGATGACTAAGCCCTTAGTTATTTACTTATGTAAAAAGAATGCATAATATATTACATATATATAATTCCCTGCAGGTTTTCTTTCTTATTACTGAATGCCACATTTTAATGAGAATGAAGCTTTAAAGTTCATTTTTAATTGTGTTTCATCTCCTTTTAACCTAAGAAAAAAATCTGATCATGTAAAATCACTTCGATAAGTTTCATGCCTGACTCATACTTTTTCAGATAATTAGCAGAGATCATTGTATGCTGGGTGAAATAGGGGCTGTGAAATCATGATCTGTCACATCATTTTAGTTCTAATAAACTTAGGGAGTCATTTTTGAAATATGCTACATATTTAGCTATTCAAGGGGTAATTTGTGTTTCAGAGCTAAAGACTGACTTCAACTTTTTAAATTGTCTAAATGATTCTGCATATTGCCCCTTCTAAAGTTATCATAAGTCATACAGTTTATTTTCCAAAAATATTGCTAAATATAATAAACTTTGAAACAATGAAATTGTTTCAGATTTTGAGAAATAGCTTCTTATGCTGTTTCCAATCTGAATTATAGACAGATTTAAGAGAAGGCATTTTGCTTGCTTTTATAAATTTTGTATATATTCTTAACATGTCATTCAGTATAGAATGGGTGCAAGGCTTAATTTTAATCATTTTCTTTTATTTTTCCTTCTGTATCTGACAATATGACATGAAATCTATCAAACAGCAGAACAAAATAGAAAAGTTCCAAATACAAACACACACGTATGTGCACACACACACGTGCACACACACACACACACACACTCTTGGCATGGCTACGTAAATCAAACTACAATTTCTACAGTGTTAAGAAAATATGAATCTCTTTATTCAGTAATGGAATCTCTTTGTGTTCCTTAGATCAATAGTTCATTGAACCTGAAGGAAAACTTTCAAGCACTGGCACATACACAATCTGGTTTATGCAGTGTGCCAGAACTTGTTCAATATGAGAAATGAGTCCAGCTGTTAAAAGAAAAATGAACTTATGATACAAACTCTTTGAGATCAAGGCATTTTCAAACATCAAAACTTCAGGATATCCCTGCTATTACATCAGTATTTGTGGACATCCATAGACACTTAATATTTTGGAAGAAATGAAGAGTTTTGTAAAAACCTAAGAGTACTAAAGAAGAGGACAACAGAGGTTGAGATGGTTGCATGGCATCACTGATGCGATGGACATGAGTTTGAGTAAGTTCTGGGAGTTGGTGATGGACAGGGAGGCCTGACATGCTGCAGTCCATGGGGTTACAAAGAGTCAAACAAGACTGAGCGACTGAACTGAGAAAGTATTATAAATAAAATTTACTTCATTTAAAGTTAAGCAAGTTATATTGGTCTTTTTACAGTCCACTCTAAAAAGTAGACAGATATCAACATACAGTATAAAAGTTCCTAATATGACACTTACGTAAGAGTTTCTACTGAAAATTTTAAGTGAAGGTGTACAGACTTCACAAAACATGTATTATGTTAAAACCATAATAAAACCTTCCTAGACCATTTATTTACAGGTCTAACTTCACAGAAACATTCTATTTTCTGTTTAAAGTAGAATTACTAACAATTTCTCCTCTAAAATTCTAACTTTTCTATACTTTTGAAAATGGTTGCTGGAATATTAATTTGGATGCAAAACATGGGTCACTGTGTATAGGCAACTAAAGAATGAATTTCTCCTATAGTTCTACTGAGGGCTAACTTCCACCCCTCAGAAAAAATAATAATAAAAAATTTGATTACTGACTTATCAAACTAGATGTTAACTAGTGAATTCACAATTTCACTATCAACTAAAGCAAAAATATTCCAACTATACCAAATATCATCCAGTGAGCTGATCTGTAAACATGATCTATAAAAATGTAACTGAGAAACTCACTCTTTTTCTTCCCCTACAGTTTTCAAACTGTAATGAATTTTTTATTATCTTTCTTTTAATTCCATGTAGGTTTATTCTGGCTGATAACATGATCTATTGTTCTCTGAGTCACGGTGAGATTGCCATTTCTTAAACAGACAGCACTTATTGGAAATTAAATCCCTACTAATGTATTATAATTATTACTTGAATGTAATTTGCAGCTCCAGCAGGGAGTCACAGCCAATATGAAGGTACCGTTTCTTCCAGGGAGCTGTTAATATTTCTTCTATGCTGAAATCCCACATAATGGATCTTGCCTATGGCTGATTAATGATTTCAGAGCTGGAACAGTGATTTGTAGCTAAATCAGTCCTCACTGGAGGAGATTCGGGGTAATTTCAGTCAATACTGTTAAATAAGTGTAAACAGTAACTTCAGTTAACACACATGTAATCTAGTAGGCAAGAAAAGGAGAAGCAATAAAAGAAGTAAATAATGGTGATCCTGCTGCCCGTGCATTTCATTTACACTTAGAAGAGATACGGGCAAGTAACACACTGCAGTGTCATCAAGCCCATGAAATTGCTTCACTGCAACACATTTTTCTGCATTGAAAAAGCAATTTCCCAAACAAGTAAAAGCAAATTGAGCTAAGTGCCTAAAATAAATCAGGATTCTTTCCTCCATTCTTTAGTTGATATCACCTTCCTCGCTGAAAAAGAAATTGGATAGATAACTTGGAATGAAACTTGTGCAACACAGATTTAAAGTAAGGAAAAAGGTTTCATTTAGGAAAATGCCATGAGAGCATGCAGTATTCTAACATGATGCATGGTACCCAAGCTCTAAGGATTCCATCTTCACCCCCAAATGATTCAGGACAATCCAGCTACAGTCACTGGACACTCTGACATCCCTTTGACATCCCTTTGCCCTACAGCCTACATGAGGATTGGATAAAATCAGGACTCTCTAGTTGCTCAACTTAATCCTTCTCTGTTAACATAAAGCCAACATCAGTAAAAAGGGAATGATATAACTGCTGTTAACGACAACATTAAGGACCTTAATGTGCATCTTCCAATGTTTATTTCACTAATAATCCTGCTTCCCACTGTTCGTGTTCTAAATGGAACATTTGCAAACATTCTGATAGAGGTTGTTTGCCTCAGGTCCCTGACTTTTGACTAGCAAAATTATTTAAGAAGAACTTAATGTAAATAATGCTCAGAGAAAGGAGAAATTCTAGTGAGTTAAAGCTGAGGGCCCAACAAGTTTCTACTGAACAGCACAGGGAACTCTGCTCAATGTTACGTAGCAGACTGGCTGGAAGGGGAGTTTTGAGAAGAATGGGTACATGTATATGTAAGGCTGAATTCCTTTGCTGTCCACCAGAAACTACCATAACATTGTTACTTGGCTACACTCAGATACAGAATAAAAAGTTAAAAAAATAAAAATAAAGTTAAAAAAGTAGCTGAAGTTCTAGATATACACTTATTTGAGCAATGCTATTACAGTGTTCACGTGAGTAAGAATGCTTTCTCTACTTAGCTGTATATTTCCAGGTAAAACATAATATCAATATGTAGACCACAACTTTATTCAGTTTTTAAGAGCCTGGATGAACACAGACTTACTAAATAGAAGAAACATTTGCATGGGTAACATGACATTTTCTTCCTGTACTGCTAGTGAAGGAATGGCAACCCACTCCAGTACTCTTGCCTAGAAAATCCTATGGATGGAGGAGCCTGGTGCAGGCTACTGTCCATGGGGTTGCAAAGAGTTGGACACGACTGAGCGATTTCACTTCACTTCACAGTGAAGGAATGTACAGAAAAGGGCTAAAATAATTGGCATTAGGTTTCTAGGAGTTATGTCTGAGCCTGCATTTAGACTTTTGCATACACCACACAGCTCATACACACAGTTCTGTGTCTAAGTACACATATCCCTTTGTTCAGAATCAATACCAAATTACATCTTCATCTTTAATCAAATCAATATCAGTGTTTCTCAGTTAATAATACTAAACAAGATATATATGAGTATTTTTTTTTCTGATGGGATCAAAAAGTCAAGTGCAGAATGAATTTTGCAAAGGGGTAAGTTTCTTCCTTTGATAATAAAAGTAGGCTTTTTGTGGACCCTTTAAAAATACATTTTATGTGTTTATTTGAAGTCAGCATCTTGGCTTCATATTCTATTGGTTATTTTAAATGCATCCTTAATAAATAAAATTCACATAAAAATAATTCACCCATTTAAAATGTACAGTTATTTGGATTTAATTCACAGTTTGTGAAATCTTCACCATAATACCATTATACAACATTTTCATCCCCCAAAATGAAACCCTCTACTGATTAACAATCACTCCCTAGTCCTACATCCTATCCTCAGTTATGTGTTGTTTAGTTGCTATATCCTGTCTGACTCTTGGCGATCCTATGGACTATAACCCACCACAGTCCTGTCATGGGATTTTCCAAGAAAGAATACTGAAGCAGGTTGCCATTTCTTTCTCCAGGGCATCTTTCCAGCCCAGGGATCAAACCTCCATATCCTGCATTGCCAGTTGGATTTTTACCACTGAGCCACTAAGCCAGCCCACCCTCAGTTTCTAGGAAACTAGAATTTATTCTGGTTCTATATATTTGCCAATTCTTCATAAGTCATAATAGAATCAAACAATACATGGCCATTTAGTGTATTTTTAAGGTTCACCTTTGTGTTGTTTTTCAATCACTGTCATGCCCATCTCTTTGTGACTGTAAGCACACCATGGATTGCAGCACACCAGCCTTCCCTGTCCTTCACTATCTCCTGGAGCTTGACTCATGTCCATCGAGTCTGAGATGCTATCGAGCCATCTCATCACCTGTTGCCCCCTTCTCCTTTTGCCTTCAACCTTTCCATCCTCATGGTCTTTTTCAATGAGTTGGTTCTTCACATCATGTGGCTAAAATATTGGAGCTTCAGCATCTGTCCTCCCAATGAATACTCAGGTTTGATTTTATTTAGGATTGACTGGTTTGATCTCCTTACTGTCCAAGGGACTCTCAAGAGTCTTTGCCAGCACCACAATTCAAAAGCCACAATTCATTGCCATTCAGCCTTCTTTATAATTGAACTCTCACATTCAGACATGACAATTGGAAAAACCATAGCTTTGGCTATACGGACCTTTGTCAGCAAAGTAATATCTTTGCTTTTCAATATGCTAACTATGTTTGTCATAGCTTTCCTTCCAAAGAGCATATGTCTTTTAATTTCATGCCCACAGTCACCATCCACAGTGATTTTGCAGCCCAGGAAAATAAGATCTGTCATGGTTTCCACTGTTTTCCCCATTCATTTGCCATAAAATGAAAGGATTGAGTACATTCCATGTTCCTATGAAATATTATTCTTTACAGCATCAGACTTTACTTTCCTCACCAGACACATCCACAACTAGGTGTCATTCCCACTTAGGCCCAGCCAATTCATTCTTTCTGGAGCAATTAGCAATTGCCCTTCACTCTTCCCCAGCAGCATATTAGACACCTTCCAACTTGGGAGGCTTATCTTCCGGTATCATAACTTTTTGCCTTTTCATACTGTTCATGGTGTTCTTGCAGCAAGAATACTAGAACAGTTTGCCATTCCCTCCTCCAGTGGACGGCATTTTCTCAGAATTTTCCACTATGATTTGTGCATTTTATATGATCCTGCATGGCATGACTCATAGTTTCACTGAGTTACGCAAGCCCCTTTGCCATGACAAGGCAATGATCCATGCAGGGGATAAAATATCTGGCCATTTAGTGTATTTCAAGGTTCACCCTTGTAGTATGCATTCATATTTCATTACAGTGTAGAAAAATATTCTATTGTGTGAATACAACACATTTTTTTGTTCCATTCCTCAGGTGGTGAACATCTGGATTGTTGCAACTCTTCTAAGATTAGGGATAGTGTTGTTATGAACAGAAAATTAAGATTATGGCAGCTGGTCCCATCATTTCATGGCAAATAGATGGGGAAACAATGCAAACAGTGACAGATTTTATTTTGGGGGGTTCCAAAATCACTGCAGATGGCGACTGCAGCCATGAAATTAAAAGACGTTTGCTCCTTGGAAGAAAAGCTATGACCAACCTAGACAGCATATTAAAAAGAAGAGACATTACTTTGCCAACAAAGGTCCATCTAGTCAAAGCTATGGTTTTTCCAGTAGTCATGTATGGATGGGACAGTTGGACTATTAAGATAGCTGAGCACCCAAGAATAGATGCTTTTGAACTGTCATGTTGGAAAAAACTCTTGAGAGTCCCTTGGACTTCAAGGAGATCCAACCAGTCAATCCAAATGAAATCAGTCCTGAATATTCATTAGAAGGACTGATGCTGAAGCTGAAACTCCAATATTTTGGCCACCTGATGCAAAGAACTGACTCATTGGAAAAGACCCTGATGCTGGGAAAGATTGAAGGCAGGAGGAGAAGGGGACGACAGAGGATGAGATGGTTGGATGGCATCACTGACTTGATGAGTTTGAATAAACTCTGGGGGTTGGTGATGGACAGGGAAGCCGGGTGTACTACAGTCTATGGGGTCACAAAGAGTTGGACATGGCTGAGCAACTGAGCTGAACTAAACTGAACAATTGTTAACTAGTTTGTGTGTGGACATATGTTTTCATTTCTCTTAAGTATATACAAGGAGTAGAGTTGCTGGGTCACGTGAAACACTAATATTTTGAGGAAATATGAAACTATTTTGAAAGCAACTGCACAATTTGCATTCCCATCATCAGTCTACAAGTGTTTCAGGGTTTTCAAACCATTACAACGCTTGTTATTATAGCTATCCTAGTGTGTGAGAAGTGTTGTGTCACTTCATTATGGTTTTGATTTGAATTTCCTTAATGACTGTTGATATTGAACATTTTTCAAGTGTTTATTGGGCATTTGCATATTCTTTGGATTCCATGCCATTTTTAATTTGAGTTGTCTCTTTATTATTGAGTCATAGAAATTAGTTTTATATTCTGCATATAATTCTAATACATTTGTCTTGAAGATATTTTTCCCTTACTGTGAGTTATCTTTCACTTCATTGATAGTGTCCTTTGATGCACAAGGATTTTAAGCTCTCATGTCATTCAATTCATTTAATTTTCTTTCTGTTGTTTCTTCTTTTGGTATTATGTCTAGGAAGACTTTACCTAACCCAAAGTAATGTATTATTTCTATGTTTTCTTCTAAGAGTTCTATCATACATAATTCTTAGATTTTCATCCATGATTCACTTTGAGTTGATTTTTGTGTGTTTTGGGGAAAGGCCCAAATTTATGTATTCTATAAGGACATTCAGTTACCCTAGCATCATTTGCTGACAAGCCTAGTTATTTAGTTTTTCATATTGAATAAGATATTTATCTGTTCTAAACCTAGTGTCTTCATTACTAGGATGGGGTAACTGATAAAAGTTTTTAATTCACTAAGGTAGCTTTAGGATTGAATTCAGTAATATATATGAAATTTCTAATATAATATTTAATGCATAGTATAATACCTGCATTTTGGCTTGTAATAGGTCTTCATAGCATACCTTTACCTATTTTTCCTCCTGAGTCAGGTCTCCTGAATATCACCTGGTGCTTGGGAAAGAATTCTATTCTTAAAAATGTTCCTTTTTTTCTTATCCTTGAGTAAAGGATAAAAGAGAAATAAGAAAGAAAGTTCTTCCCTGTAGCTCAAACGGTAAAGAATCTTCCTGCAACACAGGAGACCCAGGTTCAATCCCTGGGTCAGGAAGAGCCTCTGGAGAAGGGTATGGCAATCTACTCCATTATTCTTGCCTGGAGAATGCCATGGACAGAGGAGCTTGGTGGGCTACAATCTGTGGGATTGCAAAGAGTCGGACATTACTACACAGCAACTGACACTACTACTACCACTAAGAAAGGAGGAAAGTTGTCAACATGCGACTCTCTCTCAGCCTCTCCTTAAGAACTGTCTCATAAGACAAACCACCCTGAGAAACAGAGAATGACTGAGAACACGCTATTCTTCAATGGGATTATACTGTTTTCTTGTTCATACAGTTACAGTACCTAACATTCATTAGCGTCATTTGTTTGTTGATTGAGGCTACTAATACAAGTGTCCTCTACTGTGGAATAATGAGAAAGATACTTGATCTTTATCCTCATTGCTAGCACAGGGCTCCTAAAACCTTTGAAGTTTCCTGAGTGATAAGGGTGAAAGGAGCATCCTTTGTTTTAATGAGGCAATTTTTATGGCCCCTCAATAGCTTCAGGATGAGGACAGGGTTCAGAGTTCTTAAGGTGTTTGTGCTAGAGGAGTGGTACACCTCGAGGGCATGGAAATTCTACACCATCTCACTGTATGATGCTCTATTCATCTTTTGCATTTGGCTGTTCCTCTGTTGTATGTTTCTAAATAAATTGGAAACAGTAATAAGTCATTTTCCTGAGTTGTATGAGATATTTTAGCAAATTATCAAATTTGAGGGTGCGCTCCTGACTTATAGCTGTTCAATCAGAAGTATGTGTGAGTTAATCAAAGGTAAAAGTAACCTTTGCAAGTTGCCAGCTATGTGACCTTGAGACCATTTTGTTTGTTGCATGAGGTTAACAATTACTCTCAGTGATTCCCTGAGAATTAAATGAGATAGTATACGTGGAAGAGCTGGCAAGATATGAAGCACTAGACAAATGTTATTTACTTTTAAGTTAACTTCAACTTGAGAAAGAAAAGACAATTCAGAACCACATTTTTAGAAATATAAAAATAATGATTATTTAAAAGATTTAAAATAGTCTAATAAGCTCTATGGGTATAATGATGTAAAAGAATATAAGCCATACTATTGCTTGCATATTTAAATTATTGACACAGATTTTCAAATAAAAAATAATGGTGAATTACCTGAACCTGGACCTCTTTTTTCTCTTTACTATGACTTCATATTGCACACATTTTTGGATCCATTGACTAACTATTAGTGAACCCAACCATAATGGAATATTTCTATGATATTCTTTTCTCAATAACCAATAGTACCATCTGCCAACATGAGTATTTTTCTCATCACTGAAAACCAAATGAGTGTGTAATTATCCCACTGAAATGGAATTTCTCAAGAAAAGGAAATGGAAGAAACATTTTCTTGTTGCATTGGATGAGAAAAGAGTGCTAAATATGTTGAGATGTTTTATAACTTTATATAAAACCATAACACATCAACATAAATAAACATCATCAATGGAGGCATAGCACTCAGTGTTATTAATTACAGAAATCTCATATTTTAAGTCTCTTGACACTCAGGTTAGAACTAAATGATGACTGAGAATCTCACCTAGCATTAATTACCAAGAAGGTGCTTTGAATGATAATAAAACTGTCAATTAACATTTATTTACTTTTGAAACAGGTGTTAAATGATTGATTTCAAAGTGTGATAATAAAGTTTGCTTTGTAACTAGAGCTGTGAAAAATATTCAGTCTAAATGAACAGAAGCCAAAAAAGAGCAAGTTTTCTACATGCAAGTAAATAATAACGCCCTAAATAATTATATTAGCACCATGGATAATCTCTAATATTCCAGTATGTATCAGTAATACATATTTTTCTTTCAGCATATTCAGCAATAGTCCAAAAGAATTTGAAAAATGTCCTGATTTTAAACTTTCAGAACTATGGAGACAAAGCATATAAGGTAGCAAGAGAATAAGGATAAGGAATAAGGAATGGATAAGGAGTATCTAGAAGGTGGATTAAGGAATGGTGTGAAAGGATATGCTGCATTTAGGTGGTATCTACATGGCCATCAAAATATCTTTGGTCCTCAGCTAACAGTAGAAATGTTTGTGCCATACTACAATTAATGTACTAATAAAAATTCTTGTTCGTAGAATCCTTACAAATATGGCATATGTGGAACAGGTGCATAGTATTGAGAGCACATCTTTGAGGTACTTTTCTAACATTATAATGAAATGGTTACAAAGCCAAAATAAAAATGATTAAAATTGGAAAATAATTTCCTGACCTTAAGGAGAAACACATAACAGAAATGTACCCACATTTTGGCTCCAAAAGTGTTTATTCTTATAAATCGCAAGAGTTAACAAACGAATAAAGATTGGGAAGATACACAAGGTTCAAACTGGACAGGGATGTGTCAATAATTCTACTTAGATTCCAAATGTTCAGTTTTATTCAAGCAATATTTAATAACAATTAAACAAACTCTGCATAGATTACCTGTATAGCTAAGTTGAAAGGGATAAGGTTTGGGGATATGAATCAAGGTAGAAACACAACATATGCTTGATTCTTAAAATCACACAAACTATGGGCAAAGTCATGGTTACAAATAAGTATAATAAAATGAATTTTATTAAATTCTCTTATGTACTGGGCTTAGTTGCTCAGTGGTGTCTGACTCTTTTTGACCCCATGGACTGTAGACTGCCAGGTTCCTCTGTTCATGGGGATTCTCCAGGCAAGAACACTGGAGTGGGTTGCCATGCCATCCTCCAAGGGATCATCCCAACCCAGGGATCACACCCAGGTCTCCTACATTATAGGTAGATTCTTTACCATCTGAGTCACTATGGAAGCCCAAGAGTACTGGAGTGGGTAGCTTCTCCTTTCTCCAGTGGATCTTTCTGATCCTGGAATTGAACCAGAGCCTCCTGTATTGCAATTGGATTCTTTACCATCTGAACCACCAGGGAAGCCCAAATTCTCTTATATGACGATTAATTTTATATGTCAACTTCACTTGCTGATGAGATACCCAGATATCTGGTTAAACATTATTTCTGGATGTGTCTGTGAGAGTATTTCCAGAAGAGATTAGCATTGGAGTGGGTAGGCTAAGTAAACAGATGGACTCTCCATGATATGGCATCATTGGAATCATATGGAATGATATGGGCATTATTCAATCACTGAAGGCTTGAACAGAATACAAAACAGAGGAAGGAAGAACTCACACTTTCTATCTGATGCTGGACAGCCTCACTGATGCAATGAACATGAACCTGGGCAATCTCCAGGGGATGGTGAGGGATGGATAGGCCTGAGGTGCTGCAGTCCATGGAGTTGTAAAGAGTTGGACATGACTGGGAGACTGAACGGCAAGAGCAATCTAATAGCTAGGGTTTCCCAGGTGGTGCTAGTGGTAAAGAACCCACCTGCCAATGCAGGAGACCTGTGAGACACAGGTTCGATCCCTGGGTCAAGGAGATCTCCTGGAGAAGGGAATGGCAACCCACTGCAGTATTCTTGCCTGGAGAATCCCACAGACAGAGGAGCCTGGTGGGCTACAGTCCACAGGGTCTCAAAGAGTAGGACAGGGCTGAAGCAACTTAGCGCACACTGAGAGCTTGAGTTGTGCCATCAGTCTCCTGCTTTCAGATAGGAACTTGCACCTTCGGATCTTAGCCCTTCGGACTCAGATTGGAACTATGCCCACCAGCCTTTGCAGGCCTCCTGTTTACAAGTGGGAGATGGTGGGCCTTCTCAGCCTCCATAGTCATGTGAGTCAATTTCCCAAATCTCTCTTTCTCCCTAACTTGTAGATACATAGACAGACAGGAAAGAGAAAACTGTATAGTCAGAAATGGATACATGTAGAAACTTGTAGGGTACTCCAGTATTCTTGCCTAGGGAGTTCCATGGACAGAGGAGGAACCTAGCGAGCTACAGTCCACAGGGTCACAAAGAGTTGGACACAACTGAGCAAAATTAACACACACACAGACTTGTAGGTCTATTTCTCTGGAGAACTACAACCATACATATTTTCTTACCAAGAGTCAGGTATTACTATTTCCCAACCCAGGAATTGAACCAGGGTCACCTGCATTGCGGGCAGATTCTTTACCAACTGAACTATCAGGAAGCCCTACTATAACAAATTCATACCCCAAAATGTGGAAGTAGTTTTGGACCTGAGTATTGGGTATAGATTGGAAAAGTTTTGAAGTATATGCTAGAAAAAGCCAAAGTTGCCAGAAAGCAATTCTAAAAGTTAATCTGACACTCAGAATGTAAAGAGGAGAACTTTTATCTTAATATATATAAATTTTAATATATATACATAATATGTATATTAATTTCTGTGCATATATATGCATCCATATGCATATGGTTTCGCTGTGCTTAGTCGCTCAGTCGTGTCCGACTCTTTGCAACCCCACTGACTGTAGCCTGCCAGTCTCCTCTGTCCATGGAGTTCTCCAGACCAGAATTCTGGAGTGGGTTGCCATGCCCTCCTCCAGGGGATCTTCCCAACCCTGGGATTGGACCTAGATCCCCTGCATTGCAGGAGAATTCTTTACCATCTGAGCCATCAGGGTACCCTTATATGCATATAAATTATACAAAATGACACGTATTTTACCTAAGAGGATGTCATACAAAATAAAGAAAGAAAGTGAAGTCACTCAGTCGTATCCGACTCTGCGACCCCATGGACTGTAGCCTACCATGCTCCTCCATCCATGGGATTCTCCAGGAGTAGGTTGCCATTTCCTTCTCCAACACAAAATAAAGAACAAGCTTTATATTATATAATTTATCAATCAAAATGTATTTGTTGATGTTATGTTATGTAGTACATGCAAGCATGCTAAGTTGCTTCAGTTATGCTCGATTCTGCGATCCTATGGACTGTAACCCGCCAGGCTCCTCTGTCCATGGGATTCTCCAGGCAAGAATACTGGAGTGGGTTGCCATGCCCTCCTCCAGGGAGTATTGCCAACCCAGGGATCGAATCCTTGTATCCTGCAACTCCTGAATTGCAGGCAGATTCTTTACCACTGAGCCACCAGGGAAGCCAGTTATTACATATATATGTATATGTACACAAATGTTGTATATGTGCTTTGTTACTGCATAGGACTTCACAAGATAGGTAGCATCATAAGCCTCCCATTTACTTTGATCTGTTCCCAAATATTTGTACATTTTTAGACTATTAATTTGATGGTAGCATAGTAGTCTGCTGTTTCATGATACTTGTCTATCTCACTATTGTTTTTTCAGGTTTGATATATTTATTTAGAGGGTGTTTCAACTACAGAATAAAGCATTTTTAGCATTATGAAATCCAAAGTTTTAAAATCTTATTTCCTTGCAATTCTGTTTATTACAATTCTATAATCCTGAAGAGATTCTCTTATGAGAAGTTTTTCATGCATTCAAGTATTTTGCATGATGTCTGATGTGATCAGCAATAAAGGTTGCAATAAAGTAGTAGCTATGATCATAACCCTCTGGTAATCTGAAAACAACAGGGATTTTCTTTTCTGTACAGGCAGCTATGACATTATCAGGAAGTAACTGTCCATCTGAAAGGAACTCGTCATCTTTCCCTTGATCAGTTAGTATATCCAGCTGAGAACCTGCATAGGACTTCACAAGATAGGTAGCATCATAAGCCTCCCATTTACTTTGATCTGTTCCCAAATATCTGGTAAAGGCTTTTTTGCCCCAACAACAGAGCACTGGGTTGCAAAGTGGAGCAAATGCTGACACAGATTTGTATTTTCTAGAATTCTTCAAAGCACAAATCAGAGCTCCATGGCCTCCCATAGAGTGGCCAAACACAGACATCCTTTGGGGGTCCACTGGAAAATTGTCATTTACGAGTTGGGGAAGCTCCTTCGTTACGTAAGCATACATTCCATAGTTAGTTTTCCAAAGATATTCAGTAGAGTCGACATAAAACCCAGCACCAGTGCCAACATCCCAGCTGTCCTCTTCTCCTTTAATACTGCAGCCATGAGGGCTGGTATCTGGAGCAATGACAACAAGGCCGTGTTCTGAAGCAGCTTGATGATAACCAGATTTTGATACAAAATTTTGTTCTGTGCAAGTTAAACCAGACAGCCAACATAGCACAAGGCATTTTCCAGTTTCTGCCTTTGGTGGTAAATAGACAGCAAATTTCATTTTGCACTTCAGTTCAACACTGTGATGTTCAAAAACTTTCTGCAGTCCTCCAAAGCACTTGCTGCTGGAAACCTGTTTCAATGCCACTCTTCTGTCCAATTACTACTTGCTTTTTGGTCTGTACCAAAGGGTAGATGATGCTCCGGTAGCGGCGGGAAGAGCAGCTGCCTATCTCACTGTTTTAAAATGCTTAGTTATTTTACCAGTATGAGATTAGGATAAATTGCAAAATTAGAATAATTTTGGACAAATAAGATTATTAAAACTTTCACATGAAGTGACAAATTGCTTTAGAGAATGTTGCATCTTTTTTTTTGTCTCCATCAATAATTTTCTCCTTAGAAAATTCTTCAACATTCCAAAACCTAATAAGAATTTAGATACAATTGATTATGTTATTTATATGGCCTCATTTCTGTATTAGATTTTAATTACTTTGAAGTTAATTTGATATGTTAACAGAGTGAGACTATTAGACTATTTCTCCAATTAATTCAAAATGATTAATTGCTCAACACAGTTACAACATATTCTATTTCTTTAGCTGGCACATTTATTAAGCAATCATTTACCCTGTATTCTAGAATTTGTTCATTATATATTTTTTTTTCACAAGAGCATTTCTAGTTCAGCACTTGTTCATTTAGATTACTGAAGAATTCTAATACATTTTCAAATGTACTTCTTTGGAAACTATTTTATGTTTGTAGTTATCTTATACCTCATATACCGTGACTCAATGCTCCTATTATTAATATCTTTCATTAAAATTATTATAATAAATTTTAAAATTATTTATAACACAGCATTCTTGTTGTTATTCGTTTTCTTCTTGAAAACTTTGTTTATTTATTTAAACTTGGAACTTAGAGATCAAATCTACAATGATTGAAATCTGGATAAGATACTTTAGACAAATCTAAAAATTTAGTATCAATATACTCAATTTTTTAATTGATTTTAGGAAGACTTTTTTCCCTATATATTCTTTATATTTCTTGATAAAGATTTTACCCCTTATTTTCTCAGTGAGAATATTATTAATTTGATTTGTTCATTCATAATTGGCCATTTTAATAACATTGATTCTTCCAAACCATGAACACAGTATATCTGTCCATTTGTTTGTGTCATCTTCAATTTCATTCACCATGTCTTATAGTTTTCTGAATATAGGCCTTTTACCTCTCTGTTTAGATTTATTCTTCGGTATTTTTAAAATTTTTGATACAATTGTAAAAGAGATTGCTTTCTTAATTTATCTTTCTGATAGTTTGTTGTTAGTACATAGAAACATTGTACCCTTCGACTTTACTGAATTCATTCATAAATTCTAATGCGATTTCAGTGATTTCTCTAGAACTTTCTATAAACAGCATTGCCATCTACAAATAGTGACAATTTTACTTCTTCCGTCCCAATTTTCCTTTATTTACTTGTTTTTATTTTTTATTTTCTCTTGTAGCTGAATTCTATTATAATATCATTATTGTCTGAAAATATGCTTAATTTCAATTTTCTCAAATTTATGGATATTTGTTTTGTGTTCTTGCATGTGTTCTCCCATGGATAATGTTCCATGTACTTAAAAACTGTATTCTGCTGCTTTTGGTTGGAATGGATACACACATACACACACACACACACACACACACACACACACACACACAGTATATCTAATCTGGTCTAATGTGTCCTTTAAGACCAATATTTTCATGTTGATTTTCTATATGGATTATCTATACGGATGGGCTTCCTTTGTAGTTCAGTTGGGAAAGAATCTGCCTGCAGTGCAGGAGACCTGAGTTCAGTTACTGGGTCATGAAGATCCCCTGGAGGAGGAAAAGACAAACCACTCCAGTATTCTTGCCTGGAAAATCTCCTAGACAGAGGAGCCTGTTGGGCTACAGATCATGGGGTCACAACATTCCATGGGGTTGCACGAGCCAGACATGACTTAGTTACTAAACCACCACATGGATGACCCATTCCTTGATATAAGTGATATGGTGAAGCCTCCTTCTATTGTTGTGTTACTGTCAATTTCTCCATTTACATGTATTAATGACCACTTTCTATATTTAGGTGCTCCTATGTTGAGTGTATACATATTACAATTATATGTATCTTCTTGTTGGATCAATCAGTTTATTACTATGTAATATTCCTTGTCTCTTGTTAAGCTTTGTTTTAAAATCACTTTGTCTGATATATGTATTGCTACTCCCACATTTTTTCCTTTTTCCATTTGTATTAAATATCTTTTTTCCATCACTTCACTTTAGTGTGTGTGTCTTTAGATCTGAAGTTCATCTTTTGTAGGGAGCAAATATATGGGTCTTGTTTTTAACCATTCAGTCACTATATATTTTGATTGGGGCATTGAGACTCTTTTAATTTAAAGTAATTATTGCTAGTATTGTTACTTAATTAATCACTTTCTGGTTATTCTTATTTTTCTTTTTTTTCCTTCTTTTCCTCTCTTTTTTGTCATTTAATGACTATCTGTAGAGTTTATTTGAATCACTATTTTTGTGTGTGTATATGTATGTATTTATTATAGATTTTTAGTTTGTGTTACTATGATGTTCACAAAAACATATACATGTTCACATATATATGTACAGCATATTTATAAAAATGTTTATGCTAAAATATAAAAATATATATGTTACAAAAATATATATGTGTGTGCTAATCACTCAGTCATGTCTGACTCTTTGTGATGCCATGGACTACAGCCCACCAGGCTCCTCTAGCCATGGAATTCTCCAGGCAAAATATTGGAGTGTGTAGCCATTCTCCAGGGGATCTTCCCAACCAGGGATCAACACCACAGTTCAAAAGCATTGATTCTTTGGCCCTTAGCTTTCTTTATAGTCCAACTCTCACATCCATACACAACTACTGGAAAAACCATAGCTTTGACTAGATGGACCTTTGTTGGCAAAATAATGTCTCTGCTTTTTAATATGCTGTCTAGGTTGGTCATAACTTTTCTTCCAAGGAGCAAGCATCTTTTAATTTCCTTGCTGCAAGTCACCATCTGAAGTGATTTTGGAGCCCCTCCAAAAACAAACAAATAAATAAATAAAGTCTGTCACGGTCTTCCTTGTTTCTTCATCTATTTGCTATGAACATGACTATGAACTTCTTATTGCCAAATTCAGACTTAAATTGAAGAGGGTAGGGAAAACCACTGGACCATTCAGGTATGACCTAAATCAAATCCCTTACAACTATACAGTGGAATGACAAACAGATTCAAGGGACTAGATCCGATAGACGGAGTGCCTGAAGAACTGTGGATGGAGGTAGGTTGGTTATGTCTCCCCAAATCTTACAGAAGTGGTCTTATATAGGATATTTCCTGTGGGGCACAGAAGCACACTTCCCACTGGTCATCACATACTAAGGTTGCCCCCATGTGGGCTACCAGAGCCTAGAAAAGCTCTGGTAGAAACTGTGGTGGGTATGGGAGGGAGAGCTGGCTCTGGGTGCAGTTGGCTACTAGTCCTGCCTTGTGTAATGGGTCCTAGCTCACTGGTGGAAAGTACTAAGTCCCTCCATGGGTTACTGTATGGCCTGGGGAGTACCAGGATTGATATTGGTCCACTGGTTAGGGGGTAAGCCTCTGGGGCTCATATGCTAGAAAGAGGACTCTAAAATTGTACATGCCATCATTTGAATGAGATTTCAAAATTGGCAGCCACTAGCAAATGTTCTCGGAGAAGGCAATGGCACCCCACTCCAGTACTCTTGCCTGGAAAATCCCATGGGCGGAGGAGCCTGGTAGGCTGCAGTCCATGGGGTTGCGAAGAGTTGGACATAACTGAGAGACTTCACTTTCACTTTTCACTTTCATGCATTGGAGAAGGAAATGGCAACCCACTCCAGTGTTCTTGCCTGGAGAATCCTAGGGATGGGGGAGCCTGGTAGGCTGCCATCTATGGGGTTGCACAGAGTCGGACACGACTCAAGTGACTTAGCAGCAGCAGCAAATGTTCTCAGAGGAAATCACTGTTGCTTCAAGCCTTTATGGGAATTTCTGCAGAATCATCAAGTAAGTCTGTCCCAGGCTTTGTTTAAAATATTTTATCTGCAATGGAATTCAGGTGAAGGTGAGTTCAGGGTGATCCAATTCCATCGTGTTGGCCACACACTTACAGTTGATTTTTAAGCAATATAAATTTATCTGCAAATAATACATGTTTTTAACTCCCATAAAAAATTAACTGCAGTGCTAAACATCAAAAAATACACATTTTCCACTTAATTTTACTTTTGCTCCCTTTGCATCAAAGGAAAATAGCATACTGATTTTATATCACAACATAAATCCTCTATTCTTGTCAGTAAAGATATCAGATTCTGTCAAATACATTTAGCACGTATTTTTTGTAGTAAATATTTTCCCTATTCATTCCTTTTTATAGGCCAATACACTTATTCAAAATCATTTTTCTATTTACATGTATCAGAATGTATATCAGTACATATTTTCTACTTACATTATTGCTGTTGTTCAATTGCTCAGTCATGTCTGACTCTTTGTGAGCTCATGGACTGCAGCACGCCTTGCTTCCCTGTCCTTCACCATCGCCCAGAGCTCGCTCAGACCCATGCCCATTTAATCGGTGATGCCATCTAACCATCTCATCCTCTGTCATCACCTTCTCCTCCTGCCTTCTATCTTTCCCAGCATCAGGGTCGTTTCTAATGAGTCAGCTGTTCATATCTGGTGGCCAAAGTATTGGAGCTTCAGCTGCAGCATCAGTCCTTCCAATGAATATTCAAGACTGATTTCCTTTAGAATTGACTGGTTTGATTCCTTGTACACCAAAGGACTCTCAAGAGTCTCCCCCAACACAACAGTTCAAAAGCATCAATTCTTCTGTGCTCAGCCTTCTTCATGGTCAAGCTCTCATATCCATACATGACTATGGGAAAAACCATAGCTTTGACTAGATGGACCTTTGTCAGCAAAGTAATGTCTCTGCTTTTTGATAGGCTATGTTTGTCATAGCTTTTCTCCCAAGGAGCAAGTTTCTATTAATTTCTTGGCTCCAGTCACCATCTGCAGTAATTCTGGAGCACCCCCTCCCAAAAAAGAGTTTGTTTCCCCATCTATTTGCCATGAAGTGATGGGGCAAGATGCCACGATCTTAGTTTTTTGAATGTTGAGTTTTAATCCAGGTTTCTCACTTCACTTTCACCTTCATCAAGGGGCTCTTTAGTTCCTCTTTGTTTTCTGCCATAAGGATGGTATTATATGCACATATGAGGTTATTGATATTTCTCCTGGAAATCTTGATTCCAGCTTGTGCTTCATCCAGTCCCGCATTTTGCATGATGTACTCTGCATATAAGCAGGGTGATAATATACAGCATTGATATACTCCTTTCTCAATTTTGAACCAGTCTATTGTTCCATGTTCAGTTCTAACTATTGCTTCTTGACCTGCATACAGGTTTCTCAGGAGGCAGGTGAGGTGGTTTGATATTCCCATCTCTTTAAGAATGTTCCACAGTATTTATTGTGGACCACACAGTCAAAGGCTTTAGCATACCTAATGAAGCAGATGATTTTCTGGCTTTCCCTTGCTTTTCTATGATCCAACAGACATCAACAATTTGATCTCTGATTTCTCTGCCTTTTCTCAATACAGTTTGAACATCTGGAAGTTCTTGGTTCATGTACTGTTGAGGCCTAGTTTGGAAGTTTTGCTAGCCATGGAATGAGTGCAAGTGTACGGTAGTTTGAACTTTTGTGTTGCCCTTCTTTGGGATTGAAATGAAAACTGACCTTTTCCAGTCCTGTGGCCACTACTGAGTTTTCCAAATTTACTGGCATACTGAGTCAAGCACTTTTAACAGCATCATCTTTTAGGGTTTGAAATAGCTCAGCTGGAATTCCATTATCTCCATTATATAACCATAATTTTTTAAAAAGTCATGATATGTTTCTTAAAAGAAAATAAGCTTTAAGAAAATGATTTAGGCTTCCAACAGAATTACTTTTGTATTACTCTTCCTGGCATACCAATAAATATTTCACTTCACATTTCAACTGTATCTCCTCTTAGTGTTTTAAAAACATCTCTGCATGTAGTGTTTCATTTAATATTCTCCATAATATTGCAAATTTAAAACACCATGCATTCCCTTGCTGTTCTAACAATTAAACTATCTGGAAGACTATACAGAACCCTGGGTGATCTGGCACCTAAACCAAGTGCATATCTTTCTAAGAAAGTAACATCTTAAAAATAATTTCTATTTTGTAACAGACTAAAATGATTTTAGTCTTTAGGTTTTTTTCATTAGACCAGGGATACTAATCCTTAGTCCAGGGTTAGATCCATATTGCAGTTCACCATGGGGATATGTTCAGTCCATTATCATAAAAACTGTCATCTGATGACATAACATGCTACCATAATATTTTTTAAAGAAGAAATAGCAAAGCAAATTCTATTAAATTATACAGAATGGATGATTTCAGTGATGGTGTAAAGGACTTGATACAGAGATGTTACAGGCTAAGTTCAAAACTAGACCCTGCTTATAGAAAATGAGACATAACGAGACCCTGAAGAGCTCACATTTTCATCTACTGAGCAACTCAGTTTTAAGTGACTCCTTATTGCTTTGACAAAATACTGGTGTTAAGGATCAGATTATGTCAAGCTCATATGCTAAAGCACTGACCCTCACTGTGACAGTAACTGGAGATGTCTTTAAAGAGATCATCTGATTATAATGGGGAGGCTCTAATTTAACAGCATCAGTATCCTTAGGCAAAGAGTGAAAGGTCATGGGAGAACATGGAAAGAGGCCACCTTTCACAAGCTAGGAAGAGAGGCCTCACCGGAAACAAACCCTGATAATGCTTAATCCTGGACCTCCGGCCTCCAGAACTGTGAGAAAATGAATTGTTTAAGCCAAAGAGTCTGTGGCATTTTGTTATGGTAGTGAGAGCAGACAAATGCAGTTGAACTCACTTTATGTTCTAGCAACTATCACAGAGATGACACTCTCTTAATAGCCACATAGATTAAAGCACTATACTAGGAAAATCTAGCTTTTTAAAATTTACATAATCCTACACTCTCTTAGAGCACCTCCCGAGTCTGAAAATGCATTGTGATATTCATACTGAAAAAATCACAAGCATGCCTTTTTCATGGATGACTGAAAGGATGAAACTGTCTAAATGTGTCAATCACAGAAATTGTAATCCATGCCATTCCCACCTACAAAGCATGTTTATTGAAAAGCATTATGGTGAGCGGCGTGCTGTTGCCAGATACACAGATGTGTAGCGTGTGTGTGAAAGTGAATTAGACAATTATTTAGTATTTATCCTTGAATTAGAAATCTGGTAATCCAAGGATAAATACTAAATAATTTGTGCACACATGCTTTATGATGTGAGAAATGAGTTTTATCCATTTGCAGTTTGATGTAGCTCTTCTCTATCTTGAGAATATTTTTAAAAAGACATAAACAGCAAGAGAGAAACAGAATAATGTCCTGTGATTCCCTGATAGTAGTAGCTGTGATACCTGTATTTCTTTGTATTTGATGTGCACTGCATTTCTTGTTAAGGCAGAGTAGTAAGTTGTGCATTCTGTGAACCAAAATGCATGAGGGTGTACTGATCTGAAAAATAATATGGTATGTTGCCTCTGAAGCAGTGATGCAAACAAGAAAGAAATAAAAGGCTGTGGCTGCTTACACATTTCTGCTTATGTGTATAAAAAGCTAAAAGAATAATAAAAGAAGAATTTGGGCTTATTTATATATCTGGTGCTTTTTTCTCTATCCACAAAAGAATCATTTTCTAGACTCTGTCACTCATTACTTTATTAGTCATTGGGATGATGGGAAATATTGAAGGCAAAAGGAGAAGAAGGTGTCAGAGGATGAGATGGTACGATGGCATTACTGACTCAATGGACATGAACATGAGCAAACTCCAGGATATAGTGGAGGATAGGGAAGCCTGGCGTGCTACAGTCCACGTGGTCACAAAGAGCCAGACATGACTTAGAGACTGAACTACTATTACTTACTGGTGATTCAGTAATTGAAAATGCATCTTTAAACCTGTGGTTATCTTTGTACATAAGTTCAGTTTACAATAAATGTTTAGACATGATAGCAATAAACATGCATTAATACAACTCATTAGAAAGTATAATTTAGTGTGAAAGAGCTCCCCCTAGGGTCTATCTAAGATTTACTGATCCACTAAAATATTGAAAAGGCTTTACTATACAAAACCCCTAAAGTACATGTGAATCATAGTATAAAAGGAAAAAACAAAACAACCAACAACAACAAAAACAAACAAACAAACAAACAAGCAGCCAAACAGGAGGTCAGTGGCCCTGGGGAAGATATGTTGAATACTGAGCAGGACTGGATGGAAGCAGTAGATGGTTCAGTGCTTAAGATCTGGTTGGACAAGGGTACCACAGAGGTTTTGCCAAAGATATACAAATATAATCGATCACACGGGAATAACTGCATGTCAGTCAAATTCAGAAGTATAAATGTAGATATAAGGCAGAAGGTATTATAAGAGATACAGATACTTTTTGACAAAATGTTTTTTTCCTATAGATATACATCAGGCCTTCATATCCCTCACCCATGGATTTCCTCACCCATGGATTAAACAAACAGTGGATCAAAAATATTAGAAAAAAATTTCCACATACCTTCAAAAAACAAAACTGGAATTTACTGTACTCTAGCAACTATTTACATAATAGTTGCATTGCATTCACACCTGTTTACATAGCATTTAGACTGTTGTTTTTCAGTTTCTCAGTCATGTCTGACTCTTTACAACAACATGAACTACAGCATGCCAGGCTTCCCTGTCCTTCACTATCTCTCAGAGTTTGCTCAAAAGCATGTTCATTAAGTCAGTGATGCCATCCAACCATCTCATCTTCTGTCTGCCCATTCTCTCTCCTGCCCTCAATCTTCCCCACCATCAGTTGTTTTCCAATGAGTCAGCTCTTCCCATCAGGTGGCTGAAGTACTGGCACTTCAGCCTTAGCATCTGTCCTTCCAATGAAATATTCAAGATTAATTTCCTTTAGGAGAAGGAGAAGACTCTTGAGAATCCCTTGGACCGATAGGACATCAAACCAGTCAATCCTAAAGTAAATCAATCCTGATTCAAAGCACCAATATGAACCGAGACAATCTCTGAAAGATAGTGAAGGACAGGGAAGCCAGGTGCGTTACAGTCCATGGGGTCTCAAAGAGTAGGACACTGCCTGGGCCCTCCTTCTTAGTATTTTTTTTAGTTTATACCCAGTTGAAGAGAGTGGTATTATGGATCAAGAAATTCTTTCTTTTCTCTTTCTCTCTCTCTCTCTCTTCCCCTTTCCCATCCCTCTGCCTCTCCCTCTCTCTTACTTTCCTTCTCTCTCACTGATTTTCCCTAAAACTTAACTTTGTTAAATAAACTGTTTTATGCAATAAGAGATCCTTTCTCTCCTTTCCTTTTCCCTGATTCAGCCCAACTTGCTAAACAACTGAGATGAATTTCATTGTCTCTCCTCTCTATATTTCACTTCCCTGTTCAAAATTTTTCAGTAGTTTTCCATTTGTTAAAGAATAACATTCCACATCTCTGCCATTTAAAACCATATATCTATGCACACTCCAATCCTTACTAACATTTCCAACTTTTCTCTCCACAGTCTGTGTAAAAACACCCTGTTACAGTCAAAGGGATTTTCTGCTGCACACCATAGACACTGTGTTATCTTTCTGTGTGTCTTCAGATAACCTTTCCTCAAACTTGTACACCATATCGTCCTTTTCTAGCTAAACTTCCAGCTGAAATGTCATCTCTTCCTTTCAGAGCAGCATAGCCTTGCAAATCTCTTTTCTCTAAATGTAATTTGTACATCCTACACCATCTGTCTGACATTATTCCAAGATAAATGTCCTTCACCTAAGTTTGTTGGCTCCTTGTTAATAGAAAACTATTTTAAAAATGGTATTTTATAATACTTATCAACTTTTTTTCTCCCAAAAGTATAGGTACTCAACATTAATTATCAACAAAGTAAGTGTCCAAGTGAAAAAATTAGTCAGGCCCCTGTAACTGTGAAACAAGATGCCAAAGAAGAAGTGATAATCACAAAATGATAGTCCATAACTAAAGAAAACATGGCAAATATTGTTTAAAGTATGTTCAGCATTCTATGAACCTTACCTTTATACTTCTATCCCCCAACAGAGTCAATTTGGTGTCATTGCATGTGTTAGTCAGCCAAAATAAACACATGGTGCGTAAATGACAAACTAAAGATCATAGAAAAGCCAACCGCACTTAAATAACATATAATTTTAATAGGAAATATTGTTGCTGGTTTTCTATCTCAAATGTCCTCTTGAATCACAAATTAGTGGTTGTTCACAAAGAAAATAAAGTCAATGCACTAAGTACATCTGCTATTTTTATTTAAACTCACAAATAGTTCAGGTTAATATAGCAGACACATTCTGGGGTGGCTGCCCAGTGTAAAACCATCTGTATTCTTTGAGAGCTAGCCTTTCACAGAAAATGGTCATCTAACTGGTTTTCTTTCTTTTTTTTTTTTTTAATTTTGTGTCATGTGCTCTCCACATCACTGACTTAGGTTTTAATTTATGACATTTGAATTCTCTCCACCAGGGACTTCCCTAGTGGGCCAGTGGTTAAGACTTCACCTTCCAAAGCAGGGGATGCAGGTTTGACCCTATGCAGGGTCTCAAGTGCCTCACAGCCAAAAACACTAAGAAATATAGAACAAAAGTAAAATTGTAACAAATTAAATACTTTAAGAAGTGGCCCACATCAAAAAAAATCTTTAAAAATTCTCTCCACAAAAATCTGATAACCTTTTTCAGAGATAGATTCTAAAAGTTATCACAACTGAGGATTTCTAAACTTGGAATCTTTCTATGCTCATCTTCTCACATGTACACAGAGGCAGTGAACTCTATAGAAAGAGAAGCAGCTAAGAAATAGTGCTAGAAGTGGTATGCAAAGAAATGGGGGAGCAATATCTGGCTAAAGGATGCTACTGACCTGAAGATCTTAAAATAGCCCTGGAAGTTTGTAATAAAAGCTATTTGTTTAATCCAGTTCAAGTGACTTTCTGTTATTTGCAATCCAAGATATTTTCAGGCAAGCCCAAACTATTTTAAAATACTCTCAAGGGAAATTACATGAAATGTTAGGGTTATGTCACTTAAGTCCCAATGCTACAGCAATAAATTCACAAGCAAGAAGCTGTGATGGAGTAAACTTTACTTTAAAGGTTGATTTTGTGCCATTTTTGAGCATTATTACATGTGGCAGCTTACAAACGACTTGTAGAGTGTTTACAACATATAGTAATAACATAATGTTAATAACATTAATAATAATAGGGAATTCAGAACTACCTAAGGTGACAAAAGAGGCTATATTTAGTTTTCAGGAAAAAAATTACATATAATATTTTACAATTATTGATAAGGTCATTCACATCCTTTATGTTCTTTAGAGTACTATGTACCCAAGGAATTTTTAGGCAGATTTTGAATCTACATTATCAAATGAGTTGTATATACTCCGGTTTTTATCCTTTGCAGAGTTCAATTTTCTGATACAGCCAATATAAATTAGCTTTATTTTGGCTCACAAATTACAGATTGGATTCATAAAGTGTCACGTTCCCTACACTATGTATAAATAACCTATTGTTAGATATGGAGATAAGTCTTCTCCTTGGCTTATACAAAAAAACTAATTGAATGAATTATTAATCTTCTTTGTATATTATATGGATCTGGCTACCTTTATATATATACGTGGTGATATACATCAGTTCTTTTAGTTCTCTGAGGTAGTAACTTTTATTTCCCCAAAATATAGAAGAAGGATTTGAGATGCAGAAAGTTTAAATATACTTGCTTAGGGTGACAAAGCTAATGAATGTTTGAGCAGCAAGGATATTAACAAGGTCAGTGAAACACATTCACTGCTTTTCCATCACAAAATCATATCACCTAGCTTTCAGCTTCAGACTCTATGGGAAATTGTTAGCAATATAAACTTTAGATTCCATCTTACAAACTGAAAAAAGGCAACCATTTTGGAAATTTAAAAAAAAAAAGGTTGAAATAAACTCATACAAACACACATACATTTCCCAGTTTATGAAGCACAAAGTGGGAATTATTAAAAGATTATCAATTTCAAACCATTTAGGGGATGAAAAAAGAGAGAGCATAGTCAAACTCAATACATGGCATATCTGAAAAAATAAGGCTATGTATGCCACCAAGGGAGATGATAATTACTTTTTCCTTTTAATATGCACAAAGGGATAAAGAGTTATAATAAAGTGGAAAGAAAAACCCATATTACCACATTGTTGGTATTTAATCATTACTTTTATGTGTTTGTTAATAAGACTAAAAATGATAAAAATCCTTCAGCATCACTTTTTGCTCTATCATACTTTATCGAAATGCTATAATAGGTGAATGGGAAGATATTTCCATATATTATGGTTTACTTGCATTTTTCCTTGAATAATTGTCATAAAACTGACATGATATATATTCAGTTCAGTTCAGTCACTTAGTCATGTCCAACACTTTGTGACCCCATGGACTGTAGCACGGCCAGGCCTCCTTGTCCATCACCAACTCACAGAGTTTACTCATTCTCATGTCTGTTGAGTCGGTGATGCCATCCAACCATCCCATACTCTGTCGTCCCCTTCTCCTTCTGCCTTCAATCTTTCCCAGCATCAGTTCAGTTCAGTTTCTCAATCAGGTCCAATTCTTTGTGACCCCATGGACTGCAGGATGCCAAGCCTCCCTGACCATCACCAATTCCTGGAGTTTACTCAAACTCATGTCCATTGAGTCAGTGATGCTGTACAACCATCTCATCCTCTGTCATCCCTTTCTCCTGCCATCAACCTTTCTCAGCATCAGGGTCTTTTGCAATAGGTCAGTTCTTTATATCAGGTGGCCAAAGTATTGGAGTTTCTGCTTTCACACCAGTCCTTTCAATGTATATTCAGGACTGATTTGCTTTAGGATGGACTTGTTCAGACTGCTTGCTGTCCAAGGGACTCTCAAGAGTCCTCTCCAACACCACAGTTCAAAAGCATCAATTCTTCGGCACTCAGCTTTCTTCACAGTCCAACTCTCACATCCATATATGACCACTGGAAAAACCATAGCCTTGACTAGACGGACATTTCTTGCTTTTTCAATGATCCAAGAGATGTTGGCAACTTGATCTCTGGTTCCTCTGCCTTTTCTAAAACCAGCTTGAACATCTGGAAGTTCACTGTTCACATATTGTTAAAGCCTGGCTTGGAGAATTCTGAGCATCACTTTGTTAGCATGTGAGATGAGTGCAATTATGCGGTAGTTTGAGCATTGTTTGGCATTGCCTTTCTTTGGGATTGGAATGAAAACTGACCTTTTCCAGTCCTGTGGCCACTGCTCAGTTTTCCAAATTTGCTGGCATATTGAGTGCAACACTTTCACAGCATCATCTTCCAGGATTTGAAATAGCTCAACTGAATTCCATCACCTCCACTGGCTTTGTTTGTAGTTATGCTTCCTGAGGCCCACTTGACTTCACATTCCAGGATGTCTAGCTCTAGATGAGTGATCACACCATCGTGCTTATCTGGGTTGTGAAGTTTTTTTTCTTTTTTTTTTGTATAGTTCTTCTGTGTATTCTTGCTCTCTCTTTTTAATATCTTCTGCTTCTGTTAGGCCCATACCATTTCTGTCCTTTATTGTGTCCATCTTTGCACAAAAAATTCCCTTGGTATCTCTAAATTTCTTAAAGAGATGTCTAGTCTTTCCCATTCCATTGTTTCCCTCTATTTCTTTGCATTGCTCACGGAGGAAGGCTTTCTTATCTCTGCTTGCTATTCTTTGGAACTCTGCATTTAAATGGGTATACCTTTCTTCTTCTCCTTTGTCTTTCACTTCTCTTCTTTTCATAGCTATTTGTAAGGCCTCCTCAGACAAACATTTTGCCTTTTTGCATTTATTTTTCTTGGGGATGGTCTTGATCTCTGCCTCCTGTACAATGTCAGGAACCTCCATCCATAGTTCTTCAGCCACTCTGTCTATCAGATCTAATCCCTTGAATCTATTTGTCACTTCCATGGTATAATCATAAGGGTTTTGATTTAGGTCACACCTGAATGGTCTAGTGGTATATATTATTTACATCATTTAATTTTGAAGAGACTTCAGATAGCTGAAAAAAATGTTTATTACATAAATTTTATCTCAAAGAATTAAATGAACCTGGGGCATTAAGAAGTACTTTTGAGTTAAAGTGTAGCTGACTCAACTGGTTAGTTCTAAAGGATTAATTAAATTTTCACTAGCACGTACAGACACCCATGCCATTTGATTTCTACATATTTTGTATCTTTTAAAATATGTCTCTGATGTGTTTTTAAATTTTTATATTATCATATAGTTGAAGTTATTACTCCCTTGGTTATCTTTAGTAAAAATAACATTCATGTTTACACTTTTCAATAATTTGTTTTCCTTGGTTTCATATTCCAAATTGAATTTTAAATTTTGTCTCTTCACTTTAAGTTCTTTTATGCATTAGAAAATGTTATATTTAACACCATATAATGTTTAAGTTATTCAATGCATTGTAATTTGGTTAATCCTTCACTCATTTGTGCTTGTTTGCTCAGTTGCTTCTGACTCTCTTTAACCCTAATGGACTGTAGCCCACCAGGCTTCTCTGTTCATGGGATTTTTCAGGCAAGAATACTGAAGTGGGTTGCCATGTGCTTCTCCAGGGGATTTCTGCAACCTGGGGATCTAACCCTGTTCTGCACTTTCTGCATTGCAGGGGCTTCTTTACTGCTCAGCTACTGGGGAAGTCCTCATTTATGCACATATGTGTTTTTAATATATTACTGCTGCTGCTAAGTCACTGCAGTCGTGTCTGACTCTGTGCGACCCCATAGACGGCAGCCCGCCAGGCTCCCCCATCCCTGGGACTCTCCAGGCAAGAACACTGGAGTGGGTTGCCATTTCCTTCTCCAATGCATGAAAGTGAAAAGTGAAAGTGAAGTCGCTCAGTCATGTCCAACCCTCAGCGACCCCATGGACTGCAGCCCACCAGGCTCCTCTGTCCATGGGATTTTCCAGGCAAGAGTACTGGAGTGGGGTGCCATTGCCTTCTCCTAACATATTACTATTATTGTATAAATATTGCTACAATGAGAGTCTCTCTATATAGGTTTTCATGACATTAAAGTTTTACTATTTGAATTATTGCATCAAATTTATTAATTTAAATGCTGATCTTGGTCATCAAATCCAGAGATACCAAGGTTTTAATTTCTCTATAATATGTGGTCACATTATATCCCTTTGTTTTTCACCACTAATCTGAAAGAGGAAGAAAATCCCACTGTCATATCCCATTACATTCTGCATAACTAAATGGATTTCAGCAAGAACAAGATAAGCTCATTTCTAGAATCTATCCCAGAACTAAGTAAGCGTAAGTATCTTTTCTGCAGGGATAGTAGTTTTCTCTAGTAGTGTCCCAGTCACACTTAACACACATCTAGAACCTCATTTTGGATGCTCTGCTGTGAATTGGCCTTACTACATCCTAATCACACCCCACCCACATTACTCAGCAGAGTGATTCAAGAAAATGCAACGTTAAGCCTACTAAACTTGCATGCTGCGGCTGCTGCTGCTGCTAAGTCGTGTCCGACTCTGTGCAACCCCATACATGGCAGCCCATCAGGTTCAGCTGTCCCTGGGATTCTCCAGGCAAAAACACTGGAGTGGGTTGCCATTTCCTTCTCCAATGCATGAAAGTGAAAAGTGAAAGTGAGAATGAGAGAGTCATTTCCTAGGCAGGCTGATAAGAAGTCTAGGGGTCCCCAAGGAGAGAGGGGTCTGGAATTCTCAAGAAGGAAGAAAGGACAAACTTTTTTTCCTTCTCTACATTCCTTAGGATTATATAACAACAATGTGTTATGCCTGAGGACAGTCTCTGGATTAAACCTTCTGGCTAATTCTGTAAATTATGGGAGTAGACCTGCTCTTTACAAGGATTATATAACAACAATATATCATGTATTCTGCCTGAGGGCAGTCTCTGGATTAAACCTTCTAATTCCGTTATCTTAAAATGTAAATTATGGGAGTAGGTCTGATGAGGTCTTTACAACCTCCAGACATTCTTTTGATTTACTGGAGAGTATATAACTCCATTGTTAACACTAGCAAGGGGGCACTCTTTCTGCCCCCTTCTGGTACCTATGTCAGAAGCTTTCTCTATCCTTTATACTTTAATAAAACTTTATTACACAAAAGCTCTGAGCGATCAAGCCTCGTCTCTGTCCCCGGATTGAATTCTTCTCCTCCGGGGTCCAAGAATCCCGGCGTCATGATTCAACAACAACCTTTCAAAAAGTGAAAGTGAAGTCGCTCAGTCCTGTCAGACTCTTTGCGACCCCCTGGACTGCAGCCTATTAGGCTCCTCCGTCCATGGGATTTTCAAGGCAAGAGTACTGGGTCGACATTGCCTTCTCCGACTAAACATGCATAAATCCCTTCAATTAAAATTCTGCCAAATCACTTTCATGTTGAACATACAGACTAATTGTTAATACCCCATTCACTGTGCTAATGCAATTATTTGTGCAAATTACATTTTTCTTTATATTTTTCCTGAAAATTTCATATTCAGTAATAACAGGAAAGAAACATTTTCTCTGTTGAAATGATAGCTAACATTAACTAGGATTGCACCACTATTTCAACATTCAACTTGATCTCCAGTATCATTTTTTAAAATTATTTCTGTGTATCATCTTCCATCTGCATTTTAGACATTAAGGTTATAGAAGGAGGAAATGGTGTATTTAACTCACAGGAACAATAAAACAATAAAACCAAAAATAAAAACAATAAAACAACAGAGCCATCATATTGAGTGAACTTTCCAAAAAAATTATTGTTTTCATGAGGAAACTATACTTTTTGAGAATTTCAGTAAAAAATAGTTGCTTTCTTTATTATACCTTGCAAAATATTTTAATTCACTTCATCTAGGATTGAATCTGAAATCTTGTGCCCCTATCCTTTTTAAAATTAAAAACCAGAATATTTGCTTGAATTGTCCATTCGCTCCTGTTATATATTTGATGCTAGAACATGGTTTCTTCTAAATTAAAATCAGTAATAATTTTATTTGGGGGGTATCATTTGATCATAAGGGTATGGCAGATACTAAAACAATCTCCCAAAACATGCTAATTTGAGGAAACTACAGTCATTGGGAAAATACTCTAGATTTTCTTTAATTTTCAAATACAATGAATCTAATCTATTCTCAATGAATAAGATGACTTATAGGCTGGCTTGAGGTAGAAATTCAGCACAGGAAAGCAGCTATTCTCTAGCACTGAAGTTAACTGGACTCCTACCCACAATTCACAGTGTGATAGTGAAAAGGTTACTGAGCTTCAGTAAAATGAAGACACTAATTTTTCCCTTTAGCACTTCTGGAAGATTAAGCAAAAAAAATTAATATAGAATACCTAGAAATATAGGTATTTAATAAGTCTTGCTGAGTGAATAAACTTTTTATTCTTTGCCTTTAAAAAAAAATCTAGTCTCTTGTAAATAAATACATCTCTATTTCAGAAAACACTGTACATTCAAATGAAAAATATATTAGCAAGACCTGGTCCATGACTTTGTCATTCAAATATATTATTCAAACAGTAGTTGATTTATGAAACAGATATATATCAACTCTTTACCCTGTACTAGGCACTATGAGGGGGTTTAGAGACAGAAACTTAAACTGGACACACTGGAACCCTCTTCACAATACTCTTAATCAAAATAAATATGTACACACAGAGAAATAAATTCTCTTAAGCCTATATTAACAGAAATGTGAATTAACAATTGTTCTAAGATCTCTGCAGTTATACTGAGAAATTATAATTAATTGGATAAGTTAAGGGAAGTTGGCAGAGTTTCCTTTTAAAAAGTGTTCACCACAAGGAGACTGGAGGGTTGCCTGAAAGCAAGGGAAGTGAAAGCATCCCTAGGGAAGGGCTAGCATTGCTGGAAAAGATTGAAGGCAGGATGAGAAGGGGATGGCAGAGGATGAGGTAGCTGGATGGTACCACCGGCTCAGTGGATGTGAGTTTGAGCAAATTCCAGGAGAAAGTGAAGGACAGGAAAGCCCAGAGTGCTGCAGTTAATTGGTTAACAAAGAGCTGGATACAACTTAGGAACTTAACAAGGGAAGGGATATAGCTGTATGGTACATGCAAAGAGATTGTGATAGAAGGAAGCATGGACATTTTCAGGTCAGTGTGGCTGGAGCATAGAATATGACCTTAGAAGTAACGGGGGCTGTGGGCATGGAGTCAGTTATTTAGGTTCGTTTTGATGAGGTCCGTCTATCCTAAGTCACTTTAGTCCTGTCCGACTCTTTGTGACACTATGGACTGTAGCTCACCAGAGCTACGCTAGGATTTTCCTATGCTAGGGTTGAGCCTCCCAGGTGGTGCTGCTGGCTAAGAATCTGCTTGTTATTGCAGGAGACACAAGAGATGTATGTTCAATTCTTGGGTCAGGAAGATCCCTTAAAGTAGGAAATATCACCCCACTTCAGTATTCCGGAGCAAATGCCATTGGCAGAGGAGCCTGGCAGGCCACAGTTCATATGGCCGCAAAGAATCAGACACTTCTGAGTGGTAGGATAATTTTTAGAATTTAGTAAAGACACAGACAAGAGATATCTAGTGTGAAAAAAAATACAAGAAAAATAATATGTATCATATAAGTGTAGAAGTAGTTATTCTAAATGTAAACTACCATTTTTTACCATCAAACTACTTTTGACATTAATAAAGAACAGCTACCTTAGAGATGAAAATTAAAATACCTTGAAATGCTGGACAAATATGTGTATAAAATTGGAGTTGCAAGAAATTCAGGAAAGTACTTCAGAAATGACAAAGTCAGCAGGAGTTGGATATCAATATGCAATCTGCCCAGAAATTGCTGCCACTCTGAGGTCGCTTGTCTGTATTTCTAAGCAGAGAGCTTAGACTCTTGGTCCCAAGAAGAAAGGGAACAGGTCTTCTTTACCAGCAAGTGGGAGCTTAAACTGAGACCTAAACATGAAGAAGGATACTCAGATATGAAGATGTGGATGGAGAAAAAATGTTCCCACCAACAGAAGTCAAGAAAGATGGTCAACCACTTCCAGGCCTATGTGGCCATAGGAGGCACAGGAGTGTGCCAAGAACTGTTCAATACAAGCTGGTCCTCATGAGATCTAGGGAAGGCAAATAATGGAAAAATGGTAACTCAAGCAAATAACAACAATAACCAGAAGAAGATAAATAGACTTTAATTTAAAGAGCTATATTTGGCACAAAGGAGTGCATAAAAGTAGGTAGAAATATACAGAAATTTAAAATATGTATGTACTAACAAATGACCTAAAAAAAAAAAAGTACAACAAAAATTGATGCAATTACAGGGAGAAGCTGAGCTATCCTTGATTTTAACAGAAGATATAATAAGTTATCATTCATTAATTTTTCAATCAAATTAAAAGGAAATAGTATTTAAATGTGTGCCAGTTAAATGGCACAAATAATGATCTTGACCTATGAGCATTTCTGTACCAAGACAGTAGAGAGTACTCATTCTTTTCTTACACAAATGGACTATTTATAAAAATTAATCACAGAGCATTCTCAATGAAGTTTAAAGAGAGTGCACAGAGCCACCTTTACAGAAGAAGAGATGTAAGTTAAAAATGAATAATCCATCAAAAAGTAGAAGCTCATGTAATACTGATAGATTACCACTGGAGTAAATTATTTATACAGTTTAAAAAAATATTTGGAACAAAACAGAGAGCTTGGACCATTGAGCCTATGACAGAGACCAAGAGTTGCATTTCTAAGATAATAATAGAAACTTAGATCCTTTTTATTTTCACTGATAGATAGCCACACTGGAGTAGAGTCTATATCTTCTAGTTACTTTTTATTTAGGTGTGATTACATAGGATTTCTGGTCAGTGGGAACATAGCATTGGTGAGTTACCTTAGATCATGAGGATAAAGTTCATACCCTAGCAAAGATGATACAATCAAATACAAGCAGCTGAGTTTCCTGATAAATACACTACAATACTAGCTTAACTGGATGGCTTAAGTTCAGACTGTTACAAGAAAGAGATATAATCTATTTATTATCACTTATATTTTTTGTTTCTATTTCACAGTCCAGTTTCTTTCCTAACCAGTACAGAACTCAAATTGATTTAAAAAAATACAAAACAACTAACTCAGATATCTCAAGTTACTAGCTTCGACTTTGAGAACTTAATATAAGTTATGTTTCACTCTTCATTTTAATTTCCAAATCTGGTCTGCATGTGAGTCAAGAGATATAAAATATATTTAGGTTTATTTAAAGTAACGGTTGACTTTCAAAACAATTTTTTATGCGTCACATTTAAAATTGTCCTTCCACATGTGTGCTGTTCAGATTCTAACAGGAAAAAAGACACCATCAGCCTCAGGAGCTCAGATAGTAAGGGCTGCTGACAACTCAACTACATTGTGATTTTCAGAATAAGGTTTCTACACAGGACCAATGAGTTGACTTCCTTAAAATTACCTGATGTTAGTTACCACAGCCTTTGGGTGGAAGGATTTTTGCCTAATGCACACAGTATGAAAATGGCTTCTTCTGGCTTCCGATGCAATTGAACTTATAATTTACAAAGGAAAAACCACAACCAGAAATAAGATATTCACATCCTCCCATCACAGAACCAAGAAGTTTCAAAAGCTTCCTCACAATAGCTGTCTTTTGCTTATTCTAGTTGATACCCTCAGTGGAAAGGGCATGGTATGTGGGCTGGAAAAGCTGTTCCTACCAGGTTTTTGGCATTTAAAAGGATCTGCTAATGGCCTTCAAAAAGTAAGATTAATGATAACTTCCCAGGATTTTTATGGTTAAAAATGAAATATTTGAAAATTACTGGCAATATTATTTACATCTATTATTTCCTTAATATTTCTTTAGTAACTATACATCATGTCTGAATGTCCTGTGTCAACTAGACTACATAGAATCAAAGGTCTTCATCTTAAATTGTTTGATTATCTCATAGGGCACTACACAGTGTTCTTTATCATAGTGCTTTCCCAATCATTTGTAAAATTGAGAATATCCAGAAGAAAAAGCAAATGATAAAAAACAAAACTTATAATAAAGAGGCAACAATAAAATACATGTAATAATAATAAATATATATAATAAAGGAGATTTTAACAATAAAAATATATGTTACAGAGTCATCTGGCATTTGATAAGGTCAAAGTAAAGTAATGGGAATATATCAGGAATCTGAGTATTCACATTACTCTGTAATAGATTCTAGACACCAAACCATGGTGGAAGATTAAATGAATTTATATGAAATCATAGGGAGTGGAAATAGTCCTATGGAGTGTTTGCCACTCCATATGTAAACCTAACACTAATTTTAAAAGTTCAGCAATCCACAAACAAAATAGACTTCAAAAGGATCTTATCTTTGAATAAAGAAAATTCATCCTTCAGTTCAGTTCAGTTCAGTCGCTCAGTCGTGTTCGACTCTTTGCGACCCGATGAATCGCAGCACACCAGGCGTCCCTGTCCATCACCAACTCCCGGAGTTCACTCAGACTCACGTCCATTGAGTCCGTGATGCCATCCAGCCATCTCATCCTCTGTTGTCTCTTCTCCTCCTGCCCCCAATCCCTCCCAGCATCAGAGTCTTTCCCAATGAGTCAACTCTTCGCATGAGGTAGCCAAAGTACTGGAGTTTCAGCTTTAGCATCATTCCTTCTAAAGAAATCCCAGGGCTGATCTCCTTCAGAATGGACTGGTTGGATCTCCTTGCAGTCCAAGGGACTCTCAAGAGTCTTCTCCAACACCACAGTTCAAAAGCATCAATTCTTTGGCGCTCAGCCTTCTTCACAGTCCAACTCTCACATCCATACATGACTACTGGAAAAACCATAGCCTTGACTAGACAGACCTTAGTCAGCAAAGTAATGTCTCTGCTTTTGAATATGCTATCTAGGTTGGTCATAACTTTCCTTCCAAGGAGTAAGCGTCTTTTAATTTCATGGCTGCAGTCACCATCTGCAGTGATTTTGGAGCCCCAAAAAATAAAGTCTGACACTGTTTCCACTGTTTCCCCATCCATCCTTAGGAAAGAAATATAGTTTTACTTGTTTTTACCTTTAAATATTCCTGTAAATTCACTAAGAAGCAAGTCTTGTCATAAAGCATTAAAACAACATGTAAATCTATCTATGTCTAGAAATATAAATTCCTGGTAAATGACTCTATACTAAATGAAATATGATTTTCCATACATGAAGTCTCAGGAAAATTTTTACATTAATTTTCCTAAGTAATTTGTCAACGTACTCTATTTTTAAATGAAAACTAAAATATGTTTATGAAATAAAAAAAAAGGATAAATTAATAGTTGATTGATTTTCTGAAAACACTTGAAATAAAAGCCTGATGATACAGAAGGAATATCTTTGTATCTCTGAATGGAATACCTTAGGGCATTATCAGAAAACTGAATCCTTAAGGCTAAGGTGAACTTGCAGTTTTTGAACTGAAAGTTACTATATAAGATCTACATTTTCAAATATTCACTTCATTAGTATGCAATACTTTTTTGAGTCCAAATTAAATCTTACTTCATAAATATTTTAAGTACATATGCCTGCCATGATAACATAGTGAATGAAATATCTTAAATTGGTAAATAACAATGATTTTTCAATGCTTTGGCATAGAAATATAATTGCAAATACTACACCTGAAAATTCATATATTCATTTGTGCTGACACAAATGGGTTCAGCTATTAGAGTTGCAGGCTTTTTATCCTTTTAGGTTGATCAATAATATAAAATAGAATTTACAAGTTGCTTAGTTATCAAAAATCTTCCTTTGACATTTGCTTTAATTGGTAAAAGGTCTTTTGGCAATCAGTTTAGGGACCACAGACCTGGACCATTTCACAGGTAAAATGGTAAAAACATCTTTTATTTTCTCAGCATCTTAAATTTTTTCTTTAAAATAACTATGGTTTAAAAATAACATTTTTGATGGCTTCCTCCATGGGAGACAATGCTCTAAAAATTTACACATATCAGTTTATTTCTTACATTAACCTTATGAGGTACACATTAATAGGTCCTTTTTTATTCCTTACAATAACCTTATGTACACATTAGAAAGGGACAGTTAAATCATAATGAAGTTTTATGGTATGTTTTTAATGTCACAAAGCTAATAAGAGAAGAAAACAGGATTTGTACCAAAACAAACAAGCCACTGTCCAGAAGTCATTTTTCCAATGAATAAGTAATATACTACTTCTCCCAACACCATACAAACCCTTGGTAGAAATGGATATCGTAGAACATATTTAAATAGCTGTAAATGAACATTTGGAAACTCCTTAAAAATTTTTTTTTTAATTTTTATTTTTACTTCATTTTGCTTTACAATACTGTATTGGTTTTGCCATACATTGATATGAATCAGCCACAGGTGTACATGAGTTCCCAATCCTGAACCCCCCTCCCACCCCATATCATCTCTCTAAATTCAGCTGTTTGATTTACAACCTATCTTGTAATGAGTTCCGTTTTAGTGCCTGGGGATGCTAACAATAGAACACTGTGGTCACTTGGCTCACATCAGAGGAAAACAGTTAAAATCCCCACATTTGGATCCAAATCTCTGCTCCACATCTTACTCATCATAGAGCCCAAGGCTAATTCTTTAAACTTTTTGCCTTGTTTTCCTCATCTGTAAAATGAGAACAACAGCAAAAAGATTAAGCGAGCTGACAGATGGAAAGTGGTTGGGAAAATGTCTAACACACAGTATCCAGTCCGTAAGTATTTTTGTGTATATACTAGGGATACACGGGAGGGGCAGGGGGCAGGAGGAGAAGGGGACGGCAGAGGATGAGATGGCTGGATGGCTTCACCAGCTAGATGGACGTGAGTCTGAGTGAACTCCAGGAGTTAGTGATGGACAGGGAGGCCTGGCGTGCTGCGATTCATGGGGTCGCAAAGAGTCGGACATGACTGAGCGACTGATCTGATCTGATCTAAGGGATACATGTAATATTACAAGGTTCTCTGTGTGTGTATGTGTATATATATGTGTGTGTGTGTGTTTTCATGATGTATAGACATGATGGACAGATAGAAGATGGAAGAGGGTGTGTTTGTACTACTGGATACAATTTTTCATTCTATTGCTTGGTCCTACAACATCCTCTTCCTGCTTTTTGTGTAACCCAGAAGTCAGGTTATTTATCCTGACCATCAAAACCCCACTTCTGCACATTCCAGGGCTTCTGGCAATTATAATGCTAGAACCAACATATCTTCAAGGTTAGAAGTATGCAGTTTTTCATTCTCACTCATGGCTTTAAGTCAGTATTCATATTTAGTAATTTAAACCTGGGACTCATCTGATTGTTGTTGCCCTGTTCCTCAATATGCCATTCTAGGAATAAAATTCAATCCATCTCCTTCATTTCCACTCCCTAATTTCTTCAGTAATGAGTTATCTTTTCATATTACACATGGCTATTTCTATATTGCCCCAATCCATTCCTTCAACTGAAAATCCAGCATTCAAGCAACAGTTGGTTCTCTTTGCATTGTCCTCATTTCTGCTAGATGTTTTTGTTTGTTTGTTTTGTACGTACCGCACTCCAAGCATCTGATTCTAATTAGACCATCAGTTGACAGGTCCTCAGAGCCTAAACTTTCTCTTCAAAGTATTTATTTAGGTTATTTTCTAAACAGAATACCTCAGCATGATGAGGGAGTTTCTCATTGTCTGGCATGCTGCTGCTGCTGCTAAGTCACTTCAGTCGCGTCTGACTCTGTGCGACCCCATAGACGGCAGCCCACCAGGCTCCCCTGTCCCTGGGATTCTCCAGGCAAGAACACTGGAGTGGGTTGCCATTTCCTTCTCCAATGGGTGAAAGTGAAAAGTGAAAGTGAAGTCAATCAGTCGTGTCCGACTTTTAGAGACTCCATGGACTGCAGCCTCTGTCCATGGGGTTTTCCAGGCAAGAGTACTGGAGCGGGGTGCCATTGCCTTCTCCTTTCTGGCATGAGTGGGTGTGTTATAGAAAAATGTTTATGCTCCATGGAATAAGAATAGCTCTTCTCCCTTGACATCCAGCCCATTCCATATATTACTGATGTTCAATTATTGTACTGATTTTTTGAGCAAAATAATTAGAAGATAAACTCTCTTATCTGATGACAGTTCATTTAAGAAGCAATTAGACCTTTTTGGTACATATGTATAGAAAAAAAGAAAGAAGAGAAAAAAGTTTAACTTAATACTGGGATAACTCATATACTTTTAAATTACCCTGCCCTACTAAAGACCTCATTACTGCCACACGGTACATGGAATAGCATATTTACCACAAAAGTCCCACCTCACACTGCAATAATGAATGTTTTAAATGTGATGTTCTTTAGTAAACATATTGAAGTCCATTTGTTTCATGAAACTGGTTCCAACAAAGTATTCAGGCCAAAGCGATCTTTCTCAGGCTATTTGAAATCAAACTCGGGTTGAACCTGGAATATTCAAATCTCCTTTTAGAAGAAATGCCAGCCCTAATCACCAGCCTTGGAAAGACTGTCCCATGTGTAAGAGAACTGCATTTCTGTTTGGGTAAAGTACAAGTTATGTTTCCAAACTTTCTGTTAACATAGCATTAACTTTGCCATCCTGGACATCTGTTATCTGGAGCATCTAAATTCCTTTTTAATCAGCAGCACAGGCACTCAAATGCTTGTCAAAAATTAAACCTTAAAAATCACAGTATTATTTGAGACCTCTGATATTAATCAGTAAATCTAAGAAATCTTGTTAATAATCCCTCTCTTTAGTTTCTCTGAGGAATATAATTTGATTAACTCAGCTGCCTAAGCATATTTTCAGAAGTTATAATTTTATATTATTTATTCAGCTTATTGAAGAACAAAAAGTCATTTCCATCTGAAGAATGCATCTTTGATAAAAACCTGTGTGAAAGTGTTAGTTATGTCACATATTCACTGATTCATCAATTACTTATTATCTTTTGGGTCTGTATAAAGCACTGTGATTGTTTTAGGAGGCAATAATAGAAAGGGATAAATGAGAATATGTTACTCTCAGAGTTCAACACAGAAACTGATGCATTGAAATAGGTACAACTCAATGCAATGGCAGATTATTAGAAGCGAAAACCAAAATACTATGAGAATCAGAGGGATTATAGAAGCTGAGCTTTCACTGAGAGACTGATGAAGAGTGAGTTGAGGATATGGGTAACTGGAGAATATGCCCTAAAGAAGGAAGGATGTGCAAATGTGACCCAAAATACCAGGCACGTTTAGAATGGTGCCATGCGTGACACCATGCCATGCGTCATACACTCAGTCGTGTATGACTCCGTGTGACCCCATGGATGGTAGCCCACCAGGCTCCTCTGTCCATGGAATTTTCCAGGCAAGAATACTGGAATGGGTTGTTGTGCCCTTCTCTAGGGGATCTTCCCAACCCAGGGATAAAACCCAGGTCTCCCACATTTAGAAATGTTAGGTAGATATTTAATTTGGACAGAAGCTGTTTCCTAGAATTCATTTCTTAGAGGACTGCTGTCTCTGGAATAAATATTTGTATTATCTGCTAAAGCATGTAAAATGGGGTTAAGGGGCAGGTTTCTAACTGGTTCAAAGAGACCAAATCATTACAATGCTTCATGGTTTTGGCGATCAGAGAAATACCTCCTGCTCAGTCCCATATAATGCTCTAACTTTAATATAGATCTTTTTGTCTAAATATTAATATTTTTCCTGAAATTGCCTGAAAGATTAGTGTGTATCCATTAAGAAAAATAGGCATATACCATAGAGAAAATTCTATTTAAATTGAGAGTTTTCTATCATTTGGGCTTTTCATAAAATATTTGTGTGTTTAATTCACAAGCAGAGCCCTAGAGACAACTAAGTTTTTCCTGTTTTGACTGCATCCTGCATTTTAAGAATGGCTATTTGAGCTAATATATGTTTATCAGATACACATTTATTGAGAAAATTACTCAAAATCAGCAAACCCTCAATTTCCATTCAAGTAACCAGTTATACAATGTAGATTACAAGAAGCTATAGCATGCTTTGTCCCCAAAAAATAGAATAGTAAATAAAGGTCTAAAAATCATACCATTCTTTCAATCCACACTCACAACCCTCTCCCTATAATGTGAGAGCTCTAGTACTTTAATGATGGTAAGTGCTTTACAGAGATTTTTGTTGTTGTTCTTATAATTTATACTTCATTGGGTATTTATTCAAGGAATAAATGTTAAAATTTTAAAATGATTATACATACTAGTTCCTTAATTTAAATTTATATGATATTGTGTAGTGAATAATGCAAGCTTTAGTTATTGTGAGTTGATCTATAGACTCCTGGGATATCATTCTGGAAGGAGTATCTTTATTTTGCTAGGTCACTGATCATCAGACAATCTAATAATGTAAGTTGTGATGGGAGATTTTAGAGAGTACATATATTAACTCAAACTTTTGGGAGAGGTTAGAGATTAAAGGTCATGCAAGCAGCTTGTATGTGTGAAGCTCCAACTGAAATTCTAGACACCAAAAGCTTGGGTGCTCTTCTTTGGTTTGCAATATTCTCTGCATATTGTCAAACATTATGGTTGAGAGGAGGTAAAGCATTCTGATGCTCCAGACAGAAGACGGCTGGAAGATTTGTTTGTAGACCCCTCCTGCATGCGTGCCAAGTCACTTTATTCCTGTCCGACTCTTTGTGACCCTATGGACTATAGCCCTCCAGGCTCTTCTGTCCATGGGATTTTCCAGGCAAGAATATTGCAGAGTGTTGCCCTGCGTTCCTGCAGGTGATCTTCCTGATGCAGGGATCAAAACATGCCTCTTATGTCTCCTGCACTGGCAAGCGTGTTCTTTACCACTATGGTCCCTCCTGGTCCTGCCCTATAAGTTTCTTCCCTTGGCTGAATTTAATTGGTATCCTTTCATTATAATGCTTTGTAAATGTAAATATATTGCTTTCATTGAGCCCTGTGAGTTGTTGCAGTGAATTATGGTTGTTGGGACTCTCAAATTTGTAGCCAGCTGATTTGAAGTGAAAGTGATCCTGAGACCCCCCCACCCCCAATCTCCAGGCTGAAATGAGTCTTGTGGAGACTGTTCCCTCAGCCTGGTGTCATAAAACATTCCTCTCTGTGGACCACAATTTCTTTTCTTACTTTGCCCTGTGCAGGAGGAAGCAGGCATTTAGATACCTTTCTTGAGGGAGACAACAAAAAGGAATAATTTATAGTTCCTCAAATAATGTGCACTATTTCACTTTAAAGACTTAGCTGACTCTACATGGTTTCCAGAAAGATCTTAGATTCTTGCCTCCCCTACTAATTAGCTGTGTGACCTTGGACTTGAGAATCCATTTGTCTCAGACTTGGTTTCCAAATTCATATCCATATGAATGCAATATTATCATCAATTTCAAAGAACTTTTGTAGGTTTTAAATGATGTAATGTCTACCAACACAAGAGTCTTATTACTTCTGTTAACTGCAGGAGCTGGCCTCCCATTCTGATAAAACACCTTATTTGATTGTGTCCTTTCTTCTTTCCTCTCTTGAATGGGAAGAAACAGCTGCAGGTCGCAACTTCCTCTAGTAACTCAGATCATGGAATAATAGAGAGAGAGGAGCTGAAATAATTAGTTCTCACCCAAAACATGTCTACAACTTGTACTTATAATGGATGTTTTCTTTCTTTAAAAAGAAAATGATTATTAAAGAAATATCTGTACTCAGTGTTTATTGCAGCATTACTTACAATAACCAAGATATGGAAACAACTCAAGTGTCCACTGACAGATGAATGAATAAAGAAGCTGCAATAAACATACATACATATATATACACATACATACATATGACAATAATTCCATTGAATATTATTTAGCCATAAAAGAGGAAACCCTGCCCTTTTTAACAAATGAATGGACATTAAGAGCATTATGCTAAGTGAAATATGTCAAATAGAGAAAGACAGACACTTAATGATCTCACTTATATTTGGAACATAGAAACAAAACAACCCTCCAAAAAAAAACTCAGAGGAAAAGAGATCAAATTTGTGGTTACCAGAGGTATGAGGGGGTGGTGAATGTTGAGGGAATTGGATGAAACTGGTAAAAAGGAACAAACATCCAGTTATAAGATAAATACTGGGGAGGTAACATACAATATTGTACGTCAAGGCTGTATATTGTCACCCTGCTTATTTAACTTATATGCAGAGTACATCATGAGAAACGTTGGGCTGGAAGAAGCACAAGCTGGAATCAAGATTGTTGGGAGAAATATCAAGAACCTCAGATATGCAGATAACACCACCCTTATAGCAGAAAGTGAAGAGGAACTAAAAGCCTCTTGATGAAAGTGAAAGAGGAGAGTGAAAAAGTTGGCTTAAAGCTTAACATTCAGAAAACTAAAATCATGGAATCTGGTCCCATCACTTCATGTCAAATAGATGGGGAAACAGTGGAAACAGTGTCAGACTTTATTTTTTGGAACTCCAAAATCACTGCAGATGGTGATTGCAGCCATGAAATTAAGAGAAGCTTACTCCTTGGGAGAAAAGTTATGACCAACCTAGATAGTATATTGAAAAGCAGAGAAATTACTTTGCAACAAAGGTCTGTCTAGTCAAGCCTATGGTTTTTCCAGTGGTCATATGTATGGATGTGAGAGTTGGACTGTGAAGAAAGCTGAGCGCCAAAGAATTGATGCTTTTGAACTGTGGTGTTGGAGAAGACTCTTGAGAGTCCCTTGGACAGCAAGGAGATCCAACCAATCCATCCTAAAGGAGATTAGCCCTGGGTGTTCATTGGAAGGACTGATTCTAAAGCTGAAACTCCAGTACTTTCGCCACCTCATGCGAAGAGCTGACTCATTGGAAAAAATCCTGATTCTGGGAGGGATTTAGGGGCAGGAGAAGAAGGGGACGACAGAGGATGAGATGGCTGGATGGCATCACTGACTCGATGGATGTGAGTTTGAGTGAACTCCGGGAGTTGGTGATGGACAGGGAGGCCTGGCGTGCTGCGATTCATGGGGTCGCAAAGAGTCAGACATGACTGAGCGACTGAACTGAACTGAACATACAATATGAAGAGTATAGTTAACAATGCCTTATTGTTTACTGGAAAACTGCTAAGAGAAGAAATCATAACAGCTTTTATCACAAATAAAAACCCTTTTTTGGTATCTATACAATATTGTGGATGTTAGCTAAACTTATTGTGATTATCATTTCACAATAAATGTAAATAAAGTCATTATACTATACACTCTAAACTTATACAGTGCTGTGTGTTAATTATATCTCACTAAAACTAAACACAAATAAAATTTAAATAAATCATGAAAATATACATAGGAACACTGTGTGCAATATTCAGAAAATTTACTAGGATTAAATACTTGTAACTTTAAAAAATTATCTCATAAATGTTTCAAGTTAAATAGGGATGCATTTAATATATAACAAATTAAATTACTCTCTTCTGAGAAAATATACTAATACATTTCACAAAACTTGACCTCATAATGAAAATATCATACTATATTTATCAATATGCCTATGTACCATGTAAATACACATTTGTATCCCCAATGCAATCGCAAAATAATTATCTTTCTTAGAAAGGTGTATGTCCTTTCTTGGATTTCACAACTTTGCTGTTATCTTTACAGATAAAAGCCTATCTTCTATATCTAGTAAGATTTTTCATACTCTTTATGAGCACTTTTAATTTCACAACTTCTTCAACCCTAAAATACCTTTTTATGTTAATGTTTCTAAAAGCAAGATACATCATATATTTAAACGTTTATTGGACAAACCCCTCCTATGAGGGCAGTTACTCAGTTCTCTGTGCTTCTCCCAATGCTCTGTGCATACTTTAGACTTTAGCTTTTTTGCTCTGCATGTCAACAATATGCTTATTTGGTGTTTCCTGTTATAGACAGCAGTCTGGTTGAGTGCTAGAGCTTCATCTGAGAGACCCTTGCTTCACTGAATCTTCTCAGGGCCATGGGGGCTCAAAAATGCCTAGCAGCCTCTCAACTTCATTTTCAACAACACCTTATTTTTTTTAATTAATTTAATTAGAGTATAGCTGATTTACAATACGGCATTAGTTTCTGCTGTACAGTAAAGTGAATCAGCTCTATATGTTTACAAATATCTCCTCTCTTTTGGATTTCCTTCCCATTTATGTCACGACAAAGCATTGAGTAGAGATCCTTGCTCTACAGTAAGCTCTCATTAGTTACCTATTTTATACATAGTATCAATAGTGTATATATGTCAGTCTCTCAGTTCATCCCCTCACCCTCAACAAAAACACTTCAGATGCTGAGACAATGCCGTCCCTGTGTGTTTCTCCACCCATGCACTGCTGCCTCTCTACTAGCATTTATGGAGAATCAGGTGAAATGGAATGGAATGACTTTTGTGACATCTCCAAAATGAGTTTTCTGTGGACAGGTTTTTTAGAGACACTTGCCCATCACCCTTTGTCTTATGATTATACCCTTGAGCATTTTCTGTCACCATTTTGATACTATTGGAGCATGCATCATAAAATCTACCCAGTTGGGCTCTACTTATTTATCTGTTTCTCTGCTGCCCTAGGAGCTCCTAGAAGTTGCTAATATATCTTGTGCATCCCTGAATCCCCAGCAACAATGACATTGCCTGACATGGGATATGGGATCAGTATGATTTTGTCTTATAAATAACCTGAAACAGAGAGTCGTGTGTTTGTGTGTGTGTGTGCTGGTATCTTGCACATCTTTAAGCTACTCCACTTCTTGCAGTCTCGCATGAAGCCATGTTATGACACCTCTGTTTTAAAATCATTCTTTGTTTTAAAGATCATGGTCTTTAACAATAAATGAGTGATGTTTCCTTAAATATATACAGTCAAAATACACAATAACTCACCCCTATATTTTCAACTGTAACTATGAAAAATAATGTATAATGTCATCAATCCTAAGTCAAGGCAGGATCAAGAGCTTGCAATTGATTTAAACATTCACAAATTCAAGTGAAACACACATTTTGCAGTTAAATTAGGTAAAATAAATCCACCCAGATGCCTTGCCAAATATGAGTACGCATAGCTGCAGTCTTTAGCAACTGCGTACATATGTCCCCTTGAAGCAGATGTATATCCATATTCACTCAGGAAATAGAGCATACTTGCATACCAAGTTTAAAAGAAGAATGAGTGTGCAGATGAAAATAACTGCTCTCTAAGGGAAAACTCTAAAATTGATGCTAGATTAGTGTTTTTACCCATATGTGTTTATACACCTTGAGTCACATATGAGCAAAGTGTATAATTCTGGTGTTTCTATTCCTGTTGCATCATTCTGGCAGAGAGTTATTGTAAAATATCACCCTAAGTGAAGCTGCATTTCACTGGGGCATCCCTTAAATATAGCTTGTAAACACTGAAAAGCACTTTGTATTTGAGGGACCATATAATTCAACATGTCTCTATAGTAACCCTAAGGAAGATCAGAAAATATAATGCTACTGTAAAGAAGATAATTGCTAATGCTCTCCTCTAAAAGGTTTATAAGACTTTCATTTTATAGCCTCTTTTATTATTACAAATGCAAGACATATTCATTGGAGAACATTTCAAAATTTCACAAAGGTACAAAAGGTAGAAAGGGTTTGGATATAAAATAAATAAATTCACATGCTTCCCACAGCCCTCAGTCACATCCACATAACTATATCAGTTTTGCACAAAGTATTATATTTGTGAGAAAAGTAGGAAGTAGAAAGAACTACTATTAGATTATAGGTCTGTTTGACTGTCTATAAACTGCCCAAGACAACAGAAGAGAGAGGATTAGTTAAAAAATGTTAATCCCAAACTGGGCCTGTGAGTGGGTAAAGGAAACATCTATAGGAATATTCAAACTAGAGCAGCAGTTCAGTCAGGGGCTAAGAGCTAAGGTGGTCGTGAAGGCCCAGTGGACAGATAACACAGCCACTGTCCCTCACCCTAGTTAAAGACCTGAGACTTTAGGACACTTCTTGGCATAGTCATCATTCCTGGTATCTTTGTAGCCCCAGTGTTGATTATAAACTTCGAGATGCTAACTCAAGAAAGGTCATTTTTTTTCCTCCCTATTTCTAAAATATTTTTCATGGGTAATTACAAGTGGGAAAAGGAAAGAGATTTAGAATTGGTAAGTGAGTTTAGGGACAGTTTCCTCTGGTTTCTTGAAATACAGTTTCTGGAAAAGAAATCTGACAAATAATTAAAATAACCATACTCTCAGTTCATGAGGTGATAATAATAAGTAAATGTACTATGTTTTGAGACCATTTCTCAGCTATTGGGTCTTCCTTGTTGGCTCAGATGTTAAAGAGTCTGCCTGCAATGCAAGAGACCTGGGTTTAAACTCTGGGTCAGAAAGATTTCCTGGAGAAGGGAATGACAACCCACTCCAGTATTCTTGCTTGGAGAGTTCCATGGACAGAGCAACCTGATTGGCTGCAGTCCATGAGGTCACAAAGAGTAGGGCACCACTGGGCAACTAATACTTTCACTCTTTCAACTATTTATGACTATCCTCTCCTCAATTCTCACAACTTGAGCAATATATCCTACTATTTTGTCCATTTCACAGTTGGATAAACTGAGGCACACAAAAGTTATGTAAGCTTCTTGGCACCACAGAGGTAGCAACAACCAAAGACAGACTATATGCTCAGGCACTCTGGAACTGGGGTCTCAATTCATAATCATTGCAACAGAGAATTTAGAATTATTTATTGTTAACATGTTATTTCACATTTTCCCCCAAAATTGCATTTTGATGTCACTACAAATTCTTTAAAACAGAATTATCAAATTATATGGCTGCATAATGGTCCATCTTTCATTCAACTAATCATTCTTCTATTTTTAGATTGTTTCTAGACTCTTGACTGAACTGAGACTCTTGAGAGTCGTTTGGACAGCAAGGAGATCAAACCAATCAGTCCTAAAGGAAATCAGCACTGAATGTTCACTGGAAGGGCTGATGCTGAAGCTGAAGCTTCGCTCCTTTGGTCACGTGATGCAAAGAGCCCACTCATGCGAGAAGACCCTGATGCTGGACAAGACTGAGGGCAGGAGAGAGAAGAGGGTGACAGAAGATGAGATGGTTGGATGGCATCATCGACTCAATGGACATGAGTATGAGCAAACACTGAGAGATAGTGAAGGACAGGGAAGCCTTGCGAGTTGTAGTCCATGGGGTCACAAAGAATTGGACATGACTAGTGACTAACAATAAAAACAAACCACAAATTCAGCTGTGTTGTTGCCAGAATAGTGAAAAAAATAAATAACTTTTTACTAAGAAAAAAAAAATAACTCAGTTGAAATTTAAAAAGAAATCATATATTTTCAAATTGTTTCCCAATAGAACTTTACCATTTTTATCAGAAGCTTATAAGAATACTCAACTCAGTGTACTCTCAGTAATATACACCATTACCAGCTTAATTTTAGTCTGTTGAGATTTTGTGGTCTTTAAGATAGTTCTCAGGTCTATATGAAGACTTCTGATTGTTTCCATGAAGTAAAACAGTAAAACAGAAAAGAAATTCTAGATCCAAATGCAATTCTTACAATTGTTAACTGTTTGATATCAAACATAAATTATCTTTCAGCTTCAGTTTCTCACCTATCCAAAAAGTCTGTGACCTGCAACCTATAATTGACTGACTTCTGATTAAAGAAAAAGTAAGAAAACACTATGCGAGCACACTTTGTCAGCTGTCAAGTGCTATCTAAGCTTATGCTGCTAGTTGTTGATTACATAAAGAATGGATGAATTAATCATACATTTTATGGTGTTTTGAAACATCATATGCTTTACTATGGTGCAGAAGGGCTTCCCTGGTGTCTCAGTGGTAAAAAAAAAAATCCACCTGCCAATGCAGGAGACATGAGTTTGATCCTTGTTTTGGGAAGATCTCCCATAGAAAGAAATAGCAAATCACACCAGTATCCTTGCCTGGAAAATTCCATGGACAGAAGGGCCTTTCAGGCTACAGTCTATGGAATCATACAGAGCGTTAGACATGACTTGACTAAACAGCAAGAACCACATGGTGCAGGAAACTCTGAAGACACCATTACCATTTATTGTATCCATGATAGCTTTGAAACTAACACAACTCAATCTTTCTTTAATCCTTGACTGTGACCTATTTATTTTGTATGAATTTAATGAAATTTTTTGCCAATCTACAATATATGTTTAAAAAATAACATTAATAGATATATATTCTTTAGGGTCATGAGGCAGACAGAATAAGATCCATAGATGTGATTCTCTTTTAAGGCATAAAGACATATTTTATAGCATACACTCATTTCAGACATGATTTTTTAATCTTTATTTTTTGGTAGAATTTATTTTGTATTGGGATATAGCCAATTAATAATGTTTTGATAGTTTCAGGTCAACAGTGAAGGGAGATATATATATATCCATTCTGCCACAAACTCCCCTCCCATCCAGCCTGCCTCATACCATTGAGGAGAGTCCCATGTGTTATACAGTAGGTCCTTGTTGGTTATCCATTTTATATATAGCAGTGTGTACTTGTCCTCCCCAAATTGTCTATCTCTTCTTCCTATTCATCCCCCTGGTAATCATAAGGAGACTTATTTTTTAAAGCAATTTTAGGTTCACAGCAAAACTGAGCAGAAAGTAGGGAGTTTTCATTTATCTCCACTCACCACTCCCTCTAACATAGCCTCCCTACTATCAACATTCCTCAGCAGTACATTTACTAAAAACTGATGGACCTACGTTGACACAACATTATCACCCAAAGGTCATGGTTTCACTAGGCTCACTCTTGGTTTTGTATATTCTGTGGGTTTTGACAAATGTAAAATAACATTTATATACCTTTATAGGGTCATATGGCAAGATTTGCAATGCCCTAAAAATCCTCTTTACTTGGCCTGTTTATCAATCCTTCATCTCCAAACCTGGCAACTACATTTGCTTTTATTGCTTCCACACTTTTGGTTTTTCCAGAATACAATATTTAGTGTCAATATTTTCGGATCATCTTAGTAATATATATTTAAGTTTCCTCCATGGATTTGCATGGCTTTATAGCTCATTTCTTTTTAGCACTAAATAATATTCCATTGTCTGGATGTATCATAGTATATTTATCCATTCACCTACTGAGAGGCATCTTGGTTATTTCCAGGTATTGGCAAATCTAAATAAAGCTGCTCTAAAAATCCATGTGCAGGTTTTTGTGTAAATATAACTGTTCAACTCCTTTGGGTAAATACCAAAGAACACCATTGCTAGATCATATGGTAATAGTATGATTAGTTTTGTAAGAAAACTGAAAACTCTCTTCCCAAAGTAGCTGTACCACTTTGCATTCCCACCAGTAATGAATCAGAATTCTGTTGCTCCATATTATCACTGGTATTTAGTGCTGCCAATGTTTGGGGTTTTGGCCATTCTACTAGTATATTGTAATTTTAGATATGATATTTTTGTAACAGACAGCAGTTCAAAGTTCAAGGTTTTTTGGTTTATTTCACTAAAATTGAACAGATTTTTTCAATAGATTTATTATTCAAATGCCCTCAGAACAAAAAAGAACTTCTGATCTTTATTCTAGAAGTAGTACAAATAGGACCTATAGTGACTGCTGGAGCAGTAAATTATGTATGCAAATAAAAACTAAAACAAATGCTAATTCATTGCTTTCTTTTATAAGCTTCTTAATCTCTTAAAATATATATAATCATTGACCTTCCATTTTTATCTTGGTCAGCTGTGTTACTGTAAGTTAACCAGAAACTTGCAATATAAAATATTTAATGGACAACACCTTGAATAGGTCTTTCATAATGGTTTCTGTTCAGTACTAATTACAAAGAAACATTAAATAGAACATTTGTTGTTTATATGATTTAACTGTTGATCAGTCTATTTTAGTATATCTTTTCTTGATAACTATCTCCAAGAGGAAAATTGAAGAATTCAAATTATGATTCCTATTTCTTTTTTATTATTAGTTAAAAAAAAGAAGATAGTGACACTTAGTTTATTTATAATTATAACTCATCCTGCTAGACAAGACAGGAAAATTTGAACACTATTTACTACATCCATTACTGACATGCAATTTTATAATTTATTTATATATGATATTATTTATCTAGTAGGCAGCCATTTCGATTTACCACATATTTACCATCTCAGGCCTTGCTGTTTCTTCCAATATCTGTGAAATATGAAATATACTCTAGTATTTCTTTAGAAGAATAATCTAGTGTTAAGTTTATATCTTCTGATAATCACTTCCTTTCTGTTTTGTCTGAAAGTGAATTGATTTCACCTTTCAACTTTGTCAAGAATTTTATGTTGGCTACTTTTAATTTCTTTCATCACACTGAAGACTTTTCATGACCTTCTGGCTTCTGACCTTATTTCTTTGTAGTGATCAATTCTCAATTGTTCCTCTGAAAAGAGTATATCATTTCCTTACCCAGTTTTTGTTACGATCTTTTACGCTTTTTGTCTGCAATCTTACATTGCTACTAGTAGTTGTCTAATTGCAAATTACATTGCATTTATTCTGTTGAAAAGTTGTCAAATTTTTTAATCTATAAATATCTGTTTCATTCATTTCTAATAAATCTGAGCCATAATAATTTCAAATATAACTTCTGCTTCATTACTTTTCTTATTTCTTTATAAGATTCTAGATAACTATATATGTTCTAATTCAATTTTTAATAGTTTATATATCACACTTTAAAAAATTGCTTTGGATTTTTGTGCTTCTTTGACCCATAGCCTCTCCCTCATTAATTTTCCCTTTATCTTATACACTCTGATTTTAAACCCACTGATTGGGTTCTCAGTTCCACTTATTGTATTTTTTATCAATTCTAGTAATTTTATTTGGTACCTTTATTATTCTATTTAGTAATTCTGTTACATAATTTTGTATGTGTCCCAGTTATCTGCCCAAATTTTAAATCCTGTTATCTATCATTCGAGTAGGATAGACCATTATTTAAAGTCGATAATGATTCTGTTCATCAAGAAGTTCTCTGAATCGCCTTCAATTGTCATATTTCTTTTTTTTTTTTGTCTTTTATGCTGTCTTATCTTTTCAACTGCTTCATTGATTTTTATCTTATATGAGATATTTTATTCATAAAACTGTTGGTAGTGATACTTGAGGTCTAGCATAATATTAAATTATTCCAGATAAGATTTGTCTTTGCTCTTTGTAGACATCTGGAGGCAATAACCATCTGGGATCAGTTTAACACAGGATGTATGAATTGTAGGATTATTGGCAACTGGGGACAGATAAATATTTTTCTTCGGAGACTATTCTATGTTTTTTAGGGGATTGAGCAACCTTCCTGGTCTCTGCTCATTAGAAAAATACAGCAGCTCCTTTTCCCTGGTTGTAACAGCCATAAATATCTCAAGTCACTGCCAAATGTTCCTTGAAGAAAAAAATCACCACCAGTTGAGATTCACTGGCTTAACCCAGTTTCAGGGAATGAGGTCCACTGGCACTCCCACAATGATTGAAGTCATGCTAGAGTTCACATGATGACTCTTTTACTGATTCCAGTCTTAAATCTAAGGTATAGTTCTTCAGGGTCCCCATCCAAAGTTTAGATTTTTACCACAGTTTGAAATATGGTGTGATCCAGGCTTTACTTTTGCTTTCCTTTGGATGTAAGGTGACATTGTATCATTTGCTCTCCCAGCCCCTTCTGAATCAGTAAATGTCCCCAAGGTAAAGGCTTCCCAAATGACGGGTTCTCTAAATTTCAGACCAGCTCTCTGTATGAATCTTATATTCATATCACAAGAATTTATCACACACCTAGCATCTTAAAAATACAGACATTTTTCTTACAGTTTCTGTGGGTTACAAGCTGGAGCAGAACATGATAGGATTTCTTCCCCTGGTTTCATAAACCCCAAGTCAAGGTGTTGGTAGAGCTGTGGTTCTCAACGGAGTCTTAGGATTCTTTCTGCACTTTCTAGTGGTTGACAGGAGTCATTGCCTTCACACATTCACATGCTCTATGCAACCTCAAGCCACAAAGGCAATATGAATTCTTTCTGTGTTTGAAAGTTCTGTGTCTTCTAACTTCTTCTTCTAAGGGTTCTTGGATTACATTGTCCTACCTAGATAATTCAGGATAATCTCCCTTAAAGTCAACTGTTAAATGGCATTAATCACATTGCAAACTCCATTTAGCCTTAACAAATGCACAGGTACAATATCTAGAGTTACTGACTGTACCAGGCATTAGCACATGGGATTATCTTGGCGGTTTTTACTACATTCACCCATGCTTTCAAGAAAATGTTTTTAATAATTCTTATTTAGATTTTATTGTTTCTCCTTAGCTGAAGCAGTGGCCTGAATACTTACTCTGTCATTACTGAAAGTACAGAGTCTTTTGGTAAAATTTTCATTCAGTGCTTTAAGAGTCTTTCTTGTGATTTTTTTTTTTATTTGACCAGTATAGGTAGGCAGAATGTCAGTTTATATAATACACTCATTTCAAATCCCAGGTTTTCACTTAGTCCTCTACAACCTTCTTCAAAGTTCCTTATTTCTCTCTGCATCAGTTCCCTTATTTATTCGTTTGTAATCAAATTACCTAAAATACTGAATCATCATGAGAATTGAATAAAAATATATAAAGTCACTTAGAGCATTAATATTCAGAATGTTAGCTTTTATTATTACTCAAATTTCAATAGAATATATTTATATCAAAAAACAAATAAGTTGGAAAGCAGCCTATTTATCTGTGTTTCAATCCCCTTGACTATATATATTATATAAATAGTGGAACTCATTGTATATTGCCTATATTAATTATAAGGGTAAGTTAAAACCAGATATTTAAATAAAAAACAAATAAATAAAAGAGATACAACAAAAGTTTCTATCCTCATTTAATCTTAAAACTCTAGTAGATAGTTAGAAACTTATTATCATAAATGAGACAAATTGTCTTGCCCTGGGATCTGTGTTTAGTGAGCTATATTTGTTTTTCCCAATGACAATACTTTTAGAAAAAATGTTTTAGCAGTAAGCAAAAGACAATGTATGAAAAATTAATCTTGGCCCTAGAGCTACACATACAGAAGATATGATTACAGCTTTTACTGCAAACCTTTTTGAATATGTTTGGATTCAAGTTAAAATATAATGTTTTAGTACATTCACACCAACTCTCAAAGAAGAACAGTGTCACACATAATTATAAAGAACTTAGAAAAAAGCACAAAAGGCCATCTGTGAGATTTGAACAGATGTAGATGTTCAAAAGACTTTTCTCATCTTAAAGTTGGGAATTCTAAAGTTTTAAGTAATTGGTGCTTAAATGAGTGGAAACTAACACCAGGAAAATATCAAATACATGAATGATGACTTGTATTAGTTTGGTTATGTAAAAGTTTTCCATTACTATAAAAAGAAATACTTCCTTTTGCATATTAAAATATTCTACAGCAAAAGTTATAATAATACAGACACAGATAAAATTAAAACACGAAAGAAAGAGCAGCCATTAAAACTCTTTCACTACATTAAAACCATCTTTCACTATAGAATGGTTTTACCAGTGGTCATGTATGGATGTGAGAGTTGGACTGTGAAGAAAGCTGAGCGCTGAAGAGTTGATGCTTTTGAACTGTGGCACTGGAGAAGACTCTGAGAGTCCCTTGGACTGCAAGGAGATCCAACCAGTTCATCCTAAAGGAGATCAGTCCTGGGTGTTCATTGGAGGGACTGATGCTGAAGCTGAAACTCCAATAATTTGGCCACCTCATGCAAAGAGTTGACTCATTGGAAAAGACACTGATGCTGGGTGGGATTAGGGGCAGGAGAAGGGAACGACAGAGGATGAGATGGCTGGATGGCATCACCGACTCAATGGATGCGAGTTTGGTAAACTCCAGAAGTTGGTGATGGACAGGGAGGCCTAGCGTGCTGCGATTCATGGGGTTGCAGAGTCGGACACAACTGAGCGGCTGGACTGAATCGAACAGAATTAAAATACTGGAAACGTGTTCTTGTCAAAAACTGGACAGTTGTTTTCTCCTGAATTGTGTTCTCTTTTACCTTCTTCACCTAGATGTGTTATCTTTCTCTACTGACTCATTTTCATCAAAACCATACTTTAAGACTGATTTTCTTAAAATTCCCCACACCTTAAGATGCTTAGGGTATAGTTTAGAAAAATCCCACACCTGGTTTCACTGGATTAATTAATCAAACTCCTTAGAGATAAGACCCAGGAATTAATTTAGTGTAAACTCTGTAAGTGATACTATCTGGAACCAAGTTTGGGAACCAGTTTGTGTTCGATGAGCTATTTTGTGTTAGATAAAGGTGGTGTTTGAAAATTAATTTAAATTATGGGAATAAAATAACAAAATAAATATGGATGTTACAGCTTATAAAATAAGCAAGTATATTATTTATTGAAATATTAGTATTTTTGTAAAATGTTGTAAATTAAATAGCTCTTTTTTCATATCCTATGGGAATTCAAATATACAATTTAATGTATGAAAATGTTGGCCACTCAATCATGTCTGACTCATTGTGATCCCATGGAATGTGGTCCACCAGACTCCATGTCCATGGAATTCTCCAGGCGAGAATAGTGGAGTGGGTTGCCATTTCCTTCTCCAGGGGATCTTCCTGACCCAAGGTTTGAACCCATGTCTCCTATGGTGCAGACAGATTCTTTACCGTCTGAACCACTGGGAAAGCCCTTAAAGTATACCAATGTAAAATTAAATATAAATTTAAAACACATTTGCTATTATTTTCTCCCATTCGGAAGGCTGTCTTTTCACTTTGCTTATATTTCCCTTTGTTGTGCAGAAGCTTTTAATTTTAATTAGGTCCCATTTGTTTATTTTTGCTTTTATTTCCAGAATTCTGGGAGGTGGATCATAGAGGATTCTGCTGTGGTTTATGTCGGAGAGTGTTTTGCCTATGTTCTCCTCTAGGAGTTTTATAGTTTCTGGTCTTACATTTAGATCTTTAATCCATTTTGAGTTTATCTTTGTGTGCGGTGTTAGAAAGTGATCTAGTTTCATTCTTTTACAAGCGGTTGACCAGTTTTCCCAGCACCACTTGTTAAAGAGATTGTCTTTACTCCATTGTATATTCTTGCCTCCTTTGTCAAAGATAAGGTGTCCCTATGTGTGTGGATTTATCTCTGGGCTTTCTATTTTGTTCCATTGATCTATGTTTCTGTCTTTGTGCCAATACCATACTGTCTTGATGACTGTGGCTTTGTAGTAGACCCTGAAGTTAGGCAAGCTGATTCCTCCAGTTCCATTCTTCTTTCTCAAGATTGCTTTGGCTATTCAAGGTTTTTTGTATTTCCATACAAATCTTGAAATTATTTGATCTAGTTCTGTGAAAAATATCGCTGGTAGTCTGATGCAGGATACAGCACGCTTGGGGATGGTACACAGGGATGACCCAGAGAGATGTTGTGGGGAGGGGGGTGGGAGGGGGGTTCATGTTTGGGAACGCATGTACACCCGTGGTGGATTCATGTCAATGTATGGCAAAACCAATACAGAATTGTAAAGTAAAATAAAAAATAAATTAATTAATTAATTAAAATAAATAAATAAATAAATGTAAACAGGAAAAAAATAAAACACAAATTTTTTACATCTATTTTAACACAAAAAAATTAAAAAAACTTTGAGCTGGAAAATAAATGGAGGAGATTTAACTATCTGCAAAATCTCAATTGTATTCTACAAAGTCCTTTGTTGTTAAGTATTCAATATCTCTGAGCATTTCAAGTTTACTTCTGGAAGTGACAGGCCATATTATTACAACTATTTAATTCTTGAAAGGTCTTTATTTATATTGAATTTAAATGTACTTTTAAATTCCAATAATTCTATTTTTGCCTCCTGAATAAATTTGCAATAAAATAATTATTCTCTAAATTAAACATCTTTCTGTTTTAATACACAATTATAATATTACTAAGAACTATTCTTCTTAATTAAAATGCCACAGGTGAATTCCTTTAAACATGAAGTTAGTATTAACCATAAGTAAAGGCAAGTCAAAAAAATTGACTAAATATAGTAATGTTATTGAAGAAAGAAAAAGAAATACTGAGAAAAACTAACCTTCTATTATGGGTCAAATCGTATCTTCCAAAAATGTATATGTTGAAGTTTGTGTTAGTTTACTAATAACAAGTACCACAGACTGGGTGTTTTAAAGACAGAAATATATTTTCTCACAATTCTGGAGGCTAGAATTAAGAAATCAAGGTATTGGTATTTCCAGGGTTGGTTTCACTTGAAGCCTTTCTCCCTGTGTCTTCACAGGGTCTTCCCTCTGTACATATCTGTGCTCTAATCTCCTATCTTCAAAGGATACAAATTGTATTGGATTAAGGTTTATCCTAATAAACTCCTTTCAAATTATTTATGGCTTTATAGTCTCTGTCTCTAGATATTGGCAAATTCTGAGGTACTGAGTATTACAGTTTTAACATGTGAATACTGAGAGGGATCCAATTTAATCCATAATGAAGTCCTAACCACAACACCACTACCAAATACGATCTTATTTGAAAATTGATTTGTTGAGGGTGGAATTGCTGGCTGTACTGAAGTAGGGTGGATTCCTAAACCAGTTCAAAGGGGACATTTCATTACAGACTCGCTGTGAGAACTCAATGAAAATAAACACAGAGATCAGGGTCATGCTCTACAAGCTAAAGAATGCCAGAGACTACCAGCAAATCACCAGAAACTAGTAAAGAGTCATAGAACAGACTCTCCTTCACAGCCCTCCAGTGAAAGTAAGACAGGTGACACATCAATCATTGTCTTCTAGTCTACAGACCAAAAGACAATACATTTCTGTTGTTCTACGTCATCTAGTTTGTGATACTTTAGTACAGCAGCCCCGGGGACCAGTAGTTTTCAAATATATTTCAACATTGATAAAAATAAGACAAAATTGTTTCATGTTTATAAAATGAATACATGCAAATCACAAAAAATATCATCTGAAATAATTTGTTTCATGTATATTATGAAATATTGTATAGTACTTAATACTTAATACTTATACTTGTATGTACTTATGATACTTAATAATTGTTATACTTAAGCAATCACATAATTTTCCACAATAAACTGTGGAAAATTCTGATAGAGATGGGAATACCAGACCACCTGACCTGCCTCTTGAGATCTCTGTATGCAGGCCAGGAAGCAACAGTTAGAACTGGACATGGAACAACAGACTGGTTCCAAATAGGAAAAGGAGTACATCAAGGCTGTATATTGTCACCCTGCTTATTTAACTTCTATGCAGAGTACATTATGAGAAACGCTGGGCTGGAAGAAGCACAAGCTGGAATCAAGATTGTCAGGAGAAATATCAATAACCTCAGATATGCAGATGACACCACCCTTATGGCAGAAAGTGAAGAGAAACTAAAAAGCCTCTTGATGAAAGTGAAAGAGTAGAGTGAAAAAGTTGGCTTAAAGCTCAACATTCAGAAAACGAAGATCATGGCATCCAGTCCCATCACTTCATGGGAAATAGATGGGGAAACAGTGGAAACAGTGTCAGACTTTACTTTGGGGGGCTCCAAAATCACCGCAGTTGGTGATTGTAGCCATGAAATTAAAAGACACTTATTCCTTGGAAGAAAAGTTATGACCAACCTAGATAGCATATTCAAAAGCAGAGATATTACTTTGCCGAGTAAGGTCCATCTAGTTAAGGCTATGAGTTTTTCAGTAGTCATGTATGGACATAAGAGTTGGACTGTGAAGAAGGCTGAGTGCCGAAGAATTGATGCTTCTGAACTGTGGTGTTGGAGAAGACTCTTGAGAGTCCCTTGGACTGCAAGGAGATCCAACCAGTCCATTCTAAAGCAGATCAACCCTGGGATTTCTTTGGAAGGAATGATTCCTAAGCTGAAACTCCAGTACTTTGGCCACCTCGTGCAAAGGGTTGACTCATTGGAAAAGACTCTGATGCTGGGAGGGATTGGGGGCAGGAGGAGAAGGGGACGACAGAGGATGAGATGGCTGGATGGCATCACTAACTCGATGGACATGAAACTGAGTGAACTCCAGGAGTTGGTGATGGACAGGGAAGCCTCGTGTGCTGTGATTCATGGGGTCACAAAGAGTCAGACATGACTGAGCAACTGAACTGAACTGAAACAATCACAAAAAATCTTAATTTATTTTAGCTATATCATGGCAAAAGTCACTTCTTGTGTTTCTCTTCTTGAGAAAAAATACTAGATTAAATAATTAACATACTTTTAAATACCAGTTGGTCTTAAATAAATTTCAAATTAAGGTTAAAATGACTTTACTCTTATCTGAGTTATTTCCATAGTTCTCCTGAAGGAGTCAAAAACAAAAAATCATTTTCCATCACTGTTTACTTAATGAGTTTCATGATAATGTTATATTTTCAAAAATATAATATGGCATGAACTTCACTTTTACCTTTCATGCATTTATAATCTGAAGCATATTTTTAAAATATGTACAAAATGAAAACAATTAGGAAATATTCATTTATCTGAATTACAATTTTTATTGAAATTAAATTGCCATTTTCATTGTGAGTCATTTTTTTTAGTTCAGCATATCCATCCTGTGTGTCACATGGTGATTCATTTCTCCCACCACTTTTCCTCTTTTAACTTCTATGAGCACTGTTTTGGTTCATTTATATGCAACCATGATGTCATATTTTATCCAATATAAAATTTTAAGTTGATGAACTACATTTCATTTCCATGTAGAATCAGCTTCCCTTCTTCCACCAAATGCCCAAGTCTGTGAACTTATGCAATGCATAGTGTAGCATAGTCATAATCACAAATGAAACACACATAATACGTTATAAGGTGTATTTGTTATTTATTAAGGGACCATTCAATATGACAGTACTCCAAGTCTATGCCCCAACCAGTAACAGTGAAGAAGCTGAAGTTGAACGGTTCTATGAAGACCTACAGACATTTTAGAACTAACACTCAAAAAAGATGTCCTTTTTATTATAGGGAACGGGAACGCAGATGTAGGAAGTCAAGAAACACCATGGGTAACAGGAAAGTTTGGCCTTAGAGTACGGAACGAAGCTGGGCAAAGGCTAATAGAGTTTTGCCAAGATAGTGAACTGGTCATAGCAAACACCCTCTTCCAACAACACAAGAGGAGACTCTACACATGGACATCACCAGATGGTCAACACTGAAATCAGACTGATTATATTCTTTGCAGCCAAAGATGAAGAAGCTCTATACAGTCAGCAAAAATAAGACCAGAAGCTGACTGTGGCTCAGATCATGAACTGCTTATTGCAAAATTCAGACTTAAATTGAAGAAAGTAGGATAAACAAATAGACCATTCAGGTATGACCTAAATCAAATCTCTTATGATTATACAGTGGGAGACAGAAATAGATTTAAGGGCCTAGATCTGATAGATGGAGTGCCTGATGAACTATGGATGGAGGTTCATGACACTGTACAGGAGACAGGGATCAAGATCATCCCCATGGAAAAAAAATTCAGAAAGGCAAAATGGCTTTCTGGGGAGGCCTTACAAATAGCTGTGAAAAGAAGAGAAGCAAAAAGAAAAGGGGAAAAGGAAAGATATAAGCATCTGAATGCAGAGTTCCAAAGAATAGCAAGAAGAGGTAAGAAAGCCTTCCTCAGTGATCAATGCAAAGAGATAGAGGAAAACAAGAGAATGGGAAAGACTAGAGATCGCTTCAAGAAAATTAGAGACACCAAGCGAACATTTCATTCAAAGATGAGCTCGATAAAGGACAGAAATGGTATGGACCTACCAGAAGCAGAAGATATTAAGAAGAGGTGGCAAGAATACACAGAAGAACTGTACAAAAAAGATCTTCACGAACAAGATAATCACGATGGTGTGATCACTCATCTAGAGCCAGACATCTTGGAATGTGAAGTCAAGTGGGCCTTAGAAAGCATCACTACGAACAAAGCTAGTGGAGGTGATGGAATTCCAGTTGAGCTATTTCAAATCCTGAAAGATGATACTGTGAAAGTGCTGCACTCAATATGCCAGCAAATTTGGAAAACTCAGCAGTGGCCACAGGACTTGAAAATGTCAGTTTGCATTCCAATCCCAAGGAAACACAATGAGAAAGAATGCTCAAACTACCACACAATTGCACTCATGTCACATGCTAATAAAGTAATGCTCAAAATTCTCCAAGCCAGGCTTCAGCAATACGCGAACCGTGAACATCTAGATGTTCAAGCTGGTTTTAGAAAAGGCAGAGGAACCAGAGATCAAATTGCCAACATCTTCTGGATCATGGAAAAAGCAAGAGAGTTCCAGGAAAACATCTATTTCTGTTTTATTGACTATGCCAAAGCCTTTGACTGTGTGGATCACAATAAACTGTGGAAAATTCTGAAAGAGATGGGAATACCAGACCAGCTGACCTGACTCTTGAGAAACCTATATGCAGGCCAGGAGGCCACATTTAGAACTGGACATGGAACAACAGACTGGTTCCAAATAGGAAAAGGAGTACGTCAAGGTTGTATATTGTCACCCTGCTTATTTAACTTATATGCAGAGTACATCATGAGGAATGCTGGGCTGGAAGAAGTACAAGCTGGAATCAAGATTGTTGGGAGAAATATCAATAACCTCAGATATGCAGATGACACCACCCTTATGGCAGAAAGTGAAGAGAAACTAAAAAGCCTCTTGATGAAAGTGAAAGAGAGTGAAAAATTTGGCTTAAAGGTCAACATTCAAAATCTAAGATCATGGCATCTGGTCCCATTACTTCATGGCAAATAGATGGGGAAACAGTGGCAAGAGTGTCGAACTTTATTTTCTGGGGCTCCAAAGTCACTGCAGATGGTGATTGCAGCCATGAAATTAAAAGACGCTTACTCCTTGGAAGAAAAGTTATGACCAACCTAGATAGTATACTGACTCAATGGATGTGTGTTTGAGTGAACTCCTGGAGTTGGTGATGGACAGGGAGGCCTGGTGTGCTGCGATTCATGGGGTCGCAAAGAGTCGGGCATGACTGAGCGACTGAACTGAACTGAACTGATTCATTCCAAACTTCTCATATTTTCTTATTGAGAAATCTCTTCCAGAAACACACCTGGATTCACTGGTTCCTTCTTGAACAGAGGTAATTTTATTTGATTAGTCAGAGAAACAACCAAGGACCACTTATTTTGGCTTCTTCTGTGTTATTTTGGAATTGGCCAGCCTGCAGTAAAAGTGTATTCAAGGTGCTCTCCTATGATAAAACAGAGGGTTCTGTCCAGCCTTGAAGAGTGGGAGAGTGTTGCTATGTCCATTTGGCAATATTCTCATGGGCTCCAGTGTCCAGCCAAGGATTTAACAGATAAAAAATTAAACCTGTGAATACACTATTTGGGTGTGGTTCCTAGCCCTGACTGCTTAGCTTTGTGATTTTAGACAAGTTTCTTAACCACTCTGTTTCTCAGTTGCCTCAAATGTAAATGAAAATGATACAACCTTCTTAATCAAGTTTTTTTTTGTGTGTGTGTGTAAAATTTAAATGGGTTAATAAGCATCAAATGCTTAGATAGTTTTTGTCATCTAGTAAGTGTTTACTATTAACAGCTGTCACCTACGTCTTCTGCGTTACTTTTAATTGTTCAGTATTTGGGTAGTGGTATTATTTATTGATCTCTAAATTTCGAACATTTTAACAGCAATGTAGTAAGAAAAAAATGGAAAAAAAGTTATAACTGCCGTTTAAGGACAGATTTGCAAAAAGCAGTTATGAAATCCTATCTAGAAAAGAAAAAAAGAAAAGAAAAGAAATACAAATGAATTCCTGCGTGCACTGTTTTTTACATATTATGTAATTAAGTGCAGTAAAAACCAGGCTCTAGTCTACAGTAGGAACAAGGGTGCAGTATGGCAGCTTGACTCAACACTGAGCTGGATCAACGGCTTATTTTTTCAACTCCTTGGAATAAATTACATCCAACTTCTGCCCCAAATACTACTAATTCATTTCTTTAGGATGCAAGAATCACTTTTTGCCACCATCATGAAACAAATGTTCTTCCAAGTACTGAGCTGAATTTTGCCCCCTACAGTACCCATTCCCTGGTCTTGAAGTAAGGTAAAGAAAATTGTCACTGCTGAAGAAATCACTTGACAATAAAAATTTACAAATTTATCAGCAGGAGTTTCTGGAATAATCTAGTCCATCACATTAAAAAAAAAAAAAAAACTGTGCAAAGAAAAGTAACTACCCAATATTCTTCAAGTTTTACAATTTATATTTTTATTGGTTATACCCAGTGATGACTTTAATTAAATAAATTAACATGAGAAAAGTTATGAAAAAGAGAAATTTCATGCATACATAAATGGAAGAATTGAGCAATCATAATATAAAGGAACAATAATCATGTCTTCTGTGGTTAAAGACTATTTAATTTCTTCCTTTCATTTTTTTTTTCCCTTACCATTCTGCACTAGTTCATACTTTTGGTACTAGTTTCAATAAGTGTGGTGAGAGAGGATATACTTGCCTTGTGCCTGATCTTACGGGATATCATCCATTTTCTAGCCATTAAATGTGATGCTAGCTGTAGAGTTTTGCTGTATATGGACTCTATCAAGTTAAAGAAGTCTCCCCTCTTTTCAGTCTGCTTAGAGTTCTTATTATGAGTCTGTGTTAGACTTTGTCAAATATTTTTGTCATTAATGGATAAGATTAAATAGTTTTGAAATTTTTCATGTATTTATGTTGACTTTCCTTGACTGAATCCATGCCTATCTTTAATGACATTTGATCATGGCAGTTAATCGTTTTAATACATTGTTGGATTCAATTTGCAAGAATTTTGTTGAAGATTCTGTATCTATGTTCATGAGATAGTGGTCTGTAATTTTCTTTTTGAAGTGTTTTTCTCTAAGTTGGTATTATGATAACTCTGAGCTCACACAACAAGTTTAAAAAATTGTTGAAGATTTACATTATCTATTCTTTACATGTTTCATAGAATTCATTTAATATGTTTAATTTATTTAACAGATATAGAGCTATCCATGTTATCTATTTCTCCTTGTGTATGTTTGGGTGGTTTGTATCTTTCAAAGAATTGGATCACTTCCTTTAAACTGTCAAGTTTATGTTACAATTTTTAACTCTTTTAATTCCACTTTAAATAATAATATGCTGCTTATACATACACCAGGTACTTTGTATTGAAGTGTTGCTCTCTTCTCCACTTTACAGTGTTTTTCTCAAAGATTCATCTTCCATATATTGACACTATAATCACCCAAACCACTGTTACTGTCACCACTCTAACAGCTAGATTTTTAGAACAATGAAGAATAAAATATAATATTTTATTTTACTTCATTCCTTCACTGACATTTTTCTTATATACATATACACCAGTGTTTCTGGTATATGTGCTTGAAAATCACCTTATAATACTTATTGCAGGACAGGGATACTAACAATATTTTTGTTTGAGAAAGCATTTACCCTTTGTTTTGAAAATAACTTTATTGTATATATGTCTATTAGTGCTTTTATTCTGTTTTTTTCCTTTCAAAACATTAAGTATTTCATTTGATTCTCAATATCTGATGAGAAATCCACTGTAACTCCTACCCTTCTTCTTCTATAGGTAGACTAACTTTTTCTTCTGGTTCCGTTTAAAATTATCTAGTTGTCTTTGGCTTTGCATGTCTCTGGCTTTGGCTTTTTGAATATATCACATGTATTAGTAACCTGTTACTTCTGTAACAGTTACCATAAAGAGTGGCTTAAAACAACAGATTTATTATAATTCTCCAAGTCAGAATTCTGAAATGGGCCTTAGGTAGCTAAAATCAAGTCATTGTCAGGACTCTGCTCTTTCTGTATAAGCTAGGGGAAGATCTTTTTGATCACCATTATGTTCAATTATTTCTAGAAGTGGCCTGCATTCTTTTGTTTATTGTGCCTTTTCCCATCCTTAAAAATAGAAATCTAAAGCTTTTAAATAGGTTTCTGATTTTGACTCTCTGCTAATGTCCTCACATTTCCTACTCTGACTTTTTAAAGGACACTTGTGATTACACAGAGTCCACCCAATTATGCCTATAATGCAAGAGACGGAGGAGATGCAAGTTCAGTCCCCGGGTAAGGAAGAGCCCCTGGAGGAGGAAATGGCAACCCACTCCAGCATTGATGTTTGGAAAATCCCAAGGACTGAGGATTCTGGCAGATTACAGTCTATGGGGTTGCAAAAAGTCAGATATGTCTGGGTGACTAAGCACACACCTCATTTTATCCAGGATTATTTCCCCATCTCAGTTTCCTGAGCTTGAGAAGTCTCTTTTGCCTGATGAGGTGAGGTGAGGTGACAAGCACAGGCTTCCAAGTCTAGGAGATAGAAATCTTTGATGATGGAGCATTAATCTGTCTACCTCACAAAAATAGCAAATAACAAACATTGTGGAGAATGTGGAGAAATTGGAATATTTGTGCATTGCTTGGAAGAATGTAAAATGATGCAGACATGGGAAAAGAGTTTGACACTTGCTCAGAAAGTTAAACATGAAATTATCATATAATTTAGCTATTCCATCCATAGGTATATACCCAAGAAAACTGTAAACAAGTACCAAAAAAAAAAAAACACTTGTACACGGATGTTCATAGAAGCACTATTCATAATGACCTATAGATAGAAACTAACTAAATGTCCATCAGCAAATGAAAGAATGAATAAATTGTGATATGTGCATATACTATAATATTATTTGGTGGTGAAAATGAATGAAATACTAATACATGCTATGGTACTGCAATGTGAACCCCCAAATATTGCTAAATGCAAAAAAACAGACACATGTCAATATTAGACAAATCTGCTGCTGCTGCTGCTGCTAAGTCGCTTCAGTCATGTCTGACTCTGTGCGACCCCATAGACGGCAGCCCACCAGGCTCCCCCATCCCTGGGATTCTCCAGGCAAGAACACTGGAGTGGGTCTACTAACATGAAATAGTCAGAATAGATAAATCCACAGTGACAGAAAGAAAACTGGTAGCTGTCATGGGTACTGATTAACTACTTACTGGGTAAATATATCATTGTGAGGTGATGAAAATATTTTGGAATTCAATAGAGGTGGTAGTTGTAAGATACTGTGAATGTCCTAAATGCAGCTAAATTCCTCATATAAAATGCTAATTTGCATTATATGAATTTCACCTCCATTAAAAAATAATGCTATGTTAGTCTTAAAACGTAAGGGAAATTAAGTACAAGTGGAGTACCAAACTGGTGGTTAATTTTATGTGTCAACCTGCCTGGGTCATGATGCCCAGATATTTGGCTAAAGATATTTCTGAATGTTTCCATGATGGTGTTCTTGGATGAGGCATATATTAATGTTTAAGTTGGTAGGCTTTCAGTAACAGAAAATATCCTCCATATTTTGAGTTTGCCTCATCCAATCAGTTGAAGATCTGAATAGAACAAAAGGCTGACCTTTTGAAACAAGAGAGAATTCTTTGGCATATGATCTTTAGACTTCATGTGCAACATTGTTTCTTCCTGATTCCACAGCCTTTGGACTCTATCTGCAGCTTTTCCCCGAGCCTCCATCCTGCCTGTCTCTATCAGAGTTTGGACTCACCAAACCTCCACAATTTCATGAACCAGTTCTTAAAATAAATTTTTTTCTTTATATATACACATCCTCTTGATCCTGTTTCTCTGAAGAACCCTAACCCTAATATAGCAACTTATCCAAAATCATGCAGAAATTTAGAATTTATAGATAAGAAGTCAAGCACTCTTAATTCAAAGGATACAACCTCACCAACAATATCTATCTGTTTTCTGGAGTCAGATTGCCTGAATTCAAATTCCAGCATCACAATTTACAATGTGTATGTCATTTTGATTCCCTGGTGGCTCAGAGGGTAAATATTCTACCTGCAATGCAGGAGACTGGGGATTGACCCCTAGTTCAGGAAGATCCTCTGGAGAAGGAAATGGTAACCCACTCCAGTATACTGGCCTGGAAAAATCCCATGGATGGAGGAGCCTGGCAGGCTATGGTCCATGGGGTCACAAAGAGTTGGAAACAATTGAGCAACTCAATTGTTTTACTCATTTAAATTCTTTAAGCCACAATTTCATCAAATATAAAATGGTGTACATAGGGTAGCTATAACACAGAGTTGTTTTGTCCATTACATGAGAAACCATTTAAATTTCTTAACAGAGCAATGGGTGCTTGTAGGTGTTTTACCAAGGTCAGATATTGCTACTACTTCAATGAAACTAATGTAATTTCCAATTATGATAGATTATTCTTTTATTTACCTAAAACAATAAAAACAGTCAGTTATTTCATGAACCAATTTGAGTTATTCAGGAACAGTAAAGAATTACATTTCAGGATGTGCAATCTATGGCCAACCCCAGGCGAGACAGAAAGACAGAAGAGAAGGGGGAGCTGGGAGGAGACACTATAACGGAAGAGTACATTGCAGAAAACTGGGAATTCAAAGAGTAGTGCCTTTGCTTGGCTGTGTTTTGACAGACTCTCATTTGCTGGGCTGTTTCTAGACAAAGAAAAATTCTTTCCTCCTGCTAGGTAATAAAGTAGTAACTTTCTTTTTGGAGCTATATAGGCACGACTTTCATAGGTCTGTTAGTAATACTAACATGGCTTGTAGGGTGTTAGAGTTTCCCCTCTGTCCTCTTGACTTTATTTTAAATGAGGTCTCTATTATTTCTTATACCTTGTTGACTATTTTTTGCCTCATTTAATAATTCAATTCAACTAACTAGAAACAACGGACTTTGACTCAGTTACACTGGTGTCTAAACTGCTGGATATGCCATGTACATATTGTTTCCTCCTGGAGAAATTAGTTATCTTTTCTGAATTCCAGAATCTTCCCCTGTCAAAGATGATATAGGCACCTATCACAAATTACTTAATACAGGATTATGCAATCCTATATAGTATACAGCAGCCATTAGCAATAGTAGTAAATTTAGTAAATTTGTAGCTATTATAAGAATGGTAGTAGTTTAACTTTACTGCCTCATTCTTCCCTCTTGATTCAGTTCAGTTCAGTTCAGTAGCTCAGTTGTGTCTGACTCTTTGCGACCCCATGAATTGCAGCACGCCAGGCCTCCCTGTCCATCACCATCTCCCGGAGTTCACTCAGATTCACGTCCATCGAGTTAGTGATGCCATCCAGCCATCTCATCCTCTGTCGTCCCCTTCTGCTCCTGCCCCCAATCTTTCCCAGCATCAGAGTCTTTTCCAATGAGTCAACTCTTCGCATGAGGTGGCCAAAGTACTGGAGCTTCAGCTTTAGCATCAATCCTTCCAAAGGAATCCCAGGACTGATCTTCAGAATGGACTGGTTGGATCTCCTTGCAGTCCAAGGGACCCTCAAGAGTCTTCTCCAACACCACAGTTCAAACGCGTAAATTCTTTGGAGCTCAGCCTTCTTCACAGTCCAACTCTCACATCCATACATGACTAGTGAAAAAACCATATCCTTGACTAGACAGACCTTAGTCAGCAAAGTAATGTCTCTGCTTTTGAATACACTATCTAGGTTGGTCATAACTTTTCTTCCAAGGAATAAGCGTCTTTAATTTCATGGCTGCAGTCACCATCTGTAGTGATTTTGTGGCCCCCCAAAAATAAAGTCTGACACTGTTTCCACTGTTTCCTCATCTATTTCCCATGAAGTGATGGGACCGGATGCCATGATCTTTGTTTTCTGAATGTTGAGCTTTAAGCCAACTTTTTTGCTCTTCTCTTTCACTTTCATCAAGAGGCTTTTTAGTTCCTCTTCACTTTCTGCCATAAGGGTGCTGTCATCTGCATATTGGAGGTAATTGATATTTCTCGCAGCTTGTGTTTCTTCCAGTCCAGCGTTACTCATGATGTACTCTGCATATAAGTTAAATAAGCAGGGTGACAATATACAGCCTTGACGTACTCCTTTTCCTATTTGGAACCAGTCTGTTGTTCCATGTCCAGTTCTAACTGTTGCTTCTTGACCTGCATACAAATTTCTTAAGAGGCAGGTCAGGTGGTCTGGTATTCCAATCTCTTTCAGAATTTTCCACAGTTTATTGTGATCCACACAGCCAAAGGCTTTGGCATAGTCAATAAAGCAGAAATAGATGATTTCCGGAACTCTCTTGCTTTTTCCACGATCCAGTGGATGTTGGCAATTTGATCTCTGGTTCCTCTGCCTTTTCTAAAACCAGCTTGAACATCAGGGAGTTCATGGTTCATGTATTGCTGAAGTCTGGCTTGGAGAATCTTGAGCATTACTTTACTAGCATGTGAGATGAGCTCAATTGTGCGGTAGTTTGAGCATTCTTTGGCATTGCCTTTCTTTGGAATTGGAATGAAAACTGACCTTTTCCAGTCCTGTGGCCACTGCTGAGTTTTCCAAATTGGCTGGCATATTGAGTACAGCACTTTCACAACATCATCTTTCAGGATTTGAAATAGCTCCACTGGAATTCCATCACCCTCCACTAGCTTTGTTCGTAGTGATGCTTTCTAAGGCCCACTTGACTTCACATTCCAAGATGTCTGGCTCTAGATTACTGATCGCATCATCATGATTATCTGGGTCGTGAAGATCTTTTTTGTACAGTTCTTCCGTGTATTCTTGCCACCTCTTCTTAATATCTTCTGCTTCTGTTAGGTCCAGACCATTTCTGTCCTTTATTGAGCCCATCTTTGCATGAAATGTTCCCTTGGTATCTCTAATTTTCTTGAAGAGATCTCTGGTCTTTCCCATTCTGTTTTTTTTTTTTTTGCTCTATTTCTTTGCATTGATCGCTGAAGAAGGCTTTCTTATCTCTTCTTGCTATTCTTTGGAATTCTGCATTCAGATGCTTATATCTTTTCTTTTCTCCTTTGCTTTTTGCTTCTCTTCTTTTCACAGCTATTTGTAAGGCCTCCTCAGACAGCCATTTTGCTTTTTTGCATTTCTTTTCCATGGGGATGGTCTTGATCCCTGTCTCCTGTACAAGGTCACAAACCTCATTCCATAGTTCATCAGGCACTCTATCTATCAGATCTAGACCCTTAAATCTATTACTCACTTCCACTGTATAATATAAGGGATTTGATTTAGGTCATACCTGAATGGTCTGGTGGTTTTCCCTACTTTCTTCAATTTAAGTCTGAATTTGGCAATAAGGAGTTCATGATCTGAGCCACAGTCAGCTCCCGGTCTTGTTTTTGTTAACTGTATAGAGCTTCTCCATCTTTGGCTGCAAACAGTATAATCAATCTGATTTCGGTGTTGACCATCTGGTGATGTCCATGTGTAGAGTCTTCTCTTGTGTTGTTGGAAGAGGGTGTTTGCTATGACCAGTTCATTTTCTTGACAAAACTGTATTAGTCTTGCCCTGCTTCATTCCGCATTCCAAGGCCAAATTTGCCTGTTACTCCAGGTGTTTCTTGATTTCCTACTTTTGCATTCCACTCCCCTATAATGAAAAGGACATCTTTTTGGGTGTTAGTTCTAAAAGGTCTTGTAGGTCTTCATAAAACCGTTCAAGTTCAGTTTCTTCAGCATTACTGGTTGGGGCATAGGCTTGGATAACTGTGCTATTGAATGGTTTGCCTTGGAGATGAACAAGGTTCATTCTGTCTTTTTTGAGATTGCATCCAAGTACTGCATTTCAGACTCTTGTTGACCATGATGGCTACTCCATTTCTTCTGAGGGATTCCTGCCCGCAGTAGTAGATGTAATGGTCATCTGAGTTAAATTCACCCATTCCAGTCCATTTTAGTTCTCTGATTGTCGATGTTCACCCTTGCCATCTCTTGTTTGACCACTTCCAATTTGCCTTGATTCGTGGACCTGACATTCCAGGTTCCTATGCAATATTGCTCTTTACATCATCGGATCTTGCTTCTATCACCAGTTACATCCACTAAGCGCAGGCGGCTGCGAGCCGGCTCACTAAGCCCGTCCAAGAGGAGCTACCCCATGTCCGAGGTCAGGGGCAGCAGCCTAGAGTGCCAGGCTGTGACGGCACAAGAACGGCGGAGAGGAGCTCCCGTGCGTCCAAGGTCGGGGCGGCGGCCAAGAGGAGCTACCCTGTGTCCGAGGTCAGTGGCGGCGGCTGGGAGGAAACACCCCGCGCCCGAGGTCAGTGGCGGCAGCTGGGAGGAGACACCCCACATCCGAGGTCAGGGGCAGTGGCCGAGAGGAGCTACCCCACGTCCGAAGTCAGTGGCAGCTGGGAGGAGACACCCCATGTCCGAGGTCAGGGCGGTGGCCAGGAGGAGCTACCCCACACCCGAGGCCAGTGGCACCTGTGAGGAGGCACCCCGTGTCCGAGATCAGGGGTGGCCAGGAGAAGCCACCTCGTGCCTGAGGACAGGGGCAGTGACCTTGAGGAGCCACCCACGCCCAAGGCCAGGGCCTGAGGCCGGGAGAAGCAACCCGAGGAGTTGTGGCTGCACAGGCACAGGAGGGCCTAGAGGAGCTATCCCATGTTGAAGTTCAGAACAGTGGCGGTAAGGAGATACCCCTCATCCAAGGTAAGGAACAGCAGCTGTGCTTTGCTGGAGCAGCCGTGAAGAGATACCCCACGCCAAGGTAAGAGAAACCCAAGTAAGATGGTAAGTGTTGCAAGAGGGCATCAGAGGGCAGACACACTGAAACCATACTCACAGAAAACTAGTCAATCTAATCACACTAGGACCACAGCCTTGTCTAACTCAATGAAACCATGCCTGCTGGAGAGGCCTGACAGAATGTGGTCCTCTGGAGAAGGGAATGGCAAGCCACTTCAGTATTCTTGCCTTGAGAACCCCATGAACAGTAGGAAAAGGCAAAATGATAGGATACCAAAAGAGAAACTCCCCCGGTCATTAGGTGCCCAATATGCTACTGGAGATCAGTGGAGAAATAACTCCAGAAAGAATGAAGGGATGGAGCCAAAGCAAAAACAATCCCTCCTGATTAGGCATGCACAATGGAGGTGAGATTTCATGAGAGATTAGATTTTTGTGGATACTGGGTTACTATCAGAGTATTTTAGTTTTTTTTGTTGTTGTTGTTTTAAAGTTATATAACATTTCTATGAGGAAATCATCTAAAAATATGAATTTATATAAAAACCTCTTCTGCTTAAAGTACAGATCACGAACCCACAACTTAATAAAGTTTTCACACTATAGTTTTCGTTCTAAAATTTTCCAAAAACAAAATGTATTTTTCTAGAATAGTCTCCTATACATGTAAAGACATACACACACACAAACTCACACCCACACAAAATTTTTAGCGAAGATAATTTTTTCTCTTTACAAATAATATCAAAGAACTGACTCTTTTAGAACTTCTAAAAAGCTGGAACTTACCTACCTATACCTGTAAAAAGTCAATAGATTAAACATCAGTGATTTTAAAACATTCATGACTTAAAAGATTATTGCTTTAGTTCACTCAAAAAAATGGATGTATCGCTCATGGTAAGCTTGGGCTTCCCAACTGGCTCAGTGGTAAAGAATCCACCTTCCAGTGTGGTAGATGCAGAAGATTTGAGTTTAATCCCTGGGTTGGGAAGAAGCCCTGGAGGAAGAAATGGCAACGCACTCCAGTATTCTTCCCTGGAAAATTCCAAGGACACAGGAGCCTGACAGGCCAGTCCATGGGGACGCAAACAATCCAAAGTGACTGAGCGACTGAGCATGCACGCACAAGCCAGGGCTTCAGGTACATTTTTTTTCTTTCAAAGACTGAATATCAATCTAAAGTTATCAGGTCTGTATCTAAGTTATCAGGTAATCCCTAAAAGATTAATAAAAAACATTCTAGACCAAGTTTCTGACTCAAACATTATTTTGAGTGATAATAAAATACCTACAGATACAAATTATGATTTCCTATTTATCTAGCAATATTTAATCATTTCAATTAAATTATGTAAATTATTTAAACTTGCTGAGCCAGGAAAATCTTTTCTAAATAATTTGAATAGTTTTACTTTAAATATTCCAGCTGCAATACAGCAGACCTCCTGCAATGCAGAAGACCCTAATTTGATTCCTGGGACAGGAAGATATACTGGAGAAGAAAACGGCAACCCCCTCCAATGTTCTTAATTGGGTAGTCCTATGGACAGAGGAGCCTGGCAGATTCCAGGCCATGGGGTCACAAGAACTGGACATGACCTAACAACGAAACTATCACTTCAAAGCATGGCTATAGATGTGACACTTTTTACAGAGAAATGGTAACTTTTAAATACCTATGGTGGTGATTAAGTCTCTAAGTCATGTTCCACTCATGGTAACCCCATGGACTGTAGCCTGCCAGGCTCCTCTGTCTATGGGACTTTCCAGATAAGAATACTGGAGTAGGAATTGCCATTTCCTTCTCCAGGGCATCTTCTCCACCCAGGGTTTGAACCTGGGTCTCCAGCATTGCAGGCAGATTCTTTACCAACTGAGCTACCAGGGAAGCCTGACTTATACACACACACACACACAAACATATGTGTGTGCATGTATATATTTATTCTACAAATAAGATGTTTAGGTCAATTACATAATATGTAGATATAGATGGATGTGCATATATATCAATAAGTGAGATGAGATAATACATTGACTCCAACAAAATCTTTCTTGTGTTATTTGGTAAAATATATTTATAAGAGAGGATATTAGATTTGTTTTGCTATTGTTGATTTTTTCTAAGACTCAATGTTTTAACAAAACAGTATACTTTTAATAACATTTCCTATAAACATATATATATTGTAGTATTATTGGAAATAAATATTCAGTGTGCTAGAGTCAGCATTTTTTACTTTAAAGTTTCTTTTCAATGAGGGATAATATTTCTAAAAACTCTATGAATATTTTTCCTTGTTATATTTTAGTCAGCATTTTCACATTTGTATCAGATAGATTAGCAAGGAAAAATGGCAATACAACCTGAAGGCTGAAAGTTTAAGTGCAAATAAGACTAGAAATAGAGAAGTCATAGTTGTCATAGCAACAAAATCTTGCTATATTCATATTATCCCTTTCCTCACAAGAAGAATTTTCAAAGCTCTCTATAGAGTTGTTCCAACTAGTATGGGGATGCTGTGTGCATTTAATATAGAACTTTAAGGTAATGTTGATAGAGTCCATATTCAGCAAAAGCAACACTTTATTTGAAATTTAATTTGGAAAATATATACATTTAGGGAGACTTCTAGTAATACAGTCTTCATGGAATAAGGTATAGTTAAGACTACACATTTGCTTCTTTCAAGGATACATAATGACAAAAGCATTTCATGAAATCATCCCAAGGTTTTTACTAAATCTGTTTTTATTTCCCAGTGGCCTTTCACTGATTTTTATAATAAAACAGAAGGTATTATATATTATTTTTTACCAGTGAATATTGTATATTTTATCTTGCATGTTTAATTCTAGGTATAGTCACATGTATTGTAATCTTATGATGTTACTATATTCACTTCAAGATGTATCAGGAAATTAATGATGTCATTTACAAAACAATTCTATACTCTGATCTCTGTCTACTTAATCTTTTGCTAGAAAATAAATAATAAAAACATCAAGCATCTTTACATAACAGAACATAATTATAAAACTCAAAAGACTGTGTTTAGTTTTATTTTAAAAACATCTGTTCCTCAACTTTTTTATCTACTAATTTAACTGATTAAAATATTAATGTAACTAATTCTGAAGTTAGTGCAATAAATAATTACTGAGTGAGAAAAACAGGTAATTTGGACATAGCTAAAAAGGAGAAATATAAAATATTTAGATTAGAAATATAACTGAAAATAAGCTTGAGTTATGTAAAAAAGAACTATACTCCACTTAAAAATAAGATATCTAGGGAAAAATTCAGAAAGCAATTTATGATACCTTAAACATAGGGATTTTAAAATATAGCATTATATAGTTAAAACTTAATTACTAAAAAAATAATCTATTCTGGAACTTTGTATGATACAGATATATTTCATTATATGATTTTAATTGATGCTATTAACCAAATAATGCAGAATCCACAGATTCATTTCCCCTTTTAGCATTATACAAATGTTGAGTTTTATACAACAGTATAATTTAATAGATATTATTCTTTTTCATGTTAATTTTCTCCTTCAACATTCAGCTTCAAGTTATTATAAAGCTTTTGCTTGGTTCTGGATAAAATGAGATGCTTTGGGGAGTCGGATAAGTGGACACTGATTGTGATAATCTGGGAAGAAAGGTAGAGGTTTTAAAAATTGTAAACAAGGACATAAAACACTGAACACAGGACAACTCAGTGAGAATTCAGAAGGTAAAACCCTGAGCACCCGAAAACTTCAGAGTAAGAAAGAGCTAGAGAGCAGCAATGTCCTAGCCCAAGGTCTATCAGCCGATCCCATAGCTATGGTCCTCACAATTCTTTAGAAGCGAAATCATTACATTATATAACATCAATGGTGATACTCTTTTTTGTCTAATATTTGTTTTACTCCAGTTTGATTTATTGTTGTATCCTGTGGTTTACAGACACCTGCCTTAGGAAATGTTAGGGAAAAAACTATTTTTTGAAGGGCAGTTACATTGACAATGTCTGGTTCAACCATGAGAAAAATGGCTGTTTCTCAGACTTGACTTGGCTGCTTTGATACTGTGACATGGAAATAACTGATGGAGACAGAGAGCAGAATTTCCCTCTGGCACTCTTCCTCACTGTTGATAAACTTGATACATGACATGCAAGAGAAATTTTTCTATTAATTTTGTCATTTAAAATGGATAACCAACAAGAAATTACTGTATAGTGCAGGGAACTTGGCTCACTGTTAAGTGGCAACCTGAGTGGGAAGGGAGTTTGGCGTAGAATGGATATATGTATATGTATGGCTGAATTGCTCCAGTGGGCACCAAAAATTATCACAATATTGTTATCGGATATACTGTGGAAAATTCTGAAAGGAATGGGAATACCAGACCACCTGACCTGCCTCTTGAGAAACCTATATGCAGGTCAGGAAGCAACACTTAGAACTGGACACGGAACAACAGGAAATAGGAACGGAGTATGTCAAGGCTGTATATTGTCACCCTGCTTATTTAACTTGTATGCAGAGTACATCATGAGAAACGCTGGACTGGAAGAAACACAAGCTGGAATCAAGATTGCTGGGAGAAATATCAATAACCTAAGATATGCAGATGACACCACCCTTATGGCAGAAAGTGAAGAGGAACTAAAAAGCCTCTTGATGAAAGTAAAAGTGGAAAGTGAAAAAGTTGGCTTAAAGCTCAACATTAACAAAACAAAGATCATGGAATTTGGTCTCATCACTTCATGGGAAATAGATGGGGAAACAGTGGAAACAGTGTCAGACTTTATTTTGGGGGCTCTAAAATCACTGCAGATGGTGATTGCAGCCATGAAATTAAATGATGCTTACTCCTTAGAAGGAAAGTTATGACCAACCTAGATAGCATATTCAAAAGCAGAGATGTTACTTTGCCAACAAAGGTCCATCTAGTCAAGGCTATGGTTTCTCCTGTGGACATGTATGGATATGAGAGTTGGACTATGAAGAAGGCTGAGCGCCGAAGAATTGATGCTTTTGAACTGTGGTGTTGGCGAAGACTCTTGAGAGTCCCTTGGACTGCAAGGAGATCCAACCAGTCCATTCTGAAGGAGATCAGCCCTGGGATTTCTTTGGAAGGAATGATGCTAAAGCTGAAACTCTAGGACTTTGCTCACCTCATGTAAAGAGTTGACTCATTGGAAAAGACTCTGATGTGGGGAGGGATTGGGGGCAGGAGGAGAAGGGGACGACAGAGGATGAGATGGCTGGATGGCATCACGGACTCAATGGACATGAGTTTGAGTGAACTCCGGGAGTTGGTGATGGACGGGAAGGCCTAGTGTGCTGCAATTCATGGGGTTGCAGAGTTGGACACTACTGAGTGACTGATCTGAACTGAACACAATTCTGTAAAGCAATTATCTTTCAATCAAAAAAATAATTTTTTTTTATAATTTAGAAAATAATGCATTATTTTACCATAAATGTGCCGCTGCTGCTGTCACTTCAATTGTTCCACTCTGTGTGATCACATAGACGGCAGCCCACCAGGCTCCGCTGTCCCTGGGATTCTCCAGGCAAGAACACTGGAGTGGGTTGCCATTTCCTTCTCCAAGGCATGAAAGTGAAAGTGAAGTCGCTCAGTCATGTCCGACTCTCAGTGACCCCATGGACTGCAGCCTTCCTGGCTCCTCTATCCATGAGATTTTCCAGGCAAGAGTACTGGAGTGGGGTGCCATTGCCTTCTCCGATAAGTGTGCTAACATGTTAAAAAATACAAATGGAATATAGCCATGGATGTCTACAAATTTAGGGACATATATTAATTTGATGACATAATATGAAAGTAGTAAGTTATGAATTCACAATATATTCTATGTCAGAGCATTAAGTTTTTGGTTTTACTACAGTAGTAGCTTCACTCTTTCCTAGTTGTATTGAATTTTCTCAAATGTATAAGGGAAAAAAAAAAAGCTTTCATATTATTATACTAAACTGCTATAAGTAAATGTTATAGATTTTGGTAAATCTCTACTATTCATTCACCAATTCTACTGTAGTTTTGCTTTTTTACAGAAAGGAAAACAATATATTGGTATTCATTACACCATATATTTGTTTGAATATACTAGGAGCCGAGCATACACATAAACACACACATATATGTTAAGGAAAAAAACAAGATTAAAACAAGAGATCAAACATCAGTAAAGAAAAAATATAATATAAATATATTGGTTTGGTTTAAAATTTTTAAGTGTATTTTATTTTATAATCATTTTTATTAAACATTGGAGATTTCATGTACAGAAAAGAAATACATTCTTTAAGACTTAGTTTTTTATACTAAAATGAAGTATATTTATTACACATTGTCTGAATTTCAGAAATTTATTTTCTCTTACATTAAAGAAACAAATTTAAGACCGATAATACCATTTAAAACCTGTATCAAAGCCATTTCCCATGTTTTTTTCCAGACAGATGTTTTATTTTGAAATATAATTTATCACTTATATAGATGTTTTAGAACAAAACAACACTTTTCTTAGTATTTTTGAATATTAAAAAGTAATAGGATGAAATAAGTATAAAACCTTTGTATGCCAATCAATTAAGTGAAATATAATGTAAACTGGCTGAACCCAGGTGGCTTTGTGGTAAAGAATCTGCTTGCCAATGCAGGAGATGGGGGTTTGATCCTTGGGTTAGGAAGATCCCCTAGAGAAAGAAATGACAACCCAATCCAGTATCTTTGCCTGGGAAATTCCATGGACAGAGGAACCTGGCAGGCTATAACCCATGGGGTTGCAGGAAAGTCGGACCCAACTTAGTGACTAAACTACAACAATAATGTAAACTGCTAGAATAGCCACGTGAGGAATTCTTTGGACCCTCACTCCAGCAAAACAATAACTGGTGAAAAATATTAAAACATAATAAATTCTCTGGAAAATTTACCAAGAGCATATATGAAATGAAAAAAAAAATATTTAAGAAAATCTATTACATATGTGGGAAAAACTCCAGTTTATAGCATTTGAATGAGCTTCCCTGGTGGTTCAGATGGTAAATAATCTGCTTGTAATACAGGAGACCTGGATTCAATCCCTGGCTTGGGAAGATCCCCTGGAAAAGGGAATGGCTGCTTTTGAACTGTGCTGCTGGAGAAGACTCTTGAGAGTCCCTTGGACTGCAAGGAGATCAAACCAGTCAATCCTAAAGGAAATCAACCCTAAATAGTTGTTGAAAGGACTGATGCTGAAGCTGAAGCTCCACACCTTTGGTCAACTGATGAGAAGTGTCAACTCACTGGAGAAAATCCTGATGCTGGGAATGATTGAGGGAGGAGGAGAAGGGAGTGACAGAGAACATGGTCAGGTGGCATCATCGACTCAATGGACGTTAATTTGAGTAACTTCTGGGAGATTTTGAAGGACACGGAAGCCTGGGGTGCTGCAGTCCATGGGGTTACAAACAGTCAGAAATGACAGAGCAACTGAACAACAAATGGCATTTGAGTCAAGACCTGCTCCTTCTCTTCCTGGCTGCCCAGTTTAGCATAAAGGAAGCTCCTTTTGGATTTGTGAAGCCAAAAGCAGAGCTACAGGGCCTCAGGTGGTGGTTGGGAGAGAGGGACAGCGAGATCCCACCATTCTGACCATTCCAAGCAGAGGTTCTTTTCCAGACAAAAGCTGCTGAGAGATCTGGAATCTCTTCTTTTATCCAGCCCCAATTTGTAGGGTAAAAGTTCTGCCCTGAAGGCAACAGGCTGAGAACACTGGGGCCCTTAATGTCCTCTTTCCAATTCACTGTAGAATGAAATGTATACTCTGGGAGAAGCAAGAAAAGACCACCAGATCCCCTTGGCCTACCCAGCTTCTTGCTCATAAAGTAGGGTTGTCATTTGCAGAAGAGCATGCCATTACCTATATACCTTTTCTGTAGCAGAGATTTGATAAGAGAGGAAGCAATCAAACAAGTCATTGTGTAATCATAAAAGACAGTATACACACTTATTTTTTTCTTTCTTGTCTTAGCTGATTAAAAAGCAATTACATAAAACAGTGTATATATAAATGCACTGTTGGGACTATAATATATAGACACATACTATATTTGACAGTAAGAACACAAAGTAGGCAGATGACAGCAAAGCTGTATTGGAATAAGGAAATAACACCCAGATGGTAACTTAAATTCTCCGGAACTAATAAAGAGAATGAGAAGTGGTAAATAGGAAGGTTAACACAATAGATCCTTTAAGTAAATCATTGCTCTCTTTTTTCAGACTTTAAAAAAGATATACAAATATATATAGAAAGAAACAATTATAACGATATATTGCTAATTTAAGCTATATAAATATATCTGTAACACTAATAATATAAAAATTAGGAAGTTGGACTAAAAATACAAAGCAGTACAGTTTCTAGTCTCACTGAAATAAGTCTGAAGTGAATTCTGGTCCGTTAAGGTGTTTGGACATGACTGAGCAACTTACCTTTCACTTTCAAAATATATATGGTAAAGTAAAAAAAAAAAAAGAAAAGAAAAGAAAAGTGAAATTGTTATTCACATTTGATTCTTTGTGACCCCATAGGCTGCAGCCTGCCAGGCTCCTCTGTCCATGGGATTTTCCAGGCAAGGATACCGGAGTGGGTAGCCATTCCATTCTCCAGGAATTCTTCCTGGCCCAGTGATCAAACCTGGGTCTCCTGCTTTGTAGGCAGATTCTTTACCATCTGAGCCACCAGGGAAGCCCCATATATGATAAGATCTCCAGTAAGCATTAAGTAAGTGACTCAAAAATATAGTAGCAACAAATTCTTTGGACAAATTGAATGAAATACCAGAAATCTTGGCTTAAACAGAAAAGAAACTATTAAGAAGAAACAGATGAACAAAAGGACCTGAGAGCACACCAGGCCTCCCTGTCCATCACCAACTCCCGGAGTTTATCCAAACTCATGTCTATTGAGTCAATATATTATTAACTGATACCAATTAAAAATATATGGATACAGATATATACCTGGGGAGAATTCAAAACTCCATAACACCATATAAAATAATTATGTAATAGGTAAACAAGGAAATAAAGATTTGGGGAACACTACGAGTTTGCTGCAGCCACAGAACTCTAGTGACTTAGGAGCAGCTCAAGGCTGGGGAACCCGCCCAGGGCCACTGAAGCAAGTGGACACCGAGATCTCAGCTAACAATTGCGAAAGCCAGTTCCTGGCCATTGGAGTTCATATCCCTTTCTGGTTTTGATGGGTAAGTGCAAAGAAGGGAAGAAAAGGTCAGGAGCAGCAGCCGTAAGAAGATACCCCACGTCCAAGGTCAGAAAAAAACCCAGTAAGACAGTAGGCACTGGATTGGCTGTGAGGAGATACGCCACATCCAAGGGTAAAGGGGAGCCCCAGCAAGATGGTAGGAGGGGCAAATTCACATTTAGAATCAAACCCCATTCCTCCCAGAGACGCTCAGAGGGCTGAGACAAACCTTGTGTGCACCAGGACCCAGGGAACCCACAGAGACTGAGACAGAACTGGGTTTGAGCGTCTCCTGTGGAGGTATGGATTGGCAGTGCTCTGCTGCAGGGACAGGGGTTCTGGGTGTGCATGTGGCATAAGTCCTCTTGGAGGAGGTCACCATTAACCCCACAACAGAGCTGCCAGAACTTACATAGGACTGGGAAATAGACTCTTGCAGGGCACAAACAGAACCTTGTGCACAAGGACCCAGGAGAAAGGAACAGTAACTTCACAGGAGACTTTCCTGTAAGTGTTCAGGAATCTCAGATGAAGGCATAGGTCAGTGGTGGCCTGCTTCAGGATTGGGGACACTAAGTGTGGCAGTACATGCCTGGGATCTTTTGAGGGAGGTCACCATTATCTTCATTACCTCCACCAAAGTTTGGCCCCAGGTAAATAGCAGGGAGGGAACACATCTCTACCCATCATCAGAAGATTGGAGTAAAGATTTACTGAGCATGGACCTGCCCATCAGAACAAGAACCAGTATCCGCCCCTCCCCCCACTCCCCAGTCAGTCTCTCTCATCAGGAAGCTTTCATAAGGCTTTTATTATTCTCCATCAAAGGGCAGAAAGATTGAAAAACACCATCACAGAAAACTAACCAATCTAATCACATGGACCACAGCCTTGTCTAACTGAATGAAACTATGAGCCATGCGCTGTGGGGCCACCCAAGATGGATGGGTTATGTTGGAGAGTTCTGACAAAACGTGGTCCACTGGAGAAGGGAATGGCAAACTACTTCAGTATTCCTGCCTTAAGAACCCCATGAACAGTATGAAAAGGCAAAAAGATAGGACGCTGAAAGAGGAACTCTGCAGGTCGGTAGGTGCCCAATATGCTACTTCAGATCAGTGGAGAAATAACTTCAGAAAGAACGAAGGGATGGAACCGAAGTAAAAACAACACCCAGTTGTGGATGTGACTGGTGATGGAAGCAAGGTCTGATGCTGTCAAGAGCAGTATTGCCTAGGAATACTGCTAGGTCCACGAATCAAGGCAAATTGGAAGTGATCAAATAGAAGATAGCAAGAGTGAATGTTGACATTTTAGGAATCAGCGAAGTAAAATGGACTGGAACGGGTGAATTTAATTCATATGACCATTGTATCTACTACTATGCACAAGAATCACTTAGAAAAACTGGAGTAGCCAGCACAGTCAACAAAAGAATCCAAAGTGCATTGCTACTGCTACTGCTAAGTCGCTTCAGTCGTGTCCGACTCTGTGCGCCCCCATAGACGGCAGCCCACATGGGTGCAGTCTCAAAAATGACAGAATGATCTCTGTTTGTTTCCAAGGCAAACCATTGAATATCACAGTAATCCAGTCTGTGCCCCAACCAAGAATGATGAAGAAGCTGAAGTTGAACAGTTTTGAAGACCTACAAGACCTTCTAGAATTAACATCCAAAAAAGATCTCATTTTCATTATAGGAGACTGGAATGCAAAAGTATGAAGTCAAGAAACACCTGGAGTAACAGGCAAGTTTGGCCTTGGAGTGAAGAATGAAGCAGCACAAAGACTAATAGAGTTCTGCCAAGAGAATGCACTGGTCATAGCAAACACCTTCTTTCAACAACACAAGAGAAGACTCTACATACGGACATCACCAAATGGCAAACAGAGAAATCAGATTGATTATATTCTTTGCAGCCAAAGATGGAGAAGTTCTATACAGTAAGCAAAAACAAGACTGGGAGCTGAATGTGGCTCAGATCATGAACTTCTTATTGCCAAATTCAGACTTAAATTGAAGAAAGCAGGGAAAACCACGAGACCATTCAGGTATGACCTGAATCAAATCCCCAAGGATTATACAGTGGAAGTGGGAAATAGAATCAAGGGATTAGATCTGATAGACTAACTGATGAACCATGGATGGAGGTTCATGACATTGTACAGGAGACAGGGATCAAGATCATCCATTTCAACAAGAAATGCAAAAGAAAAAAAAAAAAACAACTTACAAATAGCTGTGAAAAGAAGAGAAGTGAAAAGCAAAGGAGAAAAGGAAAGATATACCCACTTGAATGCAGAGTTAAAACAATAGCAAGGAGAAATAATAAAGCCTTCCTCAGTGATTAGTGCAAAGAAACAGAGGAAAACAAGAATGGGAAAGACTAGAGATCTCTTCAAGAAAATTAGAGATACCAAGGGAACATTTCATGCAAAAATGGGCTTGATAAAGGACAGAAACGGTATGAACCTAACAGAAGCAGAAGATATTAAGAAGAGGTGGCAAGAATACTCAGAGGAACTACACAAATAAGATCTTCATGGCCCAGATAATCATGATAGTGTGATAACTCACCTAGAGCCAGACATCCTGGCATGTGAAGCCAAGTGGGCCTTAGGAAGGATCACTATGAACAAAGCTAGTGGAGGTGATGGAATTCCAGCAGAGCTATTTCAAATCCTAAAGGATGATGCTGTGAAAGTGCTGCACTCAGTATGCCAGCAAATTTGGAAAACTCAGCAGTGGCCACAGGACTGGAAAAGATCAAGTAGGCACAGCAAAAGAATGCTCAACTACTGCACAACTGTACTCATCTCACATGCTAATAAAGTAATGCTCAAAATTCTCCAAGCCAGGCTTCAGCAATACATGAACCGTGAACTTCTAGATGTTCAAGCTGCTTTTAGAAAAGACAGGGGAACCAGACATCAAATTGCCAACATCTGCTGGATCATCGAAAAAGCAAGAGTTCCAGAGAAACACTTATTTCTGCTTTATTGACTATGCCAAAGCCTCTGACTGTGTGGATCATAATAAACTGGAAAATTCTGAAAGAGATGGGAATACCAGACCACCTGACCTGCCTCTTGAGAAATCTGTATGCAGGTCAGGAAGCAACAGTTAGAACTGGACATGGAACCACAGACTTATTCCAAATAGAAAAGGACTACGTCAAGACTATATTGTCACCCTGCTTATTTAACTTCTATGCAGAGTACATCATGAGAAACGCTGGGCTGGAAGAAGCACAAGCTGGAATCAAGATTGCTGTGAGAAATATCAATAACCTCAAATATGCAGATGACACGACCCTTATGGCAGAAAGTGAAGAGGAACTAAAGAGCCTCTTGATGAAAGTGAAAGAGTAGAGTGAAAAAGCTGGCTTAAAGCTCAACATTCAAAAAACGAAGATCATGGCATCTGGTCTCATCACTTCATGGGAGATACATGGGGAACCAGTATCAGAATTTACCTTTTTGGGCTCCAAAATCACTGCAGATGGTGACTGCAGCCATGAAATTAAAAGACACTTACTCCCTTGGAAGAAAAGTTATGACCAACCTAGACAGCTTATTAAAAAGCAGAGGCATTACTTTGCCAACAGAGGTCCATCTAGTGAAGACTATGGTTTTTCCAGTAGTCATGTATGGATGTGAGAGTTGGACTATAAAGAAAGATGAGCACCAAAGAACTGATGTTTTTGAACTGTGTTGTTGGAGAAGACTCTTGAAAGTCCCTTGGACTGCAGGGACATCCAACTAAACTCTCCTAAAGGAGATCAGTCCTTAATGTTCATTGGAAGGACTGGTGTTGAAGCAGAAACTCTAATACTTTGGCCACCTGATGCAAAGAGCTGACTCATTTGAAAAGGCCCTTTTGCTGGAAAGATTGAAGGCCAGAGGAGAAGAGGACGACAGAGGATGGGATGGCTGGATGGCATCAGCAACTCAATGGACATTAGTTTGGGTAAAGTCCGGGAGTTGGTGATGGACAGGGTGGCCTGGCGTGCTGCATTCCATGGGTCACAAGGAGTCAGACACGACTGAGTAACTGAACTGAACTGAACTGAACTGTGCATCATCCTGAAAAATAAACTCATTTTAAAAATCAAATATTATAGAATAAAAAGTTTGAATCTTTATAAAAAGTTATACAATTATGACTTATAAAATAAAATGAGAAGTTTAACTCTTTCTATAGACACCTGCTAACACTTATTTGAAGAGACCCTGATGTTGGGAAAGATTGAAGGTGGGAGGAGAAGGGGACAACAGAGGATGTGATGGTTGCAGGCATTACTGACTCAATGGATATGAGTTTGAGTAAACTCTGGCAGTTGGTGATGTACATGGAGTCCTACATGCTGCAGTCCTTGGGGTCGCAAAGGGTCGGACACAACTGTGTGACCGAATTAAACTGAAAAATAAATTAAATATGCAGACATCCAGAAAATACTCTAGCCAATAACAGCAGAACATGCATTTTTCTCAAGAATACATGAAATATTCTTCAGAATAGATCATAAACTATCAATATCTGCTCCAGGGTTTTTCTACAATGAAAAACAGCTCTTGCTTATAGAAGAGTCTTCTCTTGTAAATGCTCTGAGTGGTGTCCTTTACCCCTACATGTCCATCAGTGTGGTTCTCCCTGATTTCTGTCTTAATGAAATCCACCAAATGAATGCATCAATGCTTTCCACAGCCCTTCCTGATTGTCACTGTCATTTAAAAAAATTTGTTGCATCTTAAAATATTTTTTCCTGTTTTGATGTTTCAACAGTGTTTTGCGGGGATGAATAACTAAATATATGCTCAAACTCTTGAAAACTGGAGTCACATAGTTTAGAGGATAAATTATTACACATTGATTTTCTTTTTCCACCTCCCTGGGGAAAATATTTGGGGGGGGGAATCATCTTTAATATTTAACTGAAGTTACTTCATTTCATGGGATAAAATGTTGTATTGTACAAACTATAATTCAGTGGTGTCATCTCAAATTGCATTAAGTTCCAAAAAAGAGCTGAATCTTTTTTGCCCCCCTTACTAAGAATTTTAATATTAGTGAAATAGTAAAGTGGAATACTCATGTGCATTTAGTTTACTTGCTTTGAGATCTGAGGCAAATTCTTTAGACTTTAGTTCAGTTTAGTAGCTCAGTTGTGTCCGACTCTTTGCGACCCCATGAATTGCAGCATGCCAGCCTCCCTGTCCATCACCATCTCCCGGAGTTCCCTCAAACATATCCATCGAGTCGGTGACGCCATCCAGCCATCTCATCCTCTGTTGTCCCCTTCTCCTCCTGCCCCCAATCCCTCCTAGCATCAGAGTCTTCTTCAATGAGTCAACTCTTCACATGAGGTGGCCAAAGAATTGGAGCTTCAGCTTTAGCATCAGTCTTTCCAATGAACACCCAGGACTGATCTCCTTTAGAATGGACTGGTTGGATCTCCTTGCAGTCCAAGGGACTCTTAAGAGTCTTCTCCAACACCACAGTTCAAAAGCATCAATTCTTCAGCACTCAGCTTTCTTCACAGTCCAATTCTCACATCCATACATGGCCACTGGAAAAACATAGTCTTGACTAGACAGACCTTTGTTGCCAAAGTAATATCTCTGCTTTTAAATATGCTATCTAGGTAGATCATAACTTTCCTTCCAAGGAGTGTCTTTTAATTTCATGGCTGCAATCACCATCTGCTGTGATTTTGGAGCTCCAGAAAATAAAGTCTGACACTGTTTCCACTGTTTCCCTATCTATTTCCCATGGAGTGATGGGACCAGATGCCATGATCTTTGTTTTCTGAATGTTGAGCTTTAAGCCAACTCTCTCACTCTCCTCTTTCACTTTCATCAAGAGGCTCTTTAGTTCCTCTTCACTTTCTGCCATAAGGGTGCTGTCATCTGCATATTGGAGGTTATTGATATTTCTCCCTGCAATCTTGATTCCAGCTTATGTTTCTTCCAGCCCAGCATTTCTCATGATGTACTCTGCATATCAGTTAAATAAGCAGGGTGACAATATACAGCCTTGATGTACTCCTTTTCCTATTTGGAACCAGTCTGTTGTTCCATGTCCTGTTCTAACTGTGGCTTCCTGACCTGCATACAGATTTCCCCATTGGCAGGTTAGGTGGTCTGGTATTCCCATCTCTTTACAAGATTTCCACAGTTTATTGTGATCTACACAGTCAAAGTCTTTGGCATAGTCAATAAAGCAGAAATAGATGTTTTTCTGGAACTCTCTTGCTTTTTCCATGATCAAGCAGATGTTGGCAATTTGATCTCTGGTTCCTCTGCCTTTTCTAAAACCAGCTTGAACATATGAAAGTTCATGGTTCACATATTGCTGAAGCCTGTCTTGGAGAATTTTGAGCATTACTTTACTAGCATGTGAGATGGGTGCAATTGTGTGGTAGTTGAGCATTCTTTGGCCTTTCCTTTCTTTGGGATTGGAATTAAAACTGAGCTTTTCCAGTCCTGTGGCCACTGCTGAGGTTTCCAAATTTGCTAGCATATTGAGTGCAGCACTTTCGCAGCATCATCTTCCAGGATTTGAAATAGCTCCACTGGAATTCCATCACCTCCACAAGCTTTGTTTGTATTGATGCTTTCTAAGGCCCATTTGACTTCACATTCCAGGATGTCTGGCTCTAGGTGAGTGATCACATCATAGCAATTATCTTGGTCATGAAGATCTTTTTTGTACAGTTTTTCTGTGTATTCTTGCCACCTCTTCTTAATATCTTCTGCTTCTGTTAGGTCCATACCGTTTCTTTCTGTCCTTTATCGAGCCCATCTTTACAAGATTCCCTTGGTATCTCTAATTTTCTTGAAGAGATCTCTAGTCCTTCCCGTTTTGTTGTTTTCCTCTATTTCTTTGCACTGATCACTGAGGAAGGCTTTCTTATCTCTTGGTATTCTTTGGAACTCTGCATTCAGATGCTTATATCTTTCCTTTTCTCATTTGCTTTTCCCTTCTCTTCTTTTCACATTTACTTCTAAGGCCTCCTCTGACAGCCATTTTGATTTTTGCATTTCTTTTCTGTGGAGATGGTCTTGATCCCTGTCTCCTGTACAATGTCACGAACCTCTGTCCATAGTTCATCAGGCACTCTATCTTTAGGTTTAACGTATATAAAATAGAGAGATACATTAAGCCACAAGATCCTGCTTGATGTAGACAGGAATGACATTAAACTGGATGTTTGTTTGTTTGTGTTATCATGGATTAATGTGATAGACAGGGAAGCCTGGTGTGCTGCAGTCAAGCAGGTTGCAAAGTGTCTGACAGGACTGAGCAACTGAAATGAACTGAATGTATTTAGGGCTTCCCGACTGCTGAGTGCCGAACAACTGATGCTTTTGAACTGTGGCGTGTTGGACTACAAGGAGATCAAACCGGTTAATCCTAAAGGAAATCAGTCCTGAATATTCACTGGAAGGACTGATGCTGAAACTGAAGTTCCAATACTTTGGTCACCAGATGCAAAGAACTGACTTACTGGAAAAGACCCTGATGCCAGCAAAGATTGAAGGCCGGAGGAGAAGGTGGCGACAGAGGATGAGATGGTTGGATGGCATCACTGACTCAATGGATATGAGTTTGAGCAAGCTCTGGGAGTTGATGTTGGACAGGGAAGCCTGGCGTGCTGCAGTCCATGCGGTTGCAAAGAGTTGGACAGGACTTAGCGACTGAACTGAAGTGGTGCTAGTGGTAAAGAACCTGCATGTCCATGCAGGAGACATAAGAAACAAGATTTTATCCCTGGGTGGGGATGATCCTTGAGAGGAAGAAATGGCAATACACTTCAGTATTCTTGCCTGGCAGATCTCATGGTTGTGAGGAGCCTGGTGGACTACTGTCCATAGTGTTGCAGAGCCAGATATGACTGTAGCAACTTAGACCACACAACGTATTTTAAGATGTTAAATTTAAATGAAATTTGTGATTTCTCAATTGGAATAATAAATAACATTTTGAAGTGGTAACAGGTTCATGTATAGTTTTCATATTCTTTCTAGTCTCTAATAAGAAAGACAATGTTCTTATTTATATGCAGATTATTTACAATGCAGTGTAGCCTTCCGTATTTGGAAACTGAGCTAACACTGTATCACTCAGGAAAAGAATCTCCTCTTTCCTTAATTTTATACCATTTATTCATATAACACAGGTCTCATTCAGCTATTCTTAGAGGGGATTTTCCTTGCTTGAATTACCTCACTAATTTGTTCAGTATTAACCTCATTTCCTACATGATCGGAATGTTATTTTATATGCACACATTCATGTAGCTATGCTGAATATTCCAGCCCCCTCTACTTACATATTCATTAAGTATAAGAAACACTCACTTTCAATTATATCTTAGAGTGAGTTTTTCAAGAGGCTACTGCTTTTGATTCTCCTTTTGTTTATGGGAGTGATTGGAAGTCATTATTAAATATTTACTTGATGTTTACAATGTGCTAACTGGTAGGTTTCCTTGAAATCTAAAGAGGCACAGCATGATACCTAAACTCAACATGAAAAACCACATCAGGCATTGGCTGTAGTTTAAATTTTCAAAGTGAAGTTAAAATAATATTTACATGAATAGAAATATCTTCCACTGATTTTGTTACTTATTTTTGGCCAAAATGTAAATATACAAACATCATACTTATATACAATGACCCAAGAAAATGGCTTCTCCAGGTAATTCCCTGTTAGTATTTTTAGGGCTGATATATTTGAGATGTGGGGCAAAGATATGACAAACATAATTATGTACTTTATCGAATTCATTATTGACTACTTGTGTAGATATTTTTAATACTTCACTTCCTAAGAGTTGGAGAGGAGATGCTTGGGTTTAGCTAAATAGTTTTGTGATTCAGAGAACACTTCCATGTTACCAAACTTCAATATGCTAAGATTGTATTATTTATGGAACTTTGGTCTCTAAATGAAGTAGCTTAGTGTTATTGTAAGAGAGAAAATCTGTCTTGAAAAATACTGTATGAAATAAACATTCTTGTATTATTAAACATCTCCATTTATAAGAACAAAATATAACTGTGGTATACTTCAGAAACAATAAGGGATTTCAAGGGCCTTCCCCACTCTAATTTGAAAATCTTCAACAGTGTAACATCTTTGTTATGTAGAAGATTTTTTTTATTTTTTAGAAAATGTTTAAAATTATTATCTAGCAAAACTCAAGTGATATTTAGTTTGAAATGTTCTGAGAAAAGTGAATTATTTGTTTGGAGGTAAGAGGCATTCATTGTTTTCCTTCTATTGTATCATCTTATTAAAAAGTAATCACACTTGAAGGAAAACTTCTACATGACTTTCAATGAAAAAAATTTATGAACCATACCCCAAAACAGGTCCAAGCATTACTTACAGTTTGAAAATCTGTAGTGATATATACAGAGACTTAGCTGTAACACTATTGAACATACATGTTTCTAAAGATACAAGGTAGACTTTAGGGCTTCCCTGGTGGCTCAGCAGAATCTGCCTGCAATGATTTGCTCCCTGGGTCAGGAAGAACCCCTAAAGAAGGAAATGGCAACCCATTCTAGGACTCATGCCTGAGAAATCCCATAGATAGAGGAGCTTGGTGAACTACAGTCCATGGGGTTGCAAGAGTTGGACACAACTTAGTGACTGAATCACTACCACATTAGTGAAACAAGTAGGTTATTTTGAATATTTGCTATTTTTATTCTAGCATTATACATTTAGCAGTGGCAAATATCTGAGCGTTTCAAATCAACTGACTTAGACAATAAGAATTTTATCTGCTTGCATTCCCAAGCATGATGTCTAGAGGAGAGTGGGTTGCAAAACTGGGTGACATGGCAGTTAAAAACCCCATAGGCTCAGAGAGATAATATGGGGAGGGTTGTGGGAGTGGGGTTTAGGATTGGGAACTCATGTACACCCATGGCGGATTCATGTCAATGTATGGCAAAACCAATACAGTATTGTAAAGTAAAAAAAAAAAAAAAAAAAAAAAAATTTAATTAAAAAAAAAACCCATAGGCTACCTTTCAGTCTCCACTGTCTCATGAACAATATGTGAAAGATTTGGCTTTTAAGGTAGGCTCCCTCAGTCTTAAAAAAGACGGCTCCAGCACATGTCAGAGTAACATCTAGATGTGGCAATGTTCACAGGAAGAATGGCACAACATGCTAGTGCATCTCCTTACAGGAGCAGTGACTCTTCCCCAGAATCTCTCTCAGTACTCTTCCTTCCACACTCTACTGGTCAGTGTTGGGTCAAGCATTCAACAATACACCAGTATCTAGGTGGATGCATGGGCTTACAGTGACTTGGGTTGAAATAGGTATTGGGAAGTCAACCAGAAAGACCTTTACACAGATGCCCTTCTTTTGAGTAAAATGCTTTAGGCATCTTGAAACAATAACAGCAGCAAAACAAGGAGTTACTGTGCTCAGCCTCCTGTCTTAAACAAGGAAACCAAAATAAAACAGTAATGAGGAAGAAAGTGAAATGAGTCTCCATGACTTGTTCCAGGGAAGCAGGCTAATAAATAATCAGAGTGGGTCTCATCTTTAGAAAATCTATGAAAACATTTCCAAGGAAGTATAGATGAGAAATGGATTACTCTTCCATTTTTCTCTGGAGGATAACAAAAGCAGATAACTTGAAGAACTGTCTCAACTCCAGAAGTTTCAGTTTTCTACTGATGACATTCAGATGAAGGATTTCAAACCCACATGGTAGGCTACTTAAATTTACAAAAGTATATTGATGAACACATTTAGGACCTATTAGAATTGATGCTTTTGAACTGTGGTGTTGGAGAAGACTCTTGAGAGTCCCTTGGACTGCAAAGACATCCAACCAGTCCATTCTGAAGGAGATCAGCCCTGGGATTTCTTTGGAAGGAATGATGCTAAAGCTGAAACTCCAGTACTTTGGCCACCTCATGCGAAGAGTTGACTCATTGGAAAAGACTTTGATGCTGGGAGGGATTGGGGGCAGGAGGAGAAGGGGATGACAGAGGATGAGATGGCTGGATGGCATCACTGACTCGATGGATGTGAGTCTGAGTGAACTCCGGGAGTTGGTGATGGACAGGGAGGCCTGGCGTGCTGTGATTCATGGGGTCACAAAGAGACACGACTAAGTGACAACTTCACTGAACTGATGCAACTGAAAAGGATATTTACATACAATATTACAATATTACATATATATAGCCACAGACACATATATAGTGACATATATACAGCCACAGTCCCCTCCACATATGCACATTCTTTTATGAGATGTTTAATTTTATGGGGCAATTTGTTTGAGTCATGGACTGCCCAGATATTTGGCCAGACACTGTGGTGGGCATTTATGTCAAGGTGTTTTTGGATGAGATTGACTTTTAAATGTGTTGATTAAGTAAAGCAGATTATTCTCTAACAGCTGTGGTAGGTACCGTCCAATCAGTTTAAGGCCTGAATAGAAAAAATAGGCTGACCCTCCTCTGAGTCGAATTCCCCCTGCTTGACTGCTTTTGAAATGAAACAGGATCTTCCTGAGCCTTGAGCTTGCAGGCCTTTTGACTGAAACCACAACATTGGTTTCCCTGGTTTTCAGGACCTCAGAATTAAACTAGAAATATATATGGGACCATATAGTCGAAGCTATGGTTTTTCCAATAGTCATGTACGGATGTGAGAGTTGGACTACAACAAACCTGAGCACCATAGAATTGATGCTTATGAATTGTGGTGCTGGAGAAGACTCTTTAGGGTCCCTCGGACAGCAAGGAGTTTCAACCAGTGAATCCTAAAGGAAATCAACCCTGAATATCCATTGCAGGGACTGGTGCTAAAACTGAAGCTCCAGTATCTTGGCCACCTGATGTGAAGAGCCAAATCATTAGAAAAGATCCTGGTCAGGGAAAGATAGAGAGCAGAATGAGAAGAGGGCAACAGAGGATGAGATGGTTGGATAGCATCATTGACTTGATGGACATGAGTTTGAGCAAACTCTAGGAGATAGTGAAGGACAGGGAAGCCTGGCATGCTACAGTCCATGGAGCCACAAAATGTTGGACATATCTGAGTGCCTGAACAACAACACTAATTGGGACCTGGCCTCAGGCTTGATGACTCATCCAGCAGAATTTGGGACTCCTCAGGTTTCAGTTACTTGCACCAATTCCTTATAATAAACCTCTCCCTCCCTCTCTTCCTCTCTCTCTTCCCACCCCACACCTAGCCGTATTTCTCAATACATCCTGTCAGTAGTGTTTCCCTGGAAACATGATAATACATGCTATTAAGTATACAATCTTGTTTTAGAGAAAACTCTTGTGTGGAGAAGGAGTACTGATCTGATAAATTGTAATAGAACTAGTGAGACACAAATGATCAGATGGTTGTCTATCATGAGTGCTAATGCATGTTTCTCAGGCTTTACTCATCTAGATTTTAAGCATTCTTATTTCTAAGACTGTGAGTTCAAGTTAATGTTTGGGGAAGACAAATTAGCAAAGGCAACTATACTAAAACATACTGATTATTTTATGTATGGGTCACTGTGGTTACATGTTTTGAAACAGTAATGCTATTGTATTTTGTACATTAAATGTATATTACTATATTAAAGACAGCAAAACATTTTAAAAATGCTACTCTGGCATAATAATTTTTATCTCTAACTCATGAAAAAAAATCCATATTAAAACAGTCAAATCCTTCAATGACTGACATAATTTCATTCTAACTACAGCAAACTTCCTGTCAGTCTCTGACTACTTGAGGCATTTTTTAGTTGGTATGTCATGTTCTGTAGCTTAAGTCAGGTTTCTACTGTTGGACATTATGTTACTTGAAATACATTTGTAATACTCCGTTAGAAGTAGAGTTTATGGTTCAAAGAATATGTATATTTTTAAAATAGTTTTGACACAGAATAACAAATTGCCTTATCTGAAAATGTACTGCTTTGAATCATACCAGTATTACAGAACATGCTTTTTGTTATGAAATCCATTTTAGTCACTAAAAATATCCATTAATTTGAACTTGGTTAATTATTAGTTCTAACTGAATCAAAATTTCATCTTTTTGAATTATTTAGCTAATTTTTCTACTGAGAAATCAATTTTTCCCTCGAGACATGTAAGAGCTTTTTATAATTTAAAGGTATTAACGGTGTGTCACCTTAAAGGACATGTTTCTCTCATAAAATTTAAAGATAGCCATCTCTATGTTTTGTTTTTATTTTTTGTGTTTGAATCTTAAACTAAACAAGAATCTATCTTTATTAATGTCATCAGGTAAGAATTTAGCTTTTGTGATTACTCTGTGCTGTGTTTGTGATTAGTTGCTTTGGTCATGTCCAACTCTTTGCGACCCCATGGATTGTAGCCAGCCAGGCTCTTCTGTCCATGAGATTCTCCAGGCAAGAATACTGGAGTGGGCTGCTGTTCCCATCTCCAGGGGATCTTCCCAACCCAAGGATTGAACCCACCTCTCTTATGTCTAATCTGCATTGATATAAGGGTTCTTTATCATTAGTACCACCTGGGAAACCCCATCTGTAATTAAGCAAAAAAACAAAAAAAGCTTTAATTGGATCTTTTTCACAAACTATGGACTTGAAATTCCCCCTTTATCATAATATTTAATTATTTATATTATAAATAATATATATTATAACATAATAATATATTATAAATAAGTGTCAGGAAACACAGTGTACTGTCCTTTGCTAACGGCATGACCCTGGAAAAGCTCAGAGAACCATGGTCTGTTTCCTTAACTTGAAATGGGGATTATGATAGCACATACATGATGGGTTGGTATGAGAATAACAATGTATGAAGAATACATGAAAAGAACCTCGTACATAGTTAATTATTATGGGCTGATAAAATATACTTGCATATTATAAATATGAAATATTTCTCAGTATTAGGTTTTCTGAAAATCATGAACACTTCTTTGACCTGTCTATACTCACAAGGGAACACAATCCTCTTTTGTTTCATGATGTATTACCTAAATCATGAAGTCAGAAATGTCATGCCATTCTGATTCAAATATCTCTTCGTTGTTCTTCCCTAAATGAAAATTGTCATCATTATATTGTTTTGAAGAGTTAAGCAAACAAACAAACAAGTATCACATTGCAATTTTTAAAAATGTAATTATGGTAAAGATCAATTTGTGAAGATAGGAGATATTTTCAAAATTAAATATTTTTGCCTATGAATAGCAAAATCATATAACTTAAATATGTTGTTTAGTTTGTTATTCTAGCAACTGAACTGTATGATTATGACAGAGAAATTTAGAAGGTTAAAAATATTTACATTGTGTGAAGTATAATAATTGCTTCATCTTACAGTTGAAAGAAAACTCTTTCATATTTAGAAGTTAATTTCTGCAAGGTATAATTTTTGTATGAGTATAGCATAACACAGTTTGTATATATGGAAGCTGTATCTCTACTGAGTACCAGTTAAAGTAGACATTTAATTGAAACAGAGGCAGTCACAATGCATATCTTCCTTTTGTTAATTGGTCTTCAGAGACTATTTGGAGACATCCAATTATCACTCCCCCAAACCCCACAACAATAGCAGCTATTTAAACAAAATAAGGTCACCTTCCCTTACTTCTAATGAGTAGTGCAAAAAAGTGACATAAGAAAGACTGCGTAATATCACTGTTTTATTATATGTGTACCTGGTTTAACAGAGACTGAACAGAAAAAGGTGAAAATCTGGATATAGTGTCAATGCTGCAGAGTAGGAATTTTACTGTAGTTGTCTACATTTGGAAAACTAACACAAACAGTCCGTTACAGGTGTGTACCTATCATGATAACACCTTTTTGCAGGAAACTCCAAAATATTTAAAACCGTGTTTTATTGTTTTAAAATTTAATAAACCTACATATTTTGTCCTCCCTTCTCCATTTAATTTTCAATGCTTGTTACAGCAATGTATTAAATTGTTATTGATTATACCTCTATTAGGACTTCCCTGATGGCTCAGTTGGTAAAGAATCTGCCTGCAATGCAGGAGACCCTGGTTCAATTCCTGGGTTGGGAAGATCCGCTAGAGAAGGGATAGGCTACCCACTCCAGTATTGCTGGGCTTCCCTTGTGGCTCAGCTGGTAAAGACTCTGCCTGCAATGCAAGAGAAAGGGGTTTGATCCCTGGGTTGGGAAGATCCCCTGGAGAAGGGAAAGGCTACCCACTCCTGTATTCTGGCCTGAAGAATTCCATGGACTGCATAGTCCATGGGGTCACAAGGAGTCAAACACGACTGAATGACTTTCACTTCACTTCACTATTCCTCTATTAAGGCAATATCTTATCATAATCTATCGAATCATCATGCTATCTAGTTCTGAACAAAATACATCTGTAAAATTCTATAGTATGCTTAAATAAGAAAATTTAGGTTCAGTTCTTTTCATTAGATTTTTTACATTTCAAGCTTTGACTTTTGGAAGATAAAAGCTTATACTTGTTATAGATGGACACAGAGCAGGCTCCCAAAGGAAACTGTATACAGAATCATGGAAGACTTCAAACTCAGAACTGGGTAAGTAGGAGACATTAGGTGATTTGAATTTCCCCTTCATCTCCTAACATTAGTTCTCATTCTGATGGCCCAGCTCATCCCGCTTAATGATTCCAAATCTTCAAAGCAATGAATACTTTAACAACTTAAATACAGGCAAAAATAAGCTAAAACTCAAAATGCCAAGATACATAAATAATTATTGTATAAAAAATGATTAAAATATTGTTATTGAAAGGTTCTTTTACAGAAAGGCTTTATCCATAATCAACAATTTGTGGTTTTTAAAATTAAGATGATATTTAAACATTCAAGGCAAATGTCCAAATAAATTCATATTGTACTTGAGTGAATATTTTTATCTCATTTATAAGCAATTTAATTATAAATGAAGTTGCACACCGAGTTCTATGGCTCAAAATTTCTCCAAGAAGAGCATGACGAAATAGATGACTCTCAAATAATACCTCATAATTCCTAGGTTTTCTAACTTTGTCTTATAAAAAATATAATCAATGCTTTCTTATTAATTAGGACCTCTTCTTTTTCAATATCAATTCAGTACTATATCAGTAAGTAGCTGTAGAAGTAGTGCATGTTTTATTTTCCAAATTATTGTATTCTGTTGATTCAAGAAATATGTATCTTAATCTAAATAAATCAGAGTAGAAAAGAATAGTTTCCCCTATGTGGCAAACACTTGCTATCATGACTGAGAGTAAAACTGATAAAATGCAAAATTGAAGATACTACCCATTGTGATGACTTTGGAGAAATAAATGTTTAAAGCTTTTTCAGGGAATAAATATTTGAAAAAGTCTTTAAATAAAATGTGTGTAGAGCTAAACCACAAGACACAAGTATTTTTTTTTTTCTAAATGAAATAAATGTGCTGATGAGCGTAAGTTCTATTTTCTGTATACAACAGAATAAATTGATTTCTAGTGTCATGATGTTTTAAGTGAAATATAGGAGGTAGTGCTCAAACACTTCAGTACTGGAAGTGTTTCTGTATAAAAGAAGATGATTGAAAACACAAGACATAAATGAGTAGATTGCATGCAGCAAAGTACTCCCAAAATATAGATAACACTGGCAGCCCAGAATATAAGAAACCAAGTAAAACATTTGTGAGACCAGAATGGAAAGGAAAAAAATAGCTAAAGATAAAAGCAGGGTCTCAAAACCTTGACCCACTCAGTATACAATATTGTGTAAACAGAAATAAAGATGCATTTTGTTGTCTTTTGGACTCTGTTACCAGAAGCTTAATAGAAGACTAGGGCTATCTTTTATAATTCAAAGGGAGAAAAAACACCTTTTAAAGATCTAAAGCAAACTTCCTTTGCAGAGTATCACAAAGACTCAATTTCAAGTACTATGTCTACTGAAATGAACTCCCAGAGAAATAATAGTAGAGACTAAAGATACTACTGGGGCTTCCTAGGTGACGCTAGTGGTAAAGAACCAACCTGTCAATGCAGGAGATATAAGAGACTTGGGTTCAATCCCCAGGTCAGGAAGATCTCCTGGAGGAGGGCATGGCAACCCACTCAAGTATTGTTACCTGGAGAATCCCATGGACAGAAGAGCCTGGCTGGCTAAAGTCCATGGGCTCACAAAGAGTCAGTCATGTACAACTGAAGTGACTTACCACTCACAGATACTATAATGAATATGAAGAAATCTTAATATCAAATTCATGCTTGTCTTCTACCAAAACTCTTACTTAAGAATTCTGCTTTATTACATTTTAGTGGAAAAATAAAAGAACATAAAAATAACCTCTCAAAAATATAGTTATTAGGGCTCTTTGACTTCAGTTCATTCATTATTGACTGCCTTCATTTCAGGCCAAATGCTCAAGCTACATTATCTGCCCTTTTATTCCACTGGTTAGGGAGACAAACATAAAAAGGCATGGCACAGAATGATTATGGTGAAGGCATACTTGAAGTGGAAGGCAAAGCAAGATACTGACTTGGCTTATTTGTTTTTTTAATTAATTTTTTAATTGAAGGATAATTGCTTTATAGAATCTTGTTTTCTGTCAAATCTCAACATGAATCAGCCATTCAGTTCAGTTCAATCACTCAGTCGTGTCCTATTCTTTGCGACCCCATAAATCGCAGCACATCAGGCCTCCCTCTCCATCACCAACTCCCGGACTTCACTCAGACTCACGTCCATCGAGTCAGTGATTCCATCCAGCCATCTCATCCTCTGTCGTCCCCTTCTCCTCCTGCCCCCAATCTCTCCCAGCATCAGAGTCTTTTCCAATGAGTCAGCTCTTCACATGAGGTGGCCAAAGTACTGGAGTTTCAGCTTTAGCATCATTCCCTCCAAAGAAATCCCAGGGCTGATCTCCTTCAGAATGGACTGGTTGGATCTCCTTGCAGTCCAAGGGACTCTCAAGAGTCTTCTCCAACACCACAGTTCAAAAGCATCAATTCTTTGGCACTCAGCCTTCTTCACAGTCCAACTCTCACATCCATACATGACCACTGGGAAAACCATAGCCTTGACTAGATGGACCTTAGTCGGCAAAGTAATGTCTCTGCTTTTGAATATGCTATCTAGGTTGGTCATAACTTTTCTTCCAAGGAGTGAGCATCTTTTACTTTCATGGCTGCAGTCACCATAGGTATACATATATCCCCTCCCTTGACTTAGGTTTTAAACACAATGTTTCTAAGACATGTTGTGGTTAAATGTGTGGTATTTGGCAATGGTGGGTGTTTTGGAGCCAACAAATGATTCACTGGCATTCGAGTTGGAATTTGCCTGTAGAAACTGGAAGCATTGTGTTTTTGGCTGAAAAGTTCATGTGTGTTTTCCTGTAGGATCTTACAGGATATGTAAGCTGAAGCAATGGTTCAATCTAGAGTACACAGGCAGGGAGGCCTGGCACTTTCAGATTATGTGCTCAGTGACAGAGATACCTGAAGATCAGTGGAGAAACAAGTCTGGAAAAGGCCATGAGGTCATGATGTTAGAAAATTTCCTATTCTCTTGGACTTCTTTGGCTCACAGAATGCCTAATGAGTGCTTCACAAAGCTGGGGCCGTTCATATTTTTGATGAAGTGTAAAATAACATAATTGGATATTAGATGTTTCCCCAAGTTCTCTTTAGTCTAAAGTGAATGATTTTAATGGTCTTGCAGATCTAAAATGCTAAAAGACAGATGAGACAATGAAACTAAGGAAGAAATGTCATAGATTTACTACCTAGAAAAACAATCATTTATATTGTTTAAGTTCAATTCAATTTGTTTTACTAGTAAGAGTAGAATATAGTTGCATTCTGTACTCCAGGAAATCCAAATGGGAAAAGAAAAAGTTTTTAATTAACTATTTTCTATGTAACTGTTTTTCTCCAAACACTTAAGGTGAATACTTCATGGCATAAAAGACAAACTGAATTCTGGGAAATACAAAAATGAACACTGAGAAATAGCCTCCTTCACCCCCATTTGTTTAGAAATGTAAACATATGTCACACAACCTGTACATAGCCAACTACAAATAGACAATACATCCTATGTCATGGCACTTTTAGTCTGAGTTATGTGAACTCACACATTCTTACCTGTACACACATAAAATCTCCCAACTCATAAGAATTCTCATCTTCTTACTCCTTCACTCACCACATACTTCTTAACTGTTTTATGTCTTAAATGTAACCCTCTGATGAAGCATTTCTAACTAGTGCACTATATTTTCTCATGAAGAAAAATGTATACTGTACTCTTTAAATTGGAACTTGAACATGGAAAACCACAGCAAATGGCACTGAAGTGGGTAACTGTTCAAAGTGTGGAGGACCTGATTATCATGTAGAGGAAATTAGACTTTATATTGTACCATAGTTAGCTACCTGAAGTCTTTAAACTATGGGTAACATTTGATTTACATTCTGTATCATAAAAGTAATTGGATTTGGACAGGTAAGAACAATGGGCAGAAAATCCAATTAAAAAGCCTTGGCAGCAGTCCAAATAAAAGGATCTCGTGCTAGTGTGTGGGTGCCTGTCAAGTTCAACTCTTTGTGACCCTGTGAACAGTAGACTTCCTGTAACCTCCTCTGTCCATGGAATTTTCCAGACAAGAATACTGAAGTGGGCTGCCATTTCTTACTCCAGGGGTTCTTCCTGAGCCAGGGATCAAACTCACATTTCCTGCATTGACAGGGGGATTCTTTACCTCTGAATCACCTAGGAAGCCCTCATGATAACAGCAATGGGATAAAGCTAAATTTTATATAGATATATATATATAATGTATAAAATAATATATAATAATACATATTGATATTTTATATATATATATATATAATAGGACACAAGATGTAATGGGGTAAGAGCTAAAGTCCAAAGAACTATTTCTAAGTCAGAATTAAAGTTAGTGACTAACTAATAGAGGGCCAGATAAGAGATGAATTGATGTAAACTATAACACATCATCTATTTTGGGATACTAATAATACAGGTGAAGTAGAGAACTTAGGCTTAGAAGTAGACTGGGAAACCAAGAAAAAAAGGGAAAAAAGAGTTAGGTTTTCAACAAAAGAACAGTAAAGCACCTTAAAGATAAGTAGGTGAAGCCATATGACCCCTGCATATGTTAGTCTGAAACTCAGAAGAAAGATTTCAATGGATTATATAGATTTGTGGTAGTTAACCTTTAGTTAACACTTAATGGTATGGAAACATTTTCTACAAAATAAGAGTTAGTGAAAATATGAGATCAAGGTTTATAACCCTGGGATAAAAACTAAGAAATAAAATACTTTTAAATTTTAAAAAGTTGAGATAAATTACTTTAGTGGCATATGGATGATAATCAGAGGAATTAAAAAGTGAAAGGAAGGACAAATGAATGATGTAACTTTAAGGAAAGAGACTTGGCCCATAGCTCATACAAGAGCTAAGATACAAGGAAATATTTCTTTAAGAGAGCATTCATCTAAGAATGTTTCTGAGATCACTCATGAGAGCTGATGTATGTGTGCTAAGTTGCTTCAGTTGTGTCTGGCTCTTTGTGACCCAGTGGACTATCCCTGCCAGGCTTCTCCGTCCATGGGATACTCCCAGCAAGATTGCTTGAGTGGGTTGCCATTTCGTCCTCCAGGGGATGTGAATTTTCCTGACCCAGGGAACAAACCCACATCTCTTAGGTCTCGGCTTTGGCAGAAGGCTTCTTTAACACTAGCACCACCTTGGAAGCCCACTGATCCCTTTTTGAGAATATTTGAGTAATAGAGAAATTCACAAAGATGAAATCATTATATCATGACAAAGATATACAATATCTTCAAAGTATCTGATCTTGTTTTTCCTAGAGTGTACGTTCTCAGTTGTTCCTTCGGTCATGCCACCTTACTGTCAAAAGTCTTTCACATCAATGAGTATTTTCACATAATAACTTAATTAACATCACTTCTCTAGATGTCATATAAGTTATGATTTTATAGATAAAAATAACTGCTAGCCTCCAGGGATTAATGAAAATTTTTAAAAAAGAACAGAACAATTATATAGAATATTACTGTTTCCTCTACCCATTTGGAAGCAGCTTGCAAGCAGTTTCAGTTGATTATTCATATATATCAAGGTCATGTGTTCACTGATAATGCTGAAGTTATTTGGTTTTGGGTATGCTCCCAGCTAGCAAAATGTATCCAATAATTTTATAACACTTCACAGTAATATTTTGATCATAGTTTATTTGAACACTTATGATAAGATGCTTTTGTACACATTTGTTATTTGTGTAATAATGAAGTGTCATTATGTGTAAATAAATATTATATAACCACTGTGGGAAGACTATTGGTACACAAAAATCTATTTGGATGATATTCTGTACACACAAAAATCTATTTTGATGATATTCTGCTATACTTTTATTTTTATTTTTTTAACTGAAAAGCTATAAGAGTAAACAAAGTCAGCTCACAGAAGCTGGAATGTTTAAGTTAATTGCTAACATTTCCATGTAGAGATGTTCAAATGAAAAAGCAGCTAATCTAGTACAAGCTATTAAACTAGCTATTCTGTTACGGAAACAGCTACTATTTATTTTGTTTTTGTTTCATGGCAGGTACAATTAATATTGTTTTACACATAGATTTATAAAATTTTCTCCATGGGTAGTCCCATTAGAAACAATGTTTGCACTCAAATGCCCACAGAGATTCTTTTAGCATTTGTTAATATAGAACATTTCAGGGAAAAAAAAAAAAAAGTTAATGTACATGTACTAAATTAATTAACAGTAGAGTGACTTCAATAATTAGACTTTCAAAGAAATCAAAAGTATGAAAGCTGTGTTAACAATTATTTTCATGAAGTATTATGCTTTCTCTTTTTGTTTGTTGGGTCTAGCGGTGCTCAAAATATGAGACTTTCCACATATGTTCATCTATTTAGCTATGTTTACTCTTTGTTTTCAGTTCTGAGGATGCTGTTGTGAAAAGAGATAAAACATCTCTCCTGGGGACTTCCCTTGTTGCTCAGACAATAAAGACTATGTTTGAAATGTGGGAGATTCAGTTTTGATCGCTGGGTCAAGATTTCCCTGGAGAATGGAATGGCTACCCACTCCGGATTCTTGCCTGTAGAATTTCATGAATAGAGGAGCATGGCAGGCTATAGTCCATGGGATTGCAACAAACTGGACATGACTAAGCGTCTTTCACTCACTTGTGGACTGGCAAGGAAAAGAGTACACATATGAATGCCTAAATACATGATGTTTTTTCAGTGTTAATTTGCATAGAGGAAATAAAGCAAGAGGAACAGAAAAGAAGCAGCCTTAGCTAGATTGGAATGACCACCAAATATAAACAGGTGATGTTTTGGCATACATCTGATGAGAAACAGCCAGATATGTTAAGACCAGGGGAGAGGGTTGCACGTTCCGGCATAATACTGATTATAAAGACTAAGCTATGAAGATGTTTGATGAATGTAAGTAATGCAAAGAAATTCAATGGTTTGAATATACTGAGTGAGGGAGTGATTAGTTGGTGAAATGAAGGACAAATGGCATTGGATCTTGTAGGCCTTGATGAGCAGTTTGGATTTTATTTTAAATGCAGAACAAAGTTATTTAAATATTTGCAGCAGTGGGATGCTCTAATATGCTTTATAAATAAAACAATTTAACATTATGTGTTGAACAAATGGAAGAGGAAAAATTATAGAAACCAAAATTGCTATTAGAAACATATTGAAAGGTATTAGAATTCAGTTGAAATGGTAGGAATGGGAAGAAAAAGAAATAGTGGAAATATATATATATATAGTTGGATATCAGCAGAAGATAAGTCACTTAAATTAATTCTATTTCATGCCTCTAAATTTTAACTTTGAGAAACATGACTATTCTCTTAACCCTTACAAAGTTTCAAAACCATTTCTTTTTTGATGTTGTTGTTAACAAAAGACTGAAGAAATAAAAATCCCTAACTACTACCTAACTTGAAGCTCTTCTGTTACAATTATTATGCCTATTTTTCATTTTTTTCCTTTTAATGAAATGGGAAACAGCTGTTTACCATCATCTATACATTTCTTTTTATAAACTTCAAATCTATTATTAAGCACTCCTTAAGCTTCTGATGCCTCATTGAAGTGAAGCATCCACATTGATTATTTGAAGCCAAGAGCACTTGACTGTGACTTAGTAATTTTAATGACAAAAATAACCTGGCAATCATCCATTATCCAAACCAAAAGAATGAAGACCATTTTATGGAAGCAATTGAATCAGTAAAATATACTAGCAAACAACGTGAAAATTTTTAGAAACTCGGCTAATAAAGCCATTACAATGTGTGCCAGTTGAAAAGAGAATATATACAAGCGTTTGCAAAATTAATGTTTGTAATAGCCTTTTCAGCAAAGTAGGGTAACAACCCAAAACAGAGTCTCTGGATCCAAAGTCATAACAAGGGAAGTTCAGACAAGTAAGTGAAAAGGGGAAAACAAAAAAATGTGGTGAGAATTCCAGATGGCGGGGAGGATAGGGATTATGGATTCTCTGTGGATTGAAGGCAAAAGGAGAAGGGCAGCAGAGGATGAGATGGTTAAATAGCATCACTGACTCAATAGACATGAGTTGAACCAACTCCAGGAGATAGTAGAGGACAGAGGACCCTGGTGTGCTGCAGTCAGTCCATGGAGTTGCAAAGAGTCAGACATGATTAAGTGATGGAACAACAAAAATTCTCTGTGGAAATAGGAGGAATCTGGTAAGTGGTGAGCCTAAGGTGAGATCCAAAGGAGTAGAACGATCAAGCAAGAGAGAAAGGAGAGGAGGAGACTGGAAGTAGAATGTATACAAGGAAATAGTAGCTGCACAAGCCTGGCAAGAGTGTGGTAAATGGCCTGAAGGGGAAAAGACTGAAGTCAAAGAAACCAGCTAAAATCTGCCGCCATAAATTATACATCTATACACATATTTAAATTTAGTCATCTTATTTGTGACCCTCTATTGCCCCAAATGATAAAGAATCTACCTGCAATGCAGGAGACCCAGGTTCAATCTATGGGTTGGGAAGATCCCTGGAGAAGGAAATGGCAACCCACTCCAGTATTCCTGCCTGGATAATCCCTTGGACAGAGGAGCCTGGCAGGCTACAGTACATGGGGTCACAAAGAGTGGATCATGGCTGAACAACTAACAGATTATATATTAGATGGAGAGGAGAGGAGAAGATATCCTCTGCCTAATCCTGGCATTAAATATAAATGTCCCTTATTGTCTTGCCTTTTTTTTTTTTTTCCATTTCAGTTACAGAGGATAATCTCTATCAGAAAACACTGGGTTTGAAATTAGAACTTTGTGGATGAAGAAGCAAATCTCAGTCTAAGGTAAGGCATCTAGTACTGTTTTTTTAATGTCCTTTGTAGTATATATTCTTGCTGGGCATATATATATTATTTTAAATTTGGCTGGGCCGCGTCTTAGTTGCTACATGCAAGACCTTTTTTGGTTGCAGCAAGCAGCATGAAGGATCGATCTTTAGTTGAGGAATACAGGATCTAGTTTAGGAATATGGGATCAGATTAGGGATTGAACCTAGTCCCTTGGCATTGGGAGTATGGAGTCTCAGTCACTGGACTGCCAGGGAAATCCCTATATATTCTTTAGGTCAACTAATTTTTACTCATTGCAACTTTATGGTTACTTGCTTCATTCAGAAAAGATTTATTGTATGACAAATCTGAAGTCAAAGTTTTCTAGTACAGTTTTCTAATATTGTTCATCACAGTTACTTGTCTATCCTATTGTTGCATTTACTAGTTTTTATGTGAAATATTATATGCTAATGTGTGTTTGCTGTTTTTAATATCATATCAGTTCCCTATATTGATAAGGTCACAGAGAACTTACTAGCTGTATGGGCACTATTGATCTTTATGTTGATAACACATGAAAATTATAATACATTATGAGATTCTCATTTAAAATCTTAAATGTTGCAGTATAAGTTTAGTATTAGAATTTTTTTCCGAGTCATTTTACTCTTTTAGAACAGTGAAGAAAATAATGCATTCTTATATAAAATTTTGAAGGTGGAAAAGTATAGAAATGTAGAAGTAATAATTTGAAATATCACCAAGAACATTTGATTTGCAAATATTGACCTAATTCTTAATTACCCATCATTATGCTGCTAAGTAGGTTAACTGCTCTCAACCTCAGCTTCTCCATTTATAATTTGGGAAAATAATGGTATCAATTTAGTGCTGTGGTATTGATGACTGAAAGGTGCTAAAGGAAATTCTTTTTATGAATTAAAGGTCAGCAAATATTTTATTCCATTATAACTCCAATATATATAATGTATCTTATTCATAGAAATTATTTTTCTTTTACTATTAAACAATTTGTAGGTCATTGGCTTTGAGAATATCCATGATTTGTTAATAATATCATTGAAGTTAAAAAAAAAACCTTCAAATTCTGCTGTGATTATTAAACTGAAGATATGTATTAAATATACTTTTCCTGGCACTTTGAGATATTTTCTAAGCATTCTTGATTTATGCATATTAATACATATTATTTTATTTAAAGAAAATTACATCATTTAAATTATTTATTATCTTTAGGAGGATGGACTTATTCCTTATTATCTTAATTGAAGCTGGAATAAATTAAAATATTTTCCAAATCTAATTTTAAGATAACAATGGGAAGAATAATAGCCTCTAATTCTGGCAGGCTTCTCAGGGAGTCTCCAATGATAAAGAATCTGCCTGCAATGCAGGAGACCCAGGTTCGATCCCTGGGTCAAGAAGATCTCCTGGAGAAGGAAATGGCAACCCACTCCAGTATTCTTGCCTAGAGAATCCTGTGGACAGAGGAGCCTGGTGGGCTCCTGTCCATAGGGTCGCACAGTGTCGGACACGACTGAAGCGACTTAGCATGCATGCATGCATTGAATATCTAAAATATTATTTCTTAACATCTGTTAACTACATGGAAAAGAAAGAATAGTTCATGTGACATATTTTGTTATCTAAATCATGATTTACCTTCCATATTATATTTCTTACTCTGAAAAGAGTTCTTAATATATAAAAGTGAAATCATGAGAATCATAAGGAAAGCTAAGGCCATCATTAAGTTTTCCATTTCTTTGATTTTAATTGTTTCTTTTAGTTTTGTATTATTAATTTATCTAGCTGTTTTCCTATATTTACCTCCATGGAAATGTGCATTTACCTGAATAGCAGCATTTGACTGAGAATTGGTAAATGACATGAAAACAAAAGGTGATACCTACAAGTTTAGGGTCCTATTTCTTAAAGCAAGGAAGTCTCTTTCCTTCCTGGAGGTAATATCCCCTCATGAACCATATGTAATTTTTATTCTTCCTGCAGTTTTGAGGGTAGGACCAGGAGTCAGAGAAAAACTGTATTGAAGATGAAGACGACCCACTAACACTCCTGAAGCACTGTTCTTTGAGTTGTTACATCTGAGTTTATATGTTATTTAAACCTTTGGATCAGCTATATAAAAGGTAATATGTATCTTTCTTAAATGTTTCAGATTTCTTTGTTACACCAGCTTAGAGCTGACATCAAAGCTGATTAAGAAAAACATAACCCCTGGTCTCCAGGATTAGATAATTATTATTTTTACTAAAGATAATATCCTTTCATAGTCTGATAGAAATTGGTAATGGTTAGTTACATGTACTATAAAAGTTTATGTGATTATCCAGTTAATTTCTGATCAGCCATTTCTCCATGTTCAGATATAAATTCTATAATTGACTCTTATTTGAAAAAATAAAAAATTGTTAGCACACATCAATACACTTATATTTGTGTTACCTTTCTTTCAAATAATTCACATGCCTTTTTAAAGTCTACAGTGATGAACAACCAATTATTAAAATGGGTAATTCATTGGTACTCTTTTGATAATCCTTAGTGACCTTGGATTTTCAGCTTTGTCAACCTCTCAATAACCACTTATAAAAGTTAGATGAAAGAATTGGTCCCTCAAGAAATCCCTTAAATGAAGCAAATTTTAAAACCTTTTCAGGCATTACACTGCCAATCACTGTGGCTAGTCCCATTCAAGCTCCATAATTAGTATTCCATGGTAGGGATTCCCACCTGTACTATGTTGTACAACATCCTGAAGCGAAGAGGGTGTAGGAAAGAGAGGCTCCCCGCAGACCTCTACATGACAGAATGTGTGAATCAATTTTAATTAATTCTGCCTCTTTAAATCTGCCTGCTCTTTAGGAAAGATCGCTATCTGCCTCAGACACTGTGGCAAGATAATTAACAGAAGCCCTGCTGGAGACTGATAACATAGGCAGCAGCTGATACCTGTGACACAAACTCCCTGGCATCCAAGTACTACAGAACTATGAGAGGAAAGGACATGAAGTGCAGCTCAGCATTAATTGTCCTAAATAAGTGCAACATTAACAGGGCACATTATAGGTTATTATTTATCTAGCATGTAACAGAAGTAAAGAAAATTGCTTCTAAAACACTGTCACTGTTCTGGTAAATATCTTAGACCATTCTGGCAGAGTATCTCTAAATACAACCACCCATAGTTCCTATCAGAAGCAGCAGTGTGTGCATGATACCCTGCATCCCAACTGGCAGAAAGTAAATAAGTCAAACAAAAATTATACCCAAAAGAAAAAAACTAAAAGCAGTAAATTACAAAAGTCAAGATTAAACATATGAATGTCTTTAACATCCTTTTATCATATAGTTTATGTTTGTCAGAGCCTGTCCTCTTTCCTTTTTCTTATAAAAGTAAGAATTCTCTTATTAGGAATAATTGAATAGTATTAAGCAAGCCTTGTGTTGAGCTTCCTGGTGGTACAGATAGTAAAGAATCTGACTGCAATTCAGGAAAGACTTGGATTCCATCCCTAGGGTGGGAAGATCTCCTGGAGGAGGAAATGGCAATCCACTCCAGTATTCTTGCCTGGAGAATCCCATGGGTAGAGGAGCCTGGTGGAATATGGTCCATGGGATTTCAAAGACTCAGACATGACTAAAGAGTTGGAGACAACTAAGTGATTAAGTACACACACACACACAAGCAAGGCTGGTATACTTTGTTTGTTTTAACAATACTAGAACCTGACAACATGTTTTTTAGTTCCCAGATTTGTTCATCCATTCAATGACAATGTTCACAGTTATAACAGCCTAATATTTATTTATCTATTTACTTACAGTGGTCAATGGAGAGGTCACACCATTGTAGACTAATGTATACAGTGACACTTTGAAGGAGGAAGTGACAATCCATGCTAGTATTCTTGCCTAGATAATCCCATGGACAGAGAAGCCTGGTGAGTTACAGTCCACAAGGTCACAAAGTGTCAGACCTGACTGAGCATGAACACACAAAGTGGGGGTGATGGAGAAAAGAACTGTCTCTATCTTCAACATGATTCCAAGAGCCACTCCTTGTTAAGAAACAACATTCTCTAGTTAATCCCAATTTTTCACTTCCAATAATGTTCTATCATACATCCTCTAAGAAGTCTTATATTTAGAGTTTATATTCTATACTTTTATTATTTACTGAGAAAATAAGAGGATTTTAAAAGTGTATAAGATCCATTTTGCATAAGGAAATGAGTAAACTCAGGCTCGGAGAAGTCAAAACACTTAACTAAGTCATGGAGTTAATGAAGGTGGAATTAGACTTGGCAACCTGGGCTTCTAACTTGTGATCCAGCATGTATTTCACTAGCTGGACTGCTTTGCAATATCAGAAAAATAAAAACAAAAAACACAGATTGATTTCAAAGAGGCCACAACAAATGGACTCTTTCTTCAAAAACCTTACTTTATTCTTCCCATTTTCTTCAACCTATAGTTTGCACACACACACTTTAAAACTGAAATGATACATTCCTGTCCCAGTCATAAACAATTCTAAGAAAATATTTTATCCTGTTGTTGCATAAAACAAAAACACTAGAATAAACAATATGAAAAAAAATTTGCTGCTTGCCCCAGGAAATCTGTTTTTTGAAGACTTAAGTAACTGAAATAGCATACTTATCAATCAGTGCTTGCCTCAATGCCCTTTCCTATTTCATTCATTCATAGAGAGCTCTCATGCCATAAATGATACCCAAACCAAAATGTCCCTTGAATTGCAAGACCAGACCTAAATTCACCCAGGTTAATTATTTTTGCTACTCTTTTTAAATTTTTATTTTAATTGGAGGATTATTACTGTACATACTGTGATAGTTTCTGCCATACTTAAATATAAATTGACCATAGGTATACATATGTCCTCTATAACTCTGTCCTCAGAGTTCCAAAGAATAGCAAGGAAAGATAAGAAAGCATTCCTCAGTGATCAATGAAAAGAAATAGAGGAAAACAACAGAATGGGAAAGACCAGAGATCTCTTCAAGAAAATTAGAGATACCAAGGGAAAATTTCATGCAAAGATGGGCTTGATAAAGGACAGAAATGGTATAGACCTAGCAGAAGCAGAAGATATTAAGAAGAGGTGGCAAGAATACACAGAAGAACTGTACAAAAAAGATCTTCACAACCCAGACAATCATGATGGTGTGATCACTCACCTAGAGCCAGACATCCTGGAACATGAAGTCAAGTGGACTTAGAAAGCATCACTATGAACAAGGCTAGTGGAGGTGATGGAACTCCAGTTGAGCTATTTCAAATCCTAAAAGATGATGCTGTGAAAGTGCTGCACTCAATATGTCAGCAAATTTGGAAAACTCAGCAGTGGCCACAAGACTGGAAAAGGTCAGTTTTCATTCCAATCCCAAAGAAACACAATGCCAAAGAATGCTCAAACCACAGCACAATTGCACTCATCTCACATGCTAGTAAAGTAATGCTCAAATTCTCCAAGCCAGGCTTCAGCAGTACGTGAACTGTAAACTTCCAGATGTTCAAGCTGGTTTAGAAAAGGCAGAGGAACCAGAGATCAAATTGCCAACATCCGCTGGATCATGGAAAAAGCAAGAGAGTTCCAGAAAAACATCCACTTCTGCTTTATTGACTATGCCAAAGCCTTTGACTGTGTGGATCATAATAAACTGTGGAAAATTTTGAAAGAGATGGGCATACCAGACCACCTGAACTGCCTCTTGAGAAACCTATATGCAGGTCAGGAAGCAACAGTTAGAACTGGACATGGAACAACAGACTGGTTCCAAATAGGAAAAGGAGTATGTCAAGGCTGTATATTGTCACCCTGCTTATTTAACTTATATGCAGAGTACCTCATGAAAAATGCTGGGCTGGAGGAAGCACAAGCTGGAATCAAGATTGCCGAGAGAAATCTCAATAACCTCCGATATGCAGATGACAGTATCCTTATGGCAGAAAGTGAAGAGGAACTAAAAAGCCTCTTGATGAAAGTGAAAGAGAAGAGTGAAAAAGTTGGCTTAAAGCAAAACATTCAGAAACCTAAGATCATGGCATCTGGTCCCATCACTTCATGGGAAATAGGTGAGGAAACAGTGGAAGCAGCGTCAGATTTCATTTTGGGGGCTCCAAAATCACTGCAGATGGTGATTGCAGTCGTGAAATTAAAAGACACTCCTTGGAAGGAAAGTTATCACTAACCTAGACAGCATATTAAAAAGCAGAGACATTACTTTGCCAACAAAGGTCAATCTAGTCAAGGCTACGGTTTTTCCAGTGGTCATGTATGGATGTGAGAGTTGGACTGTGAAGAAAGCCGAATGCCAAAGAATTGATGCTTTTGAACTGTGGTGTTGGAGAAGACTCTTGTGAGTCCCTTGGACTGCAAGGAGACCCAACCAGTCCATCCTAAAGGAGATCAGTCCTAGGTGTTTATTGGAAGGACTGATGCTGAAACTCCAAAACTTTGGCCACCTCATGCAAGAGTTGACTCATTGGGAAAGACCTTGATGCTGTAAGGGATTGGGGGCAGGAGGAGAAGGGGACAACAGAGGATTAGATGCTGGATGGCATCACTGATTCGATGCACATGATTTTAAGTGTCTCCGGAAGTTGGTGATAGACAGGGAGGCCTGGTGTGCTGTGCTTCATGGGGTCGCAAAGAGTTGGACATGACTGAGTGACTGAACTGAACTGATACATGTGTCCCCTCTTTCCTGAACCCCCTTCATCCCTCCCAGGGATACTCTAGGAAACCAGAACTGAGAAAAGACATGTGTACCCCCAATGTTCATCGCAGCACTGTTTACAATAGCCAGGTCATAAAATCAACTTAGATGTCCATCAGCAGATGAATGAATAAGGAAGTTGTGGCACATACACACAATGGAATATTACTGAGCTATAAAAAGGAATGCATTTGAGTCTGTTCTAATGAAGTGGATGAGCCTGGAGCCTATCATACAGAGTGAAGTATGTCAGAAATAGTAAGAAATTATTTTTAATGAAACTATCTGTCCCTGATAGCTCCCTTCTGAGATGTCCTTAAAGTTCTGTTAAAATGCTGTTATCACTTGTGTTGCTCACGTTCTCGGCAGAAGCAGAACCCATAGGATGTGTCTTTATAGAGAGCTTGACTCATGTGATTGTGGCAGCGGGCAAGTCTGAGATCTTCAGGATGGGCTGGAAACCCAGAAAAGAAATGATGCCGCCATTCTTGTGCTGGTAGAATCCCCCTTCCTTGGAGAAGATCAGTCTTTTTCTTAAGGTCTTCAGTTTTCTTCAGGCCTTAATGAGGCCCACTTACATTATGGAGCACAATTGCTTTATTCAGAGAATAATACAACAGCATCCAGAATTATTTTTAAGACATATCTCTATCGTAGGCCCTAGCCAAATGGACACATACATTTAACATCACATATCTTATACAAGCAAATTAAATAAACATTTTTCTTGACTGACTTTTTTTTTTCCTAGGGGTCTTTCTGAGAAATTGTCCACAGTAAACAGCTGACACACTGCTTATAAGCGAAGCGTGTGTGTGTGTGTGTGTGCGCACACGTGCTAAGGTACCCCATCATGTCTGACTCTGTGATCCCATGGACCATAACCTGCCAGGTTCCTCTATCCATGGAATTTTCCAGGCAAGAATACAAGTGGGTTGTATTCCATTTCCTTCTCCAGGGAATCTTCCCAACCCAGGGATTGAACCCACATCTCTTGAATCTCCTGCGTTGGCATGTGGGTATTTTACCACTAATGCCACCTGGGAAGCCCCAAAACAATAACTAGCAAATTGAAAATACTCAATAGGTACTTAAAAAATAGATGAATGAAAGAATAAATTGTCATATATTATGGTATATTATTTTCAGAGAAGGAAATTATATTTAAAATGACCTGATTATTTAAACATATGTACTGTTTTTAAATACTGAAATTCTCCTGCATTGCAGTAATTGAAATTCAATATGAACAAGACATAATTAAAGCACAACCTCTTAAGTATGTAACACAAATATCCAGACCCACAACACACACAAAAATCATTCACTACTTTTTTTTTATGGTTGACAATATTGTGTTCCTATGGGAAATTAAATTTTAAAAATCTCTTTTCATTATTCATGCAAGTATCAGTTGCTTTAGTGATATGCTTTGCATTCTTACATTGTTTCACAAATAGGGCTCAAACTTTTTTATACCTCATATATAACTGTCTTTTTGTCACACTTCACCTTAATATGTGCTTTTCAGGTGGTGCTAGTGGTAAAGAAACTGCTTGTCATTTTAAATGACATTTTAAAGGTTCCAAACTTATATTGACAGGTCTCAATCTCAAAAGAACCCAGGTAACAAAGATAACCAGCTTCATATTGATGTTCCCTTGTTCATGATGATTCAAGAAGTAGTAGTCTTCCTGATTTATAGCTTAGATCTTATTCTCACAGCATTTCATATTGAAAATGTTTTAATTATGCTATCCCTTAAATCTTTACAAAAACCTGATAAAATGAACTAATTTATTGTATTTCAGTAAAAAATGGAAACTGCCTGGGGAAGGGGGTACCTATATCTACATGTATGAAGCGCATGTGTCCTGCAGCATGCCACCTTGGATTCTGTGATTACAAAAGAATAAATATTCACAATATTAAGTGTTATGTAAATGTTTGTCAAACTGAGCTAAATTTTTGTGGAAACATTTTAAAAGGCTAACTGTACTGAAACCTTCTAGATTTTTGACTACACAAGAAAATATTTTTTCTGTGTTCATCCTTCTAATCTAAGCATTAAGAAACATTTGAGAGACATGATAAGGATATGCACTATAATAACTTTGTGCCTTATCTCTCAAATCTCCTATGAATGAACCAGAGTAGGCCTTTGTATTTATCCCCAACATTAGACATCTGTGAAAACATAATTATTTTACTTTTTGATTCAGGAAATTCTTTAAATCAATTTTTCTGTATCAAGAGTTAGCTCATCTGGGAAAGCAACTCTTCTATAAGAAAAAGTGATGCTTTAATTGGTCATTAAAAAGGTCTTAAATGTCTTATTTAAAGGTCATTAAAGGTCTTATTCCTCTTGCTGAATTCATAGTTAACTCTAAAGAAAAAATTTAATAAATAACAAAATGTAGGTGTTCCCTCACCAAGCTGTTCAATTACAAATAATAATCTGTATATAACTTATTGCACCTTAATAATTATAACAACTTCTACAGAATTTCAGATTTGTAACTTTTCAAATACACACACACACACATGCACACATAATTTAGCCTTAAAAATGAAATTGTTCAGGTTATATACCTAGCAAGCAGACTGATGAAGTCAATCATATTTTAATCGAAAATTCAGCCTATGCTTTAATACTAATTATATGTGTGTGTTTGCACCTTCACATGTGTACACATGTGTTTAAGTCTAGTCAAAGCTATGATTTTTTCCATTAGTTATGTATGGATGTGAGAGTTGGACTATAAAGAAATCTGAGCACTGAAGAATTAATGCTTTTGAACTGTGGTGTTGGAGAAGACTCTTGAGAGTCCCTTGCACTGCAAGGAGATCCAACCAGTCAATCCTAAAGGAAATCAGTCCTGAATATTCATTGGAAGAACTGATGCTGAAGCTGAAACTCCAATACTTTGGCCACCTGATGTGAAGAACTGACTCACTGGAAAAAACCCTGAGAATGCTAGGAAAGATTGAAGGCAGGAGAAGCAGGGGATGACAGAGGATGAGATGGTTAGATGGTATCACCAACTTGATGGACATGAGTTTGAGCAAGCTCTGGGAGTTGGTGATGGATAGGGAAACCTGGTGTGCTGAAGTCCACAGGTTGCAGAGTTGAACATGACTGAGCAACTGAACTGACCTTCGATATGTGGATATAGAAGAAGTCAGTTTTTTAAAGTGCATGGTTCTTATATAGAAAGAGTAGTCATAATAATATGGGGGGATTCTTGCTAATTGATCTTCACTTAAGAAAAAGAAAAATCAATTCTATCACAGAGATATTTTGACATTTATATTTGTGTTCCAGGCAGTAGTTCTTAAAAAAAAAAAAAGTATTACATCATTGTGTCTTAAAGTTTGTTTTTAAATAAATAGCATAATAAAATAGCATTGTTTATTTTAAAAACACTGATGAATCATTCATTTTATGTTAAGAAATTAGACATTCATTACTCTCAATGATTCACATTCCAGTATAATATACTGATTGGAGCAGAAAGTTGTATTACCACCTTTTTGTCAAGAGAACCATTTATAACCTTGAAATCTGAACTGAGACCACTTGAATCCACATCACTTAATGATCAGGACTGAGAACTGAAAAGGATTCCCTGGTGTCTCAGATGGTAAAGAATCTGCCTGCAATGCAAGAGACCTTGGTTCGATCCCTGGGTCAGAAAGATCCCCTGAAGAAGAGAATGGCAACCCACTCCAGTGTTCTTGCCTGGAGAATCCCATGGATAGAAGAGCCTGGTGGGCTAGAGGCCATGGGGTCGCAAAGAGTCAGATATGACTGAGCAACTAAAATAGAACATCATCTATGCTACACTGATAATTGTTCTGTCTAGGACATTCTTTTACAGAAAGATAAGTGTGTAAAGTAGTAATTTTACTCTTTGCTTCAGGTACTTCCTATAAACATATTTATCTGGACAAAGAGTTTATTCATCTGGGCAAACAAGTCTTTATCAGGGTATTAGTTATCGTACATGAGCAAGCAATTTGATTTTCAAACAGCCATTTAGTTTTCATGACAGGCTTGGAGATCAACCCCTTTTCCTGCACACCAATTCTAAACTATGGTGTTACAACCTGCTCATTTCCAACCACTGCCCTGAATGAAAATATCCTCTTTAAACCACTTAAGCCCAGTTCCCCAAACACTAAAAACACATAACACTAAATATCTATGTTTACATCTAGACTTTTAAGGCACTAATAAAAATCTTCACATCTACCTTGATTCTACCTAGAATCTATCTTGATTCTATCAAGAATCTTGATATTCTATCTCACTGCCATAAGTCTAATACTCCATGCTAATTTGTGTGTGTGTGTGTGTGTGGTTTTTTCAAAAGTCAAGAATTGACAATCTACTGGCTTTTTATCTGCACTGCAATCTAATAATCTAAGTGTCTTCATAAATGTGCTGAATAATTGAACATTCTTTTATCTTGTTTGTCTCTTAAAAAAGGACAAGAACCACTTCTGTAAGACTTTATCTTCCCTTATCAATAAATAATAAAAAGCTGTCTTGTGTTTTATTTAACTCAGTGGGAAAGCATATTTCTATGTGATATATTTTCCTTTATTTCAAATAACACAAATGATCAGAAACTATCTATATCAAAATATAAAGGGAAGCACTTTTTTCTCTTCCTGTATAGATTATGATATTAATTTGTGAAATAATGTGAAAGAAGAGTTATGATATGTTCACAATATAAATGTAAATAGAACTGAATATACTTAAATAATTAAATATGGTCAATATCATTAAAAATTTAAAATGTATGAATGTAAATTTCTATAGACATGAAAAATGAAAGGTACCAATGGTTCTTGCACATGAGTTTCACAGACTTTTCTACTTGAACCTCTGAAAATTGGCTAAGTAATTCAGTTTCTCCTTTAGCAACTTGTTCAGTCTGTCAGTCTATAATCTATAATAGTAAGAGTATAAAGATTAAAACATGGACCCACATGCCATTTCTCCCACTGTGCCATAAGAATGGTAAGCTACTCGCTAAAGATGTTTTACATTTAGGTAAAACTTGTTTTCTTTCTGATCATTGAGTGATTTTTCCCTTCTAAAATTTAGCTATGTTTATTCTATCAAGTGAAATTAACTCTACATAAATAATATAATATTTTAGAACCACAAACAACACACAGTCTTGGGAAGGGAACAATAATAAAGATACAGAAATCCAACCAATTTCCTTTTTCATCAATTAGCTAACTAAAGTCTAGAATTTTTTACCCCAGGTTCCTTTGATTCTTTCCCTTTATGGCTTACAGAAATGTGTAAGGCATTTTTATATTGTATAAAAAGCTGAGATAATATGAGCTTGACAAATTTACATAAGAAACCTAATAAAATTTTAGTATGTACATACATACCGTATTATTTTTCACATTTAAATTTGAAATAATTTGACTTTGCTGAAAGGTTGAAAGGAATCCTCAACAAATTCTATACATTCTCTAATCAGATTCTTATGTTGTTAACATTTAGCCTCACTTACTTTGTTATTTATGCTCTAGCATCCAATGTATGTTTTAATGAAACAGTTATGAGGAAATTGCAAATATTTTTAGTCTGTTCTTCTAAATTCTTTAGCTTCACTTCTCCTGGAATATGACTGCATAGTCACTATACAGGAATACATTTTTCATCAATAATTGCCAAATCAAATCTGTAGTGATATCCAACTATTGTCCTTTATATATATTTATGAGTGTGTGTATGTGTGTGAGTTTCCTTTGTTGCTATCATTGTTATATAAATACATGAAGGAAGGAAGGAAGAAAGGAAGGAAGGAAAAGAGAAGGAGGAAAGGAGAAAGTAAGGAAGAAAGGTAGGAAAGAAAGAGGCAAAACTTTTTCCTTACAGCAGGCTTCAAATAAATGTAGAATGAATTGTCAAAATGGACAATGAAATTAGAGGGTAAAGGTATAATGAAGAATATGACACTATATAATCTCAAAGATTATCCCCCAAATTACTTTTTACATATGAAGGGAAATATTGCTCTATACTGGAAAAAAAAATCAAGTTTCACCTTAATTACTTTAATGAAGGCTCAAAGTGAACCTCAACACTAATGGGACACATTATTAGCACTTTCTTTTTGATATGATACCCTGAGAAGAGTATGACATCACTTTCATGGTGCTGTGCTTAGTTGTTTAGTAGTGTCCAACTCTTTGTGACCCCATGGACTGTAGCCTGCCAGGCACTCTGTTCATGGGAATTCTCCAGGCAAGAGTACAGGAATTGGTTAGCCCTCCTCCAGGGGATCTTCCCAATCCAGGCATTGAACCCAACCCAGGTCTCCTGCATTGCAAGTGGATTCTTTACCATCTGAGCCACTAGAAGGGCATGACATCGCTTCCATGGTATTCTTGCCTAAAATGACTAATCTGAATGCAGTCATGAAGAAATATCTGGAGAAGTCTAACTATGTGTTGGAAAAAATGGCAACCCACTCCAGTATTCTTTCCTGAAAAATCTAATGGATAGAAGAGCCTGGTGGCTACAGTCCAGTGGGGTCACAAAACATCCAACGTGACTGAGTGACTGAGTGTGAGCACACTGTTACTCAGTTGCTAAGCTGTGCCTGACTTTTTGTGACCTCATGGACTGCACCATACCAGGTTCCTCTATTCTCCACTCTCTCTCAGAGTTTGCTCAAATTCATGTTGATTGAGTCCGTCATGCCAACAAACCATCTCATCTTCTGCTTCCCCCTTCTCCTTTTGCCCTCCATCTTTCCTAGCATCAGGTTCTTTTTACAGTAATTCAGCTCATTGCCTCACGTGGCCAAAGTACTGGAGCTTTCAGCTTCAGCATCAATCCTTCCAATGAACATTTTGGGTTGATTTCATTTTATCAAATACATTGCCTATACTCTTCACAACTAGTAAGATCATGAAAGAAAGTCTGAGAGATTGTTACAGATTAAAGGATGTTCAAGATATATGACAATGATATGCACTGAATCCTAGAATGGGGGGTTAGTGTGTATTTTATATGCATATAATTAATAAAAATGACCTACACAATTCTTGACTTTTTCCTCAAATCAAATAAAAGAACACAGTATTAGTGAAAACAATGCATTTCAAGATACCATGACAATCAAACGAATTAAAGAATATGTTCACTTTATTATTTCCATGATTCAGGACAAAAGACAAGCATCAGAGATTGCTATGAAATAAGGCCTATCTCTGTGCACCTAATCACTGAGTCTAAGACTGCTCCCCGTTCATCATTACTAAAGAAAGTTCACACCCAAAATGCACACCTTTAGAAACTGAAGCAGCTGAATGACACTAATGATACACTAAGGAGTAAATATTAAAATATCTACTGAATATAGAATATAAATATGATTGCAGGGCAGGGGAGAATGATATGTCCAGTCCATCATAGTAATTAATTATATAAGAAAGCCTTTATTGATACAGATCTACTAAAGAGAGTCTATCACTCAGTTGAATAGGAGAGCTCACTGTTTTTGGGCCAGTATAATTCACAGATTTGCAGAAGACTATGAGAGACCTAGAATCCCATGTCACGTGAGTTAGAGACTGTTACCAGTAACTTCTAGAGTTAATCAATTTCACAAATTAAAGTACAGGAAACTTGTCAGCAAGAGTATTCTTTTTTACCAAATAGCCAGCTAGACTATTTTCACTGCCATTTAAATATTCCAGAGTTTCAAAAACAGCTTGATTTTCACCTTGGGTATATGTGTATGTATAGCTTCTTTCTACACAGACCAGGTAAAATCTACAGATCAGAATGGGACTGATTTTGAAGTTTAAGTCTTTTGAGACATAAATCTTACAGAAGATATAATTTGACAGAATGCATTCAATAGATATATCCTTACTAGACATATCATATGTACACATATCTAGTTTACTACATGTATTATAGTTTAAAATAATTAAATGTTTTACTGACATTTTTCATAATTTTAAAATCTGGTCATACCTGCACTGAGATGTGCACACACCACACATTACTGATTTTAATTTTTTTTAAATTATGAGACAATTCTACCTGCAGTAGGTTTTGAAAATATATTTTGAAAATCTAATTATACACCCCTTAAATTCCATGGTAAAAAGAGTTAGCTAAATAAAGTAAATCTTCCAAACTTTCAGAATATATTTTATTTACATCCTTAGAGCATGTATAATTTTTAACCAAGATACACACAACAAGTAGCATAAAAAATATTTCAAGAAGTCAGCTACATTAAAGTTTAAATATTAAATGTAGAATTTAATTTCCAAAAAACGAAGAAACAAATGAAATTATTTATCATATGGAAATCAACTTACAGACATTGAAAACAAACATATGGTTACCAAAGGGAAAACGTGAGAGGGAAGAGATAAATCAGAAGCTTGGGAATTAAAAAGATTCATAAAAAGGGCAATTTAACTATCATCCTAGCAAAACAACCACTGGATTTCTAAGTATTAACAAAGATGTAGACAATAGGGATAATTTCTTTAAATTCCATTTCAATATATGGTGCTCTTAAAAATGTGCATTCCATATCCACAAAATTCAACTTCCAGATATCCTAGAAATTTGTTTGTACAAGTACAGACAGACATGCATAAGAACCTTTATAGTAGACTCATTTGCAGGAAGAAAAATTAAAACACCAAGGGAGGGATAAATAAATACCAGAATACATACAGTAGAACTGTGCAGTAGTCAAAATGTGCAAAACTGACTACATTTGTTAAATACACATGAATTGCTGGAATAGTACATTGAATTATAAAGTCATACTGCTAAGGACAGGCAAATTATAAGTCCATTTTGCACACTTCAATATATTTAAAACAGTACTCTAGAAACAGTCTGATGGGATGGGAGTGAAAGAGAAAATGGAATATGCACTTATGAGACTTCAACTTAATAAGTAAAATTTTATTCCTAAAGATAGGTGGTGAGTACACATTACACACTAAATTTCTTTGCATAATTTTATACACATAAGAAATTTCATAATACACCTACATAGTTTTATACTTATTATATGTATTTGACCATGATTGGACTGTTTGCAAAATAGACTATACTGAATCTCACGCTTGTGGATTTTTTTTTTTTTTTGAGCGTCTTCAAATATTTTTAATTTTTTTTTACCCTATTTAAAATCTGCATTTTTATTTTTTATTTTACTTTACAATTCTGTATTGGTTTTGCCATACATTGACATGAATCCACCACGGGTGTACATGCGTTCCCAAACATGAACCCCCCTCCCACCCCCTCCCCACAACATCTCTCTGGGTCATCCCCGTGTACCAGCCCCAAGCATGCTGTATCCTGCATCGGACATAGACTGGCGATTCGCGATGATTTGGGAGAATGGCATTGAAACATGTATAATATCATGCTTGTGGATCTTTAAAAATCTATTTTGCCTAGGAATTGACTTTATTTGAAGTGATTTTACAAAGTTTTGGGACATTTTGAATACTAAGATGCTGCATGGTACACAGACAAACAGAATATTCAATTTTCTTGAGGTCTTTGAATGTATGTAAGGAGATCAACCCGGGGATTTCTTTGGAAGGAATAATGCTAAAGCTGAAACTCCAGTACTTTGGCCACCTCATGCGAAGAGTTGACTCATTGGAAAAGACTCTGATGCTGGGAGGGATTGGGGTTAGGAGGAGAAGGGGACGACTGAGGATGAGATGGCTGGATGGCATCACTGACTCGATGGACGTGAGTCTGAGTGAACTCCAGGAGTTGGTGATGGACAGGGAGGCCTGGCATGCTGCAATTCATGGGGTCGCAAAGAGTCGGGCACGACTGAGCGACTGAACTGAACTGAAGTATAAAATTAGCTTGGACTTTGAATGCCACCTAATTGTTTATAAACACTAAATTATTAATCAATAGTCATCTTAGATTGACTCCTTAATGTTGGCATTTCAATACAAAAACATTATTTTTTATAAACAGTGCTGCGATGAACATTGATACAGGATGCTTGGGGCTGGTGCACTGGGACGACCCAGAGGGATGGTACGGGGAGGGAGGAGGGAGGGGGGTTCAGGATGGGGAACACATGTATACCTGTGGCAGATTCATGTTGATGTATGGCAAAACCAATACAATATTTTAAAGTAATTAACCTCCAATTAAAATAAATACATTTATATTAAAAAAACATTATTTTTTTGAACTGATAGAACTTTTGTTTGCATTTTCAACTAAATAGGAGAAAGTAAATTAAATCAAGATGCAGCTATCTCAAGAGAATATCAGGTTTATTGAATGATAAAATAGATTAAACCCAACCAAATCCATTCAAATCAGAGTTAATTAAAAGTGAGGACAATTTTATGATATAATAATCACCTAAATATATGAAGCTTATAGTCACTGTGCAATATTTACTTATGGTTTTAAATGTACTATCCAGCTTGTTGCAAGGAGCTGTGAACCAAAATTAATAATACCAATTTTACCTAGCCACCTGAATGAGTAGGACTGAACAAAATTATATACCTAAAATTTCTTTAAATCTATATCTTTTAGAGGCTGGGGAATGAAAGCTTACTATAAACAAAATAAAATTTGCCCCTTATATCAAAGCTTTATATAAAAATAATTAATTATACCAGGACTTTAGAATACTATCATTTTTAAAAGCGATATTTCTCTTTCAACTCACAGTTTCTGTATAGAGCACAGTCACTTAAACTATGGTCTCTGAGTCAAAACCAAAAGTATTTCTTAACAGGATGATTGTATAATTCACTGTAGTTATCAGGTTATCAGTATTGCATTTATAAATTCAGTGAAAGAATTCAGAAAAGTTTGATCTTGGTATTTGGAATTATTATCTAAATCTTCTTATTCTTAGGATATAGTAAAAAGACGGAACTCACATGAGTTTTCAACTTAGTATAACTACTTTATCTCTGGCTCTGTTTCTCATAAACTATAGGACTCATATAACCTATTTTCTTCTATAAATTGCAGTCAAGACCACATCAGAAAGGCAGTATCTTAATTCAATTCTAAGTAAAATGCAGTTTGAAAATTCTATCATCTGGAAACTAAACATGTATCACAATGCATTCCAAAATAAATAGAACTGAAAAACTCCATTCAAAAGCATTCAGTTATTGAGTGTTTATTATGTTGCAAGAAATGAGCCAAGACACAGGAGCACAATTTTGAAAAGATATGGAAACAGCCTTAAAGCATTTATAACGTATTCTGTGTGTGTGTATCCCCAGTTGTGTCCAACTCTTTGCAATCCCATGGAGAGTAGCCCACCAGGCTCCTCTGTTGGTGGAATTTTCCAGGCAAGAATACTGGAATGGATTGCCTTTCCTAAAGAATGCAGACAGATTACCACTGTGCCACTGGGAAGTCCTATTTATAACCTAAATGGATTTAAAATGTAGAGTGTGAATTGTCCATACAGAACTATTTTTTGTTATTAGCATAATGGTAGAGTAAATAAAGTTTTGTTTTCTGAGAACTAAAGGTGACAGGAACTTAGAACAGCAGCATTTCAATAGTGTGAAACTAAGAGAAGCTATGTTCAGTTCTTTAACTTTGCCTTTAAAGAAAAGAGGGAAAGTATTAAAGATATAGGTGGGATGATGCCAACACTGGGAGCCAGGACAAACATGCTCTACTTGAGTTCCTGCCACTGGCCTGTTTAGTCATAAGTGATCAATTTTGTTCTCTGGGCTTCATTATTAAAAATTGTTTATTAATCCTTTATTGGCCATATAACTTACAAGTATCTTTTCCCAGGCAGCAGGCTGTATTTTTGTTTTCTTTGTGGTTACTTTTGCTGTACAACCACGTTTAAGTTTCAGTTCAGTTCAGTTCACTCACTCAGTCATGTCTGACTCTCTGCGATCTCATGGATTTCAGGACCCCAGGCTTCCCTGTCTATTACCAACTCCCGGAGCTTACTCAAACTCATGTCCATAGAGTCAATTCTGCCATCCAACCATCTCATTCTCTGTCATCCCCTTCTCCCACCTTCAATCTTTCCTAGCATCAGGGTCTTTTCAAATGAGTTAGTTCTTTCTATCTTGTGGCCAAAGTATTGGCGCTTCAGCTTCAGCATCAGTCCTTCCAATATTTAGGAGTGATTTCCTTTAAAGTTTAATTAGAAACAATTTGTTCATTTTTGTTTTTATTGTCTTTAAGAAACAAAAACAAACAAAAAAAGATTGTTGCAATTTATGTCAAGAAGTGTTCTATGTTTTCCTCTAGGAATTTTATAGTATCCAATCTTACACAGAGACATTACTTTGCCGACTAAGGTCCGTCTAGTCAAGGCTATGGTTTTTCCTGTGGCCATGTATGGATGTGAGAGTTGGACTGTGAAGAAGGCTGAGCGCCAAAGAATTGATGCTTTTGAACTGTGGTGTTGGAGAAGACACTTGTGAGTCCCTTGGACTGCAAGGAGATCCAACCAGTCCATTCTGAAGGAGATCACCCCTGGGATTTTTTTGAAAGGAATGATGCTAAAGCTGAAACTCCAGGACTTTGGCTACCTCATGCGAAGAGTTGACTCATTGGAAAAGACTCTGGTGCTGGGAGGGATTGGGGGCAGGAAGAGAAGGGGACGACAGAGGATGAGATGGCTGGATGGCATCACTGACTCGATGGATGTGAGTCTGAATGAACTCCGGGAGTTGGTGATGGACAGGGAGACCTGGCGTGCTGCGATTCATGGGGTTGCAAAGAGTTGGACATGACTGAGCGACTGAACTGAACTGAACTGAACCATACACTTTTGATTACTGTAGCTTTTTACTATAGTCTAAAGTCAAAGAGTATGATTCCTCTAGCTCTTATTCTTCCTCAAGATTGTTTTGGCTATTTGAAGTTTTCAGTGTTTCAATACAAATTTTTAAATTACTTGTTCTAGTTCTGTGAAAAAATCCTTTGGTATTTTGATAGAATCTGTAGATAGCCTTGGGTAGTATGGTCATTTTAGCAATGTTAATTCTCTCAATCCAATAACACAGTGCATCTTTCCACTTGTCTTAGAGTTTTCTGAGTACAGGCCTTTTGCCTCTGTAGGTAGGTTTGTTTCTAGGTATTTTATTCTTTTTGATGTGATAGTAAATGGGACTGTTTTCTTAATTTTTATTTCTGATACTTTGCTATTAGTGTATAGAAATGCAACAGATTTCTGTATATTACTTTTGTATTCTGTATCTTAACTGAATTCACTGATGAGTTCTAGAAGTTTTCTGGTGGTGTCTTTAGGATTTTTTAAACATATGATAACATTTTCAAACAGTGACAGTTTTACCTTTTTCTTTCCAATTTAGATTCCTTATATTTCTATTTCTTCTCTGATAACTGTGTGTATAACTTCAAAAACTATGTAACATAAAAGTAGTAAGAGTGGGCACCCTTATCTTGTTCCTGATCTTAGAGGAAGTGTTTAATTTTCTCACAATTAAGTATGATGTTAGTCGTAAGTTTGTCATATATGGGCTTTATTATGTTAAGGAGATCCTCTGGAAAAAGAAATGGCAACCCACTCCAGTATGCTTGCCTGAGAAATCCAGAGCAGAGAGGATCCTGGTGGGCTACAGTCCATGGGGTAGCAAAATAGAGGCAACTTAGCAACTAAATAACATGATCCCTCTATACTCTCTTTCTGGAGAGTTTTTATAATAAGTGGATGCTGATTTTTATCAAAAGTTTTTCCCTTGTCTATCAAGATGATAATATAATTTATATTCTTCAATATGTTAATGTGTGTATCACTTGTATGATTCGTAAATATTGATAAATCTTTGCATCTCATCCCACTTGATCACTGTGTATGATCCTTTGAATATATTGTTGCATTCAGTTTTCTAGTATTTTATTGAGGATTTTTGCAACACTATTCACTAGGGATATTTACCTATAATTTTTTTTTTTTGCGTGTGATATTATGTCTACTTTTGATATCAGGGTTTTGCTAACCTCACAGAATGAGTTTGGAAGTGTTCTTTAAACTGCAAATTTTTGTAAAAAGTTTCAGAAAGATAGGTGTTATTCTTCTCTAAATGCTTTGTAGAATTCACCTGTAAAGACATCCAGTCCTGGACTTTTGCTTGTTCAGATTTTTTTTTTTTTAATTACTGCTCAGATTTAATTACTGTTAACTAATCTCCTCCTATTTTGTATTTACTGGTTCAATCTTGGGAAATAGTACTTTAAAAAAAAAAATTCTTCTACAATGCCATTTTACTGGTTTGCTGTTGATCATAGTAGTATGCTATGGTCCTTTGTATTTCTGTGGTATTGGTTATGATTTCTTCTTTTTCATTTTCTTATTTTATTGATTTGGGCCCTCTCCTTTTCTTTCTTGATGAGTCTGCCTAAAGCTTGATCAATTTTGTTTATTATTTTCAAAGAACAAGCTGTTTGTTTCATTGATCTTTTCTATTGAGCTCATAAATGCAGTATCGAAAAAAATAATAATAACCTTATTATAAAGTGGGGAGAAGAACTGAACAGACATTTTTTTCCCCCCAAAGGGAAAAATGCAGATGGACAACAGTTACATGAAAACATGCTCAACACCACTAATTATCAGGGAAATGCAAATCAAACCACAATGAGCTCACACTTCACACCTGTCAGATGGCTATCATCAAAAAGAACACCAATGGCAACTGTTTGTGACTGCTGCTGCTGCTAAGTCACTTCAGTGGTGCCAGACTCTTTGTGACCCCATAGACAGCAGCCCACCAGGCTCCTCCTTTCCTGGGATTCTCCAGGCAAGAATACTAGAGTGGGTTT